>NC_135726.1:26573488-26919494 GCF_964656455.1 Halichoerus grypus | reverse complement strand
ACAGTCCATTTAGCAGACAGTCCCCAGTGGTGGCTGCCGGGCTTTTGGTCCATCAGAACCTTTCACCCTTCCTGGAGATTTGGATGCTTGAGATGGTGGCTGAGGCTAGAGAAGCATTGCTTCATGCAAAATGTTTACAGATGGATTCATAGCAAATCCACCATTAACTTCTTGGCCATTTGAAAAGAAACACTACTTTTCACTCCTTAATTCACCTCCGCTGGAGATTTCAAGAGATTCTGACATTTTTCAAATGCTATTCTAAAGTTACAAGTTGCACAGAAATTCCATAATTACCCCGTCCCCCCTTCCTTCTTTTTTGTCTTTCAGGTATAGGGCTCAGGGAATCAGTGCAAATAAATTTGTGGACTCCACATTCTATCTTCTGTTGGACTTGATCACCTTTTTTGATGAGTATCACAGTGGTCATATCGACAGAGCCTTTGATGTAAGTTTCAAGAGGGGTGTTTGAAGTGCGGGTTAATGTATGCCCTTGGAAATTCAAAACACTTAAAACAAAGCAAATGTTACCACATTCTTTGCCTGTTAAGCAAAGAAGACAAGCATGATCCTAGGAGTTGAAAGGGGATTTCTGTGTTGCTCTTTTTTCTTCTTTTTCTCCCCTCTTCCTTTCCCCATCAGTCTGAAAACTGGAGGTTGTTCAAAGTAACTTGAAATCTCGGAATTTTATAATTGCCTCAGAAAATGAGGTTAGGAATTAAGTTAACAAATTAGAGTCAAAGCCTCTGTGTATATGAGGCAGCAGCATTTTCTATTAAGAAGCCCTTTATAACATGTTCGATGCTGTCTGTCTAAGGAGATGAAATGACTATGATGGTTGTATCATATGGGGCTGTTGGGGTTTTGTTTTAAACAGATAATTGATCGTTTGAAGCTGGTGCCCCTGAATCAGGAAAGTGTGGAAGAGAGAGTGGCTGCCTTCAGAAATTTCAGTGATGAAGTGAGTCCTTTTCTTTCTGCGTTATGAAATTTTTTTTCCCCACTTCTGCTGAAAGCTTTTGTTTTAATGTAGCTGATAACGGTAAGAGTCCTTGTACAGTAACCACCCAGACTGAGTTTTCTAAGGTGAGTCCAATTTCAGATATCTGGGTTGGTTTTTCTGTGAGTACACCTATCCCCATCAGATTATTGTCCAAATTCCTGATTCAAAAAACAGTCGCTTTAGTGATTACATTTTCTTGGGGGAACAGATTTCTGGTTGATCTGTGAGGTCTGGTTTAATTCTGTATTATCTTCTTGTTCTAGAGGGTGTCTTAATGCTTAATTCTGATCTTCTTTAAGTAGTTCCCTTGAGTGTCTGAAACATGTACCATGATGTACTTCCTTCCTTCCCTTCTCTGAACTGTTTTGTCTTGAGAAGGAGAGCAGTGACCATGGACTCAGTTATCATGAGCCCATGACCCTCCGAGCCACTGTCTCTCTGAAGGGTTTCTAGCATCTTGCCACCATCTAGCCCAAGGGTACTCAGTTGGGCTGTACGCTGGATTACCAGGAGAGCTTTAAAAAATCTTCATACCCAGGTCCTACCCCCAGAAATTGTGGTTTCTCTGATCTAGACTGGCCTCTACATGCAGTTCGGGTAAAACTCTTCTTTAGAACCACGGACACCCCAGGGCCAGCTGTCTGGCTCTGGGGTGTCACGAACAGTGTTCCCATTTAAAGCTGTTACTCCTTAAGCAAATACCTTTTATGAAAACATGTTTCTGTTTTAGAGGAAGAAGGGAGGCCAGCTTCTGTACACGTTGCCTGCCGTGGTACTCCCAGTTTAGCAGGTCTTACCCCTTGCCCACCTGCCCTGCATACCTGGTATCAGTTCCATCCCAGCCCCTTGCCCTTTTGTTGTTTCTTGCCTTCTCTGGGATGGATTGTTCACTGCGTTAGGGACTGAAGTGGTGCACCTGCCCTGCCCTTGTAGGCACTCCCGAGGACTCTGCCAGGGCTGTGCATGTACAATGGAGACAGTCGGGCAGGTCTAAGCGGGCAGTGGTGGGGACTGGAGAACTAGTGTGTGCCTCCCTACCTGCTGACATTGGAATCCACACTGCCTTTGCTCATCACTCTGCTGGCCAGTCCAAGCGTACATAGTGGCCAGATATGGTCAACATGCGTTTGGCTCACTGCCCCCACTTAGGAGGGGTGGCATAAAGAAAGGAACAGAAGAGTGACCCACCTCACCGGAGCAGCGTTGCCTGGGTTTTGCTCTCACGCTTGACATTTTGGTGCCATTGGCTACTTTTTGGTGACCCTGTAGTTCTCTACTTGGCAGCTGTGGGAAGTGGTGTGCCCAGGCCTGCCTGGAGCGTGCCCCACCCCACCCCACCCCCAACACACACACACACACACACACACACACCACCCCACCCCCAACACACACACACACACACACACCACACCACCCCCAACACACACACACACACGCACGCACACACACCACCCCAACACACACACACACGCACGCACACACACACCACCCCACCCCCAACACACACACACACGCACGCACGCACACACACACACACACCACCCCCAACACACACACACACGCACGCACGCACACACACACACGCTTGTTATGAGCCCCAGGACTTGGTTCTTTTTCCTTACTTCATGTGTTTTTCTCTGCACAGATCAGGCACAACCTCTCAGAAGTGCTTCTCGCCACCATGAACATCTTATTCACACAATTTAAGAGGCTTAAGGGGACAAGTCCATCCTCAGCATCCAGGCCCCAGCGAGTCATCGAGGACCGTGACTCTGTAAGATCCCAGCATTGGCCAGAACCATCGCTGAGAACCACCTTTCTGGTCTGCCGTCTGTGCCGCCTCATGAGACCCCTGCTCCTGACCCCAAATGCTCTTTTTCCTTGCGCTTAGCAGCTGGGTAAACCCTGTGTCAGGAGTCTCTCAGAAGAAATTGAACATCAGTGGGATTACCGCTCTTCTCAGGCTTAAAAAAAAAAGTGAAGTCTGCCAATATAATTTTTTTTTTTTTAAGAGAGCATACTCAAGCCATGGCTTGGGGGAGGGGAGAAGGGGGTAGAGGGAGAGAGAGAATCTTAAACAGGCTAAACGCTCAGCATGGAGCCCGACGTGGGGCTCAAGCTCACGACCCTGAGATCATGACCTGAGCCGAAATCAACCAACTGAGCCACCCAAGCACCCCATGCAAATACCACCTTTTAAAAGAATCAAACAGAATACCAATTTGTAGTGATTCCATAGGAATGTTCTATGCATTTTATTTATTTTTTTTAAAGATTGTATTTATTTGACAGAGAGACAGCTAGAGAGGGAACACAAGCAGAGAGAGTGGGAGAGGGAGAAGCAGGCTCCCCACCAAGCAGGGACCCTGATGCGGTACACCCAACGACTGAGCCACCCAGGCGCCCCTGTCCTACGCATTTTAAAATGAAAAGGTTATTTATGAGTCTGAGCACTTTCAGCAGAACCATAAGTACTTTTGGTCAACACGTGAATTTGATGCAAACCCTTGTTTCTATTTTCATCTGAGCCTCACAGTGACCCCAGAGAGGTCCCTATAGCAGTCATTGTTAATCCCCATTTTACAGCTGAGGGACCTGAGGCCCAGAGTCAGGAAGCAGTGTGCTTTTGTGGGCCCCTCAGGGGGAGGTGAAGGAGCCGTGTCTGAAAGTGTCCCTTTCCGCTGCTTGTGGGGCCTCTCTCCAGCATTGTGTGAGTCAAGCCAAGTCTGGATAGAGGCCTGGGACTCACAGGGCATATATTGTCCAGTTGATTTGACAAAAGGGCAAAGGTGTTTGACCCAATTAAGAGTACCTTCCCCTTGACTTCCCCATGTAGTCTTCTGCCTCCAAGGGTGTCTGAGCTCTCAGCTGTGACCCCACAGGCACTTCCTGACAGAACTGCTGTGTAATGAATGATGGTGGAACTTTTCATCTGCAGCAGCATAGAGAGCGATGCTTGGAATGGTCCCCTGGTGGTAGGCCCATCTGTGTGTGCCGCCGAGGCAGCCTCTGGTCTCCCATCCACCCTTGGACAGGCAAGAGCCTGAAGCACATAAATAGTAAATGTCAGGAGATGTGCCAGCGGTGGGCTCACCATGTCTGGGCCTTGGCAGGCAAGTGGTGAAGTACTGGATGTTTCTGGTGCTCCGTGTGCTGCTCACGGGCCAGAGGAGGGCTTGCCCACAGAGTAGAGCCGTGGCCTGGCAGGCCCTTGTCCCACATTGGAAGGGAACTGTTGCAAGACTAGCTGAACGCACATTCTGTGTGTCTTAAGCTCTCTTTTTTAGGCACGTAGTTTTTAAATATCACGAATAAAGCCATTCTGTCTTCCTCTCACCCACTACTCCTTTTTTTATGAAAAATAGGGATGGGTAGGGTCAAGGAGAGACTTCTGTGTAAAAGCTCCCTGCCCAAGGAGTGGCTTCATGGTTTAAAGTGCAGTGCTGCCCAGTAAGGGGATGAGCCCCTTTGCCTGAACACCCCTAAAGTGTATGTAAATAGCTTCAAATCAGGCATGAAAGCCCATGTACTTTTATATACTTTTAAAGACAATCTAATGGATACTCTCATAAAGTAAACATTTCTTTTGGTTTGGACATTAATTAGGACATATACTTGCCAGTTTATTTCACATATCAGGTAAAAATCCCTTGGCTTTCCGTTTTCTTCTTGAATGGTCCTTAGGAAGCCTAGTAAGTGACCCTTGGGTTTTCCTTAAAAGTCTTGTTACTGGTCTAAAAGATGTTTGTAGACTTTCCCTTTCTGTTGCAGATACAGTTTCCTTTCTTGCTGCTATAAGCACCCAACACGTCTCAACACGAGGCAACCTGAAGCTATTCTTCTAAGTTTCTTTATTCCAGATTTAGTAATTTATCACCTGGAAATCGGAGTGAAAGTTGTTCCTTTTTTTTTTTTTCCTGTTACTGGAATCGCCTGAATTAAAATCTTGTTTCCTCCTGGAGCAATCTAAGAATCTCATAACTATTATTGCCTAGGAAAAGAGGGCCCAGCACTTAGGAGGGAAGAAATGGGAGAAGTGAAAGGAAGGAAAAGGGAAGAAGCAGGAGAGGAAGAGAGCTGGAATGGGACTGGACACTTCTGTGGGGGCCTGAAAACCTCAGATCCCCACACAGGCAGGTCGGCAGAAACCAGGCAGGAGAGAGCGAGAGACGTGGAGAAGTAGAGCAGGGCATCTGAAGCATGGGGCTGCGTCTGAAGCTGGTCGCATGTGGCAGGCGAGGCAGCTTGCCTGGCAAACCGCATCTGTCTTTTGCTTAGTAGAAGGAACTTTGCCTTGGAACTGGGGCCCCAGTGGACAAGCTTTGCTAACTCTGCACCATGCGGGTGGCATGACAGTTGAGGGTCAGACTGTCATCCACCCATCAGATATCTGGCCCTGACACCAAGGGGTAGAAAGTGGAAGACCGTGGTGATTGCTCCCCGGGTAGTGCCCTGACTTGGAAGTTCATCAGTTTTCTTCTCTCCTTTCCCTTTCTCTCAGCAACTCCGAAGCCAAGCCCGAGCCCTGATCACCTTTGCGGGGATGATACCCTACCGGACGTCTGGGGACACCAATGCAAGGCTGGTGCAGATGGAGGTCCTCATGAATTAAGTGCAATGCTTTGAGGGGCTTCTGGGACTGCACGCTGTCAGTATCTTGGGCGCATGAGCCCACTGGGGTGGGGTTTCTGGTTTTGTTTCTGTTGTTTTGTTTTGTTTTTTGTATTATGTATTTTTGTCAGCACCAATAAATTTCTTTGTATTTGTTTTCACATTCTTTTATTTTCATTGTTTTGTTTTGTTTTTTTACTTTGAAATTTTTCTTAAATTTTTATTTGGGAGGAAATGTCTTCACTAGTGCTTGGGCCAGAGAATGGTAGGCTTATATAGGCATCTATGATTTGGTTAAAGTTGACCTTAAATGATTAAAAATTCACCCAAAATGAGCAAGGAAATGGAGCCTTTGGGAGTTGCTTTTATTTAGATACAGTATTCCATATGGCAGGGTCACGGTTCATTTTTTACATTTTCATTTGTGAAAGCCACCCTCAGCCTTGGGCGAGTTAGGGTCTGCGTGTGAACTAGCAAATGCTCCATGCCCCCCTCTTCTCCCGGGTGTGCCTTGGGGTCCAGGTGGTCTAAGACCATCCTCTGCTCTGATTCCAGGATTAATTAGTTTGCCATTCTGTTGAAATCCCACTGGAGATGAAAACAGACCTAGAAAAACATAGCTTTTTTAAAAAGGAACATCATAGGTATCTCAGCTGGAATGTGAGGAAGGGCAAACCTCAGTGCTTCTCCCTCTGTAGGTGCCCCACTGAGGTGCCTGCATGGCCCTGTGCACTCCCCTCTTCCAGAAGACTTCTAATAGAGCTCATTTTTCCCTTCTCTGGTGGTTGGTTCCTCTACTTGGACAACCCATCCTTCCCGATTCTCACTCATGAGGCCCACTGCTCAGGCAAGCTCATGGTTCACATTCTGAGTGCTGATGTACAGAATCCAGACCCCGCTGGGCATAGGCACTGAGGGTGCCTGGTCCCTGAGCAGAGGTTGTCCCCCATCACTGGCTCTGTTTCTCCCACCACCAGTCCTGAAGCCCTATACTGAACTAGAGAGCAGATAAGGATGATTGTTTGTTCCTGAATGGGCCAAGCAAGCTGCAGGAAATCAGGCAGCAGCCAGCCATGCTGGTTACCGACTGTTCCTGAGGCCGGCTCTCCCAGGAGGATGTTAAGGTCCCAGAGTCTCCAAAGGTGCTTTTCTTCCTGGAGAGAAGTTTCTCTCTCATCACAGGGCATGGATACCCTTGCTGTCCTGTAGTTGTTAAAATAATTGTTAACTTTCCTTTTGGGAAAGCATTAATCTTTCCCAAAATAATAATGGGACCATCTGCTGTTCATCAGTTGAAACCCATGATCCATCAAGGACGTGGCCTGAGGGTCGGCAGGGGCTGCCTCTGCCTTCCTCCTGTCCCACCTGTTCCCCCTGGAACTCGCCTCCAGTTGCGCTTCACTAAGAGAGTCTCAGAAGATGAGCCCTGCAGGGGACTTGATTTAGCAAGTTGTACCCTGTTTATATGTGCTGATTTATCTTTTAAACAAGTCCCCACAATTCGCTTCAACAGTGCTTTACAAAAAGAGTACTCGGACTTTGCATAAAGTGCGACTTCATGTTCTGCTTTTAAATATTAGGTCTTCCTCACAGATGGACCTGTAACAGTGCCGCCAACGTGAGGAGGCTCGAGTTCAAATATGTATTTGCTCCCCAGCTCCCACTTGTTCTTCAGGCCCACCGTGAGAATTCATTGGGAATTTGCCTTTCCTTGCATCATGCCGTTCTGCTAGCTCCAAATAGAACCGCCTATGAGCCCTGCATAGGGGTTTGGGCCCTCCACCCTTCCACCTTCCACCTGTGGAGGAGACAAAAAAATCAGGAGAAAAGAAACCAGACCTTGAACTGCCCTGATGGAGCTGTGTGGAGTTGAGAGGAAAGCTGTCCCTGGTTGGCACCGAGGACTTGCCCAGAGAGAGCCATCGGTAGGAGCAATAAGATAACTGGGTTCATACCAGAAGGGCCAGACTCCCAGAACAAATCCCAGGGCTGGTTCTGTGGTGACGCGTGGCCTGTTTGGTGTAGAGACGCAGGAGACCAAGGCTGTTTGCAAGGCCACAACATAACAGGTTCCCGTGTATCCATGGTTACAGCTTGTGCCCAGAAATTGTGGTCCTGTGACAGGTCATTAGGTAAAAGTCATCTTCCGCTCACCCATTCAGGGAGCTAAATCCTTTCCCTTGAGGTGGTCCGTGATCTTAACGACTGCTTATGCAGAGACAGAGAGAGTGGCACTGGGAGTCTCATCTTCCAGGGATGAGATTCCAATCTTTCTAACAAAATCAAGGGCCTCAAAACCACCCTGAACGCTCTCTATCTCATTTGATCTCGGAAGCTAAGCAGGGTCGGGCCTGGTTAGTACTTGGATGGGAGACCGCCTGGGAATACCGGGTGCTGTAGGCTTTTTTCTTTGCCTTTTCTTTCCCCTTTGGCCTCCTTTCCTCTCCCTTTGCTGCCAGAGCCCGCCTCCCCCCCTTGCCCAAAAAGGCTTGGAGACTAACAGGGTTAGTGCCTACCTCAGAGTGGCTCATAATCAACCCACTGAGACACTCAAAGGGAAGTACTGACTCCATCAGTGTCCTTTTCAGAGGCCTTGCTTGAGACTGGATTTCAAGGATTCTGTTCCTTTTATTTATCTATTTATTTTTAAGTAAAACAGCTCTGGCCGCCTGACTTCAAAGGGAAAACGAGAGGAACTGGTGAGCTCTCTCAGAGGGGGTCCTTTGGTTTTATCACTTCTGAGCTGGACGGGCTCATCCAAGAGCAGGAAGTGCCCGTCCACACTGGGGCCTGAAAGTAGGCCCCGCCCCCGCCCCTCTGGAACTGACCAGTCTCATTAGAGACTTCATGGCAGTATAGCAATTGTTGTTACTCTTTTGATGCAACATTTAAATAGGGTTTTGGTTACTTTACCTACAGTACTGTAGACTTTTCCCCCCACAGTATCCAGTATTTGCTGATTTACCCCCACCCCTCCCAGACTGAGGACTATTCACTCTGGATTCCCCCCCTGCCCCCCTCCCTGCTCTATTTGAGTAAACTCTTCTGGCCAAACCTTAATACTAAATCTAGCAATTATGTGCAGATGTGCCAACATTCTACTACCATAGATTGGATCTCCACAGTCCTTGTTTCTCCATTAGGCATCAGAACTTTTGTCTAGCTCATTAGGTAGTTTGCATCACTGCCAAATGTCCTCGTGCCGCTTGGGAAGTGACTCCAGCATGCCAGATGCCTGAATCAAACCCCAGGCTGGTGAGTTGCCCCAGGCCTGCCAAAGTGCTGGCAGGCCCCACACTGACTGGACTCTCATTCAGCATTAGTCTGCCACAGAGATTGGGCCCTGTGTCCAGCAAACTGGGAGAAAGTGTGCATGTTACAGTATTATTCAAAGTGCTCACTGTATATCCATAAAATGAGGCTCTTGTACCTGCAATTTGGAAATGTCAGGAAGAAGACAGCAACTCATTAAATAGGAATTGTGTAGCCCTCAAGAAAAATGAGGCTTTTGGGGGGTCCTGAATGTCCCCCTTTTCTTCATTCTAGGCTGAATTCAGAAGTTACCTGTGTCCAGCCCATCTTCTGACCTTTTTATAGTAAACTAGTATCCCTCACAGGGCAGGGAGAGAAGGGAAATACATCTGTCTTCCTGCCACTTGTTTCTAACTGGAAAGGTTGGTGGAAAGAAACTTAAAACCACTAACTAAAATGTTCTGAAAACGAAACTCAAATGTCTGCACCTCTCCTCCCCTTGTTAGATGGCTGATGTGGCTGGCTAGAGTCCAGGGCCTGGCTGAACAAGGCCCAGGTGTCCGTGTGCCGGCCCAGGCTCAGCTCACCAGCTACAGAGCCCCTGCACGCGTTGGGCCCTGCTGGTTGCTGGGGATAGCCAGGGTAATCACGTTGCCCTCCCAAAATTGTTCACAAGTCTAAGAAAGCGGGCTTCCCCTCCCCCCCCACCCCATTCCTGTATTTGTCATGATCACCTAAGTGGAAATACTGGTGGCTTGAAGTTGCTAACCCAGGAAGAGAGAAAAATTTTTTGTCCTAACCTTGATTTTTGAAATCACTTCTGTGTGCCTTCTGGGTATATAGCCCACAATGGATTGCTCAGCAAATGTTTGAACAAGCAGATTCTTTGCTTTTGCTTCCTGTGCCAGCCCCCTCCCCACATCCACGTGCCTGGATTCAGACTCCCCATTTCAGGTCAGGGGCTTTAATAGGCATTCAATCTGAAGGAAGATGGGGAGGAGTGTCTTTTGGGGTCAGATGACACAGCCGATACTTCAAAGAAGGAAAGGTGCAGAGCTGCACAGTATGCAGGGAGATGTTGAGAGGAAGGGGGTAGAAATTTGATTTACTGTTAACAATAAAGGCCAGATCTTAAGGAAAAAGGGGTAGGGAGGGCTGGCCAAAACCCAGCATTGCACTGGCGTACTCTCCTCCTTGTTGCCTTTACCCTTGGGGTTTTGAGAATCTGTTTTTGGGGGATGGGAGAGTAAAAGAGTGCCTCAGGCAGTGGCTTCTATTTGAGCAGGGAGCAAGGAGCCACTGATCCCAGAGAGGACTTCTAGCAGAGAAACAGACATATCATGGCCCCTTCGGTGGTCCCAGCCTACCTGGCCTAGAGAGGCTCTCAGGTGGCATCCAAAGCTGCAGGGCCTACAGCTAAGGAAGGCCCCTTCATCTGGGCCAGATTTAGCAAGTAAAAATACAGGACATCCAGTTAAATTTAAATTTCCCAGGAACAATAAGTTCTTAGTTATAAGTATGTCCCAATTTTACTTGGCTGCCCTATCCAGGCTGGCCTCTGCTGGCTTTTGCTGCCTGGAGGCGTCCAGGTTTGGCCGAGGCTCCAGGAGCTCTCCAGCTAAATTGGATTACACTGATTTGTTGCACTGTTTGTGCTTCTGTGGGCAGCGGAAATGACAGTGAGATATGAAGTCACTTGAGAGAGGGCAGTAACTGGAATTCAGTTTCCAAGAGCCAGGCCGACTGGCTGCGTGGGATGATTGTGGGCCCCGGTTGACCCCAGCTGCTATCATCTACTGGGTATTTTTCCATCAGGAATTTCAAATGTGTATTTTATAAATAGAGAAGAAGGAGGCAAAATACAGCCTTTTCTCACTTGGTTAGTAACTTTTCTTAGAAACGCAGTGGGGAGAATTCTTTGCTTTACTCAGTTATTTCCTTGTGTCTTTGCTTTTCTGACGTTGTCACTGTGTGGTGTTTGTGGGGAGAAGGGGCAGGTGGGAGAGAGTCAGTGTATGTGTTCTGCATGTTCCTCTCTGTAAAGTAACTTCTGCATTTACTCTGTTTGGGGTGGTTCTTTCACCACCACCCCTGTCTGTAGCCAGTAAATTTCTGGAATGTTCTCCCAAAATGCCATGAGCGCCCTTTGTTCAGTCCTTCAGGGGAGCAGAAACCTCTCTTGGGCCGTCCTTCCTGGGAATGTTCTTAGCTGAGGCCCAGCCTGAGGCTCCTCACAAGGCAGCTGAAATGCCTCTTCCCAGCCTTTGGGGGTGACTGAGCCAGGCCCCTTCTCCACTCCTTGCAAGGAAGGCTACGGCCTGCCGGGTCCCTGGGTCTGCGAAGTCCCCATGGGTCTGTGTAAGTACAGGACTCCCGTCCCAACTCCGAAGTCTTGCTCTCCCTCACTGGCCTCCGAGTTCAGTCCCCTGGCCAGGGGTCTGAGGAAGGTCAGAGTCTGGCTGGAGGTGTAGTGGGGTGATGATAAGAGCCTTTGGTGATCAACCCAGCATGTGGCATGCATCCTGGAACTGGGAACTGCTAAAAGTCTGTGATCGTTTATTTGCGACTCTCAGTAGAAAGCGTTTGAAATGGGGGCTGAGAGCCAGTTATTAGCCTTGGGGAAGGGGAGGCAGGATTGGGGGCTATGCTTTGGTCAGATGGTGGGAGAGAAGGGGCCTGGTCACAGGACAGGTGTTTCCTGCTCTCTTGGACAGTATCTGCCTGCATTTCTGACTGGGAGGGGCGTTTTCAGGGTCTGGGCTTGGGATTGGGTTTGGGGATATGCAAATGGCTGAGGAGGTAGGAGGTGTTCATCTCTCTCCACCAGGGGGGACCTTGTCCTGGTGAGAGGCTCTGGAGTGATTCCGCTCCAGCTGCATGGTGGCCTGCGTGTTCTGTCCCTGAAGGGGCTTCCCAGGACGGTTTCAGCCCACTCCCTTTGCATGGGGTCCCTCAGCTTGTTCTGGACCCTGGAGCTTATGGGAAGCCATTTCCTGATGAATCACCTGGGAATTTGGGCCTCATAAAGTGCCCTACACCCCCTTGTTGGGTTTAATGGTCTCTCCCAGGACCCTGCAGCACCTCCCAGAGCAGGTGCAAGTGAGCCTGTGGTTGGCGAGGGAAACTGTCGAGGAGGGTGGAGGCAGAAGGAGAGAAGACCCCTGGGGCAGAGTGTGGCCCTGTTGTGCGGGTCTCAGAGTTAGAGGCTCTACAGTGGAACCTTGTAAAATGCCACCCAGGTGGCAAGGAAAGGGGCCAGGGTCATTGGGCGCCCCAAGTGAGGACCCATCGTGGGTCTGTGGCTGAACCTTCGCGCTGATCAGCCTGACTGATAAACTGGCTTGTGTTTTCAGGAAAGTTAAACCAAACCATAGAGGGCACTTCAGTTCCTCCTATACGGATGTTTGGGATGTGGCCCTCTGGTGGCCAGCAGCTGACATTAGCACAAACTGCTCAAGAAGGATTTCCAGACTTCCCGGACACCTCCATCCGGAAAGGAGAGAACTCAGCGCCGGAGCAGGTGCTGAGAGGGCAGGGCGAGGACAGTAGGAGAACAGCCCCAAGAGCGAAGGCTTTCAGCGCGCAGAGCCCTGGGTGGACCGAGCCCTCAGCAGGGCATCTCCAAGAGCCAACCACAAACTCTGGAGCTGGGCCGGAAGTTGGGTTCAAGCCCCTTCTTCACCTCTGGGTGATGGAATGACTGAGGGCAAGTCGTTTGACTGCTCTAAACCAGTTTGCTCAGGTAGAAGGCAGGGATAGCGTTTATAGAAGTCACCTACCTACTGCCTATCACAGCGTGGGCCCTCCAGAAAAGTTAATGTTGGTCACCCTGCTCCCAGCCTCCTTTATTTATTTATTTTTAAGATTTTATTTATTTATTTGAGAGAGAGAATGAGAGCAAGAGAGTGCATGAGATGGGGGAGGGTCAGAGGGAGAAGCAGGCTCCCCGGCAGAGATGCGGGACTCCAGGATCATGACCTAAGCCGCCCAGGCGCCCCTCCCAGCCTCCTCTAGACGGGTCTCTGGGGCTCTAGGTATGTCCTCTTCCGTTTGGCTTCTGTCCTTCCCAACAGGTTCTTCACATGGGTGCGGGGTAGATCAATTACCCCACCCCAGGGATGGCTTTTCACCCCCCCCCAAAAAAACAAAATTAGGTCACAATTGGTAGGCTAAAACTTTGCTATTAGGCAACAGACATTGACGTGTCAAGTTCAGCTTGTGATTCCTGTTGATTCAGTGACTGCTAAGTGGAAAATGTGGGAGCATCTACCCTGTGCCCCAGGCACACAGTGGTGAAATGAACCGAGGTCCCTGCCCTCAAGGAGGTTACATTTTCCTGGAGTTCTGAGACCCACAGCAAAGGTCCTTTTCCTGTAGCTTCCCTCAGCCATTCAGCACCCACCAGAGGCCTCGGGGCTAAGAGCTATGGGGCGATTCTTGAGACTGAGGCACAGTCCCTGCTTAAGCTCACAGTGTGGTTGGGGGAAGGAGATAAGCAGGTACGTGTGCATGCACCCACAGACCCACCATAATAAAATAGGAAGCTTTAAGAAATGCTGTAAGACAAAGCCAGCTAAAGAAGATCCCAGGCAGGGTTTCCTGTGGCTGGGGGATGCGGGAGCCATCTGCAGGTGACCAGGGTTCAGACCCGCAGACATGGGGGGGCGGGTGTGGTGTGGGTGTGGCTGTCATGCTAACCCAGGACACAGTGAACCCCGGCTCCCCTCTTGGCCCAGCACCCACCAGCCGTGTCATGCAGCTGTTAACCTCTCCTACGACCTTGAAGCAGGAGAACAGCAGGACTCAGGTGAGTTGAGGGGCCCTGGAGCCAGGTGGAGACCTGCCAGGGGCCCTAGGCCTCCTGTTCAACCCTTCCTGGCCAAGCACCTTGTTCAAGAGGTGAGTATGTGGGACTGGGGGGCACCTGGGGGGAGGTGTGGTCCCCAGGCAGAGAGATGGGGGGGTGGTCTGATTTGGGGGCACACACTTGTTTGTACAAATCAATCATTTAAAGGCTGCTCGCTGGCCTTTGGGCAATGAATTCAGCACAAAAGCCCAGTGACCTGCTTTTGTAATCACATGTCGACCCAGGAGAAAAAGCTCTTTCAAAAACCTTTTACAACACAGAAGATAGTTTTTAAGAAACTGAATCAGCATTACCTTTATGAAGAAGAGCCACACTTTGTGCTGCACACAGCCTCGGTCAACACATCTTTCCTCGAGCTTCTAGCTCCGGCTCTGCCAGTCTCAGCCCTGGCTATGCGTTAAAATCACCCAGGGAGCTCTTAAAACTATTGAGATCCGAGGCTCTGTGCCCTGAGCATCTGCCTTAGTTGGTCTGGGGAGGGACTTATGCAGTGACTGAAGTTTTTTTTAGAAGCTCCCCAGATTATTTTCCTTGGGTCAAGAACCCTTGTTCTGGCTGAAAGGAGTGAGTAGTCAGCCTCTAGGCCTCTCTAAGTATGGAAGCCCCTTCCCCGCTTCTCAACACAGGTTTTCAATAAATCCTAGAATGTCTGAGATGCACTAAACAGGAAGATAAAAAATCTGACTGGTTAGGAAAAATATGCATTGCACCCGAGCCCACCAGCTTGCCCATCGTGTACCCACCAAGGTCAAGGGCAGCTGTCTAGCACAGTCTTTCATACTAGGTGGTTAACCAGTAAAATTAGCATCAGTTGAAGAGCCTCACTGTGTGTGGGGGGGGGGCGGGTAGGGTGCACATTTCTCAGGAAATCACAAGTGAGTGACCATCTGACAACTCTGATTGAATCCCTGGGAGTGTCCAACTGCCCCCAGCCTTCCTGCGTCCACCATCGGCAAGTGGGGGCTTTCTCTGAGCCTCTCTAGTGCACATGCTCAATGGTGCCGCTAAGAACTCCCTAGGGGTAAGGACCCAACTTCCGTTCCACACACAGCCCCTCAAACTTCCTGCTGTGGGGCTCTACAGCCTGTGGGACCCCCACCCAGCCAGAGTGACCCAATCTGGAGGGGAGAGTCCCCTTAGATCCAACCCCTCTCCCCATGTTTGCACAAAGCAAAGTCAGTGGCAAGTGTCACCCTGCACCTGACCCCTGGGGTGCCGGGTAACCATGGCAAAAGATCCTTTGGGATTCTGCCTTGGGCTATGATGGTGGTCAGCAGTTTATTTCAAATATCAGGTGAAGAGGTACCAATGGAGGGAGGAGCCTGTCCCACTCTGGGCTTCTAGGATCCTCTGAATGTGTGCTGCCCTTACATGCAGCTTCTGTCAAAGCCTGAGCTCTGATGACTGCAAAAGACCAAAGCCAACTCTCTTTGGGTTTCTGCTTCCTAATCCTGAGCAACTCTTCCTATCACTTCTCCCATGCCTTAACTTCTTTCATTGTTGTTTAATAAACTTTAGCAACTGCCCTCACCAGAAAGCACTGCTGTAAGCAGTCAAGGGTGGGTTGGTCTTCTTCCACTTTTCTTTCCTGGTAGCTGAAGAGCTGGGATAAAATTATATACATATCGTTTACACTGCAGAGCTCCATTAATATCCTCTAAAATACTTCTTTCACTCCCTCTCCTGATCTTCAAAAAAACCATTGACCGAGAGGAATTACCCATTTGACGATGAAACTAAGGTGTGTATAGGGACAGGGCTGAGGTCAGAAGGTAGGTGGTGCAGAGCCAGGGCCGGGGATCTTTTGGCTCACATCCTCCCCACTACCTCCGTATGTCTAGGGCTGGGCCCGGCTTGGGGGGCAGGATGGAGGAGCTGAGCTTTGAAAGGCAGCTCTGTGATTCTAGAGCCCTTGATCCCAGCTGTGGGAGCTCCTGGGCTCCATGAAAGAGCCCATTAAAGAGTATTCTGATTAGAAATACACAATGGAATTCAAAATCAAGCAGAATAACTATGTTTCTCCTATTGCTTTCAAGAGAGGCAAAAAGGGTTACACTAAACTTAGGAAACCTAAAGATGTATTTAAAAATGAAAGGTTAGTCTCTAGAGCTCAGGGGTTGGAGCCCTGGTCTTATAAAAGTGAGAGGCTGGGGGCAGGAGAGAATGAGTTTGGCTTCTTGGTCTCTTGGAGAGCATGTTGGCAGAGCCATCAGGATAGAAGGACATGTGGTCATATCTGTTACTACAGGACGGAATTTTTGTTAGAATTATGGCTTCAGTTTGTGTTGGTGTGGCTAGACTGTATTGGCGATCTGCTCAGCTAAGCCCAGATGGAGGGGTAAATTGCTGGTGGAGATGCCTTTTCTTTATGAGAAAGGGAAGCGGGGGGGAAATGAAACCTCACTCTTTCATTGGATAATGACTACTGATCATAATCCTGCTTTTTGCCTTGCCTGCCAGGAAGCTCCAAGCGGACATATGACACTCTCCCTCCTTAAATGATTGCTTGTTTCTTTTGACCTTTGTTCTAACTATGCTATTTTGTACATCCTACTCCATTGCCCCAGCCAGAGGCAATCGTCCCTCCTCTGAATCCAGGGATTTATGCTCTCATGCCTTGGGGTTATGGTTACTGTTGGCTTTGCTTCTCTGATGAGCTATATGCCTCTTGAGGACAAGGCATGACCACTATCCCCCAAACTAGCCAGACTGTGTCTAATACATTACTAATTTCTACAATTACTTGTAGAACAAATGTTGGCTCAATTGGTTAAAAAAAAAAAAAAAAGTGCAAGTCTGACCACAAGGGAAAAGAACAAGGAGTCCCTCCTTAACAATGGAAATGTCTCATCAAGCATGTTTCCCTTTCTTGCTTTAGGGGCCAGCAGCCTCATGGTATTTGAGTGTCTAGCGGCTAGAACGTTGTCTGGTAGAAGGACCAGGACTGCCACGGGCACACTTGCGTGGTCCGTAGGCTGGGCAGAAATCTGTTTCTTGGGCCTGGCTGCTGGAGGGGTTGTGGTCCAGCCTCTGGCTTCCCAGGGCCTGCCCCCCCACCACCACCACCATAGTTGTTCTGCCCCCAGCCCCACCCCTGGCACTGGACAGGGTATGTGTGTGCACTCCGCCTTCCCTGCTGCCATCAAGTCTGTGAGCCCCGCCACGGGCAGGGACCCTGCCTTCCTCGTTCTCAGCTCTAGGCCCTGGCACTGCCTTGGCCCCCGGGGGCGGCCATCCGACAGGGAGGATGTTTACGCGGGGCTGGAGCCACATCCAGAGGAGGAAGCCGGCGGACTTCTGGTATGTTGCTGCAGCTGGTGTTGTGAATCAGGCCGACGAGCAGCGCATCCTCTTACCCGGCTATTTCACGACACCAGGGTTGCATCATACTCATCCTCTCCAGGAGAGCCTCGTGGGACCGGGCGGCCACGGACATGGGGATGGGCTGAGGTGGGGCGGGGGGGGGGGGGCAGTCTGTGTGTGAAAGAGTGTTCTCTTTGGTTCCCTGTGTCTCAGTCAGCCTGCCCCTCAGGATCACCTGGGGAGCCTTCCAAAAACACTGAGGCCAGCCCCTCACCCCCTCTCCTCTGCCCCAGGCCCCTGGGATCTCCAGGGTGGGGCCAGAGAGCCAGCATTCGTTAGGGGTTCCCGTGTGATGCAGTCAGGGGTGAGCCTGGGGCTCCTAGCCGGGCTGTTGTCTGTTCCCGCCTGGCTTTTGCCATAGCCCCTCCTGGCCCTCCCTGGCCCTGTTCTTTCTGTCTTGCATGGCTCACACCACAACTGCTGCTCCCCCGCAGCTTTCCAGAAATAGACGGCATCCGCTACTCCAGGACAAAGGCCAGGCTCCTTACCCTGGCCTTACCAGGTTTCCCCGCTCAGGAATGATGCTGCCGGTTCCCCCACACGGCCCCTTCTTCTGTCAAACGCCTGCCCAACGCGAATCCATGTGCTGGTTCTGTCAGCTCTGCCTTCACAATATACCTCGACTCCCAACACTCCTCACCACCCCGCCACCCACAGCCGCTCCCCCCAGCCTGGCCACCACCACAGGGCACCTGTGGTGGCCCCTGACTAGCCTTGCCTTGCCTTGCCTCCCTCAGTCCATCCTCCGTACAACAGCCAAAGTGATCTTTGACAAATAGAAATCTGACCACCACATAGTGGAGTAAAACACTTCTGACCCTAGTTTCCAAGGCCCCATGTTCCCCCTTTCATGTCTCAAACCCCGTCTCCTTGGTCCCTCTGCTCCACCATACCGGCCTCCTTGCTATCTTGAAGCTCCAACTGCACTCTGATCCCAGGGCCTTTGCATATGCTCTTCCCTCAGTCTGGAAGCCCTGAACTCATACCTGCTCACGTATTGTTGGAGCTTAGCTCAAATTCCTCATTCTCAGAGAGGCCTAAAGGCCCCTCCTAACTTTTTTTTTTAAAGCTTTTTTTTTTTTAAAGATTTTTTATTTATTTTTTGACAGAGAGAGACACAGCGAGAGAGGGAACACAAGCAGGGGGAGTGGGAGAGGGAGAAGCAGGCCTCCCATGGAGCAGGGAGCCCGATGCGGGGCTCGATCCCAGGACTCTGGGATCATGGCCCAAGCCGAAGGCAGACGCTTAACGACTGAGCCACCCAGGCGCCCCTAAAGCTTTGTTTTCTTAATAGCACTTATCACTGAATGTATTATAAGGATTGTTTGTTTATTTACTGTCTGTCTCCCCACTAGAATGTGAGCTCCAGGAGGGCAGGGTCTTTGTCTTGTTCTCCATAGTGCCTCCCTTGCGTAGCACAGGGCATGGTATGCAGTAGGCACTCAATAAATGTGTGTGAATGAAGAAACACCTCATATTTCCCCCCTTTCTTCCCTCCTCCCCTGATCCCCATGGCATTGTGTGCTCCAGACCCGGCCACACCTTGCCTTGCACTGACCCCATGCCCCAGAATCCCCTTCCTCTCCCAGGCAGCCCTCCCACCCCTCACCCTACCCCCAGCCAGTTGCCATGATCACCTTGCTGGCCTGTCTGCTAGGCGAGGCTGTGAATTCCAGTGCTGGTACATAGAAGGAGCCCAATAAATGCTTAAGTGGCTCTGTGCCCATGAAGACAGGAGGCTCTGAGATCCAGAGTTTGCAGCAGAACGCCCCCGCCCCCCGCCCCCTGTCCTGACTCCATTTCAGCCCTGTGTCTGGGGTTTTCACTTCTAGGGAGTTTCCTGACCACTAAGTCCTTAGTTCCTTTTCCTGCCTCTGTTCTCCTTCCCCCTGAGAAGCGGGAGACTCAAGGAGCCCTAAGGCTCTCAGCTGGGGGCTGACACTGGCCAGGTGGGTCATACCCGATACCTGTGCAGCTGTCGATCCCATTCTGCGGCCGAGGCTCATCCCAGGCAGGTGACTTGTTCGAAGTCACATGGAAACTGAAGCCTGAGATGTGAGCTTGAGACTCAATCTCAGGGTTTTGTTCGGGGTCTATTGGATTCTGACTCCTGGCTCCCAGACCCGCAGGGCTCGGGGAGCCTTGTGGAAGCTGAAATCCTGCAAGATGGGTATGGTGTCCAAGCCAGCACTGTGTCCCCCACCTGGAAGAGTGTCTCCGATTGGATGACATGCCATCCATGTGTAAGGATCCCCTTTCCTGGGGCTCTGTGCTTTGGGGCAAGGTATTCTGACAGTCTCTTCAGCTCTACATTGCTAAGCCCTTCAAGGGGTCCTGTTTAACTCCCACCTCACCCCAGAGAGATGAAGGGGCAGGAAAGGTTTCTTAAGGCAGCAAACGTTCTCCCTCTGGGGCTGGAAAGGACCTTGGAGCTGACCCGGGCCTGGGTTTCATGGAGGTAGGAAGAAGTGACTTGCCCAAGGTCACCCGGCAAATCTGTGGCCCCTCTCTCTGTGTGTGGCCTCAGTGCTGCTGGAAACCAGCCCCCGCCCCTTCTGGCGCCGTCCTCTCCTGAGATGTTAATCAGGAAATTTCCACAGTTGCTCCAGGGACAGGTGTGTAGGATTGGTGGAAGGGGGTGTTGGGCCCCTGCGACTTTTACCAGTCAAGTGGCAGTTGAAAGGTGAGAGAATGATAAGATCTGCCCAGAGGCGCCATGCGAGGGAATGAGTAACCGGCCGGCCTCTCCCTGACCTGGCCCGAGTGGGGGCTGCAGCGAAGGTGGAAAACTGACCTGGAGTCCTCACCTCCTAGCCTTCGGCCCACTGGCCGGTGTGGAGGGTGCGGACAAACTTCTCCAGAAGCCTCTCTGAGGGGGTGCTAGAGATCCTCGTAAGGAGGTAGGCAAGCCTGGGGCTCATTAAGAGGAGCCCAGAGAAGAGTCTTTTAAAAAATTAACTCATATGAAGAATTTATAAACTTTGCAAAAAGCCACACAGTGATCATAACCTTTTGGGTTTATCATCAAAGTCCTGTCATCCCTGGGCCCCCTCCATGTCTGGCTGAGCTGGTTGAAGGCCAAGGAGCTGCCCCTTGCAGCCCTGACTTGGGGTAATATTGTCAGCCAAGGGTTTCTATGGCAGCTGCTCTTTGCCCTCTTTGCTTCTGGCTCCCCTTCAATATTCATTCAACGAACGTTTATTGAGTACCTACTCTGTGCTGTTCCGGTTGCTTGGGATTATCAGTGAACAAGATAGGCCCGGATTCCAGCTCCTGTGGGCTTGCCTTCTAGCAAGTTGGGGCAAAATCTATGTCCCCCTTCCCAGATAAATGCACTTAGGTATAAAAACTTGTCCACGCTTGTGGGGGGCTCCACAAGCACCCTTATCTTGGAGCGTGACTCCCTAACACTATTTGCTACTCCAACACAGTCCAAGCATTTCCACCTGCCCCCTTCTGCCTGGCCCTACAGTTGGGCACACCTGCCCTGGGCCCCTCTGGACCGGAGCGAGAGGGGACAGGCAGGCCCCTCTGTAAGTTCTCAGTCAACTAGGACTGATGTGCTATTGGAGGTCATGGAGTCCAGAGAACTCCAGCCATCTCAGAGAGCCCAAGTCTGAGAGGCGGGGCAAGGAGGGAGAGAAAATGTGTCCCTCCATGTCCCTCCTGAGGATGGCTGGCAAGCTCAGAAGCCGGAGTTGGCGATGGCCTCCATCCATCCCTGGCCTCCGGAGAAGCAACTCATCCTCCAAGACTCTTGGTCAGGGGTCTGTCCCATCCCTGCTGTCCCCACCCTGACCCTCCTCTAGGAGCGTCTCTCCCCTTGCTGCCCTCACTCCACAGCTGGGCTGGTCCGTTTCCATGTCCCTTTTCCCTACTCACTCGGCAGCACCATGAGCGCGAGCTCGCCTTCCCTCTGGTGGCACATCAGGCGTCCACCCCAGAATGGGCTGCAGTGAGTGTGCGGGCTGGGTACCCGGTTACCCTGCGGGCCACTGACCAGCCACAAGCCCCAGGGACTCGTCAGTCCACGGGGGGGGCGACAGAGCACACCTGGCACATGCTGAACTCTGGTTTGGGGGTGCTTGCTCATAATGGTTTCTATACTCCGAGACGTCTTTGGAAGGACATGCACAACCAGGAGTCAGAGGTCTAAGTAAGAAAAAACTAACCTTTTATATATACGTGTGTATCTTTTTAAATGCCATACCATTCATCTAGCCACAAATACTAAGTACCTAAAAAATAAAACTAAATACCATGTACAAAAATGAGAGGTTTTTGAACCTGCCTGGGGTGGGGCCTCAGGTCATTAGGCTGTCTCCAGGGTCCCTCATAAGGCTCCCAAGTGTCCCCTCTGGCGAGTACTCCTTCCTTGGGTCCTGCAGATGTCCTCCGCTCTCGGACTCAGAAGAACCTCCCGGGGACCCGGGGCTGGGCGTGTTTCCCCGTTTCCCGCCCTGTGTCTGGCGCTGGCCCAGCCCAGCCCTCCTGGTCCCAGGCAGGGCTGCTATCTCAGCGATCAAACGGTGGGCAGGACAGCGGTGGGCACGTGCTCCGCCTCCCACCCTGTCCGGGGACCCTGCTCGCCAGCTGAGGGCGGTTTGGACCAAACTCTCTGCCTCCTCCCTGCTGTGGGCCCAGCCTATAAAGCCCCCCAGCATGTCGCCGCTGACCCTGGCCCCCTCCCCTGCCACCCAGAGCCGCAATGGCAGAGCTGCCGGCGTCAGAGATGCCGGGGGACCCCGCGCTGTGCAGCGGGCGCTTCACCATCAGCACGCTGCTGGGGGGCGAGGAGCCCCCACCGCCCACTGCCTACGACAGCAGTCACCTGAGCCACGGCAGCACCTTCTACATGCGCACCTTCGGCTACAACACTGTCGACGTTGTGCCGGCCTATGAGCACTATGCCAACAGCGCCCTGCCCGGGGAGCCCCGAAAGGTCCGGCCCACGCTGGCCGATCTGCACTCCTTCCTCAAGGTAAGCACCAGCTCAAAGACTGGCCACTTCCCTGCCGTGTGGCCTTGACCCAGGAACCTCATTTCTCTGAATCTTGGCCCTGTCACCTGTGCCACGGGGACACACGAGTGTCTTCTTCGTGGGTTGAGAGGCCTGAATGAAAGGCAGGCATGGAAGCTGTAAAGCTCCGGACACATGCAGTAATGTTTACCGTCCTGTTGTTGACCACCCAATCAATCTTGGCCTCCCAGAGAGGTAATGAGCTCCCCGTCAGTGGAAGTACACAAACAGAGGCTGCACACACCTGAAAGAGATAGGGAGGTGGGAATGCGGAAGGTCTGCAGCGGAGGGGAGGCTCACCGGGTTTGTTGCAGGGGAGGCTGGACTCTGAAGGGTGGAAGACGGGGAGCTGGATGGTCATGACGCCTGCCTGCGTGACCTGTGGCCTCTGGGCTCCCAGCAGGAAGGCAGCCACCTGCATGCCCTGGCCTTTGACAGCCGGCCCAGCCATGAAATGACCGACGGGCTGGTGGAAGACGAGCCAGGCACCAACAGTGAGAAGAACCCTGGGGAGCCTGTGCGCTTTGGCTGGGTCAAGGGGGTGATGGTGAGTAGGGTGAGGATGGGATGTCCGGGAACAGAAATGGGGAGACAGAGCTCCATCCAGGTGCAGCTGACTTTCAGGTCTTAATGGCCAGGGTAGACCCAAGGCTCAGCCTGGGCCTCAGTTTCCCCATCTGCAGAGTGACTTCCAGTTTTCCTTGGTTTTGTGCTTCTCAACCCCCATTTGCTCCCCAGGTTGATACCTCACCCTGGGAAAGATCTCCGGATACTCACGTGTCCTGTGGCAGTGAACAAGTTATTTAACCTGTCTGTGCCTCAGTTTCTTCATCTGTGAAAAGATGAGCATTATGAGTTAATAGACGTGAATGGCTTGGATCAATGCCTACCTTGGGATTATTAGAAGAAACTGTCCTCACCCACAGCCACCAGGGGGCAGCACTAAACACACAAATCCACGAGCCTGTTTTTGTCATTCTCGGTGATGGGAAGGGGGAGGTTTCCTGTAGTGTAGAGCACCAGTGAGTGTTCAAACAACAAAAAAAATCAAATGAACTTGGCTTTGGAAGGCATCGTGGGACTTTTCAGAGGGGATCGCATGAGATTTAGAAGAAGGCTTTGGTCCTGCTCTGGGAGGGTGGCGGGGGGAGCGGGGAGGTGCAGTGGAGGGAGGCCTGGGTTCTGACCTTACTCTGCCAAATGCCTGCTGGCTGTGCCTCTGTTTCTCCATCTGAACTGTGAGCTCACCTCCACCCTAGCAGCTCGTTTATGGAGTATGGATCTTCCTCCCGGGCTGTGGTGCCCAGAGCCTGGCATGGCCCCATTCGGTGTCTCGGAGCACACAGAGGGCCACCTTGTAAATACCACAAGCTCCTGCCCAACCCCAAGAACTTGGCTGGGGCCAAAGACCACATCAGCACCCACACCTCCCTGGAATTCAGTCTCAGCTGTAGCCTCTGGCTTTGCTTTAAATTTGGAAGCTGAAGTCACAGCAACCCGAGCGCTGTTTCTCCTTGCATGTTGGGCATTGGCTCAGCTGCTATTCGCTGAGCTCCTCCTAGATGCCAGGCCCTGGGCTGACAGCTGGCCACTGGGGCCATGGTTGGGGCTGGCAGACATAGGATCCTGGGCTTGGGGCCGGGTGACAGGTGATAATGCTTGCAGCCCATCCTCAGACCCCAGTGGAAGGGCAGAAAAGTGGGTGGGAGGGGCAGGTGAATCTCTGGGTACCCCTCCCGTCCCTGCCCCAAAGAGCTAGAGGGGCATTGAAGTAGGAACCCAGTGAAGTGAGCAGAGCCAAGAAAGGAGCCAGGTGTCCCCTAGGCCAAAATGCCCGATGCCATGCCATGACTGGGGACAGGGACTTGTGTGTTTGGCTTTGGGGTATCGGCCCACCCGGGTGGCCTCCAACCCCTCTCTCTTCCCAGATCCGTTGCATGCTCAATATCTGGGGTGTGATCCTCTACCTACGGCTCCCCTGGATTACAGGCCAGGCAGGCATTGGTGAGTGCCATCTCTGGGGGGAAGGAGGAGGGTGTGCCTGAGACCTGCTCCTCCCAGGCCTCAGTCCTGAACTTGGCCTGCAGAGACCACAGGCTTCTGCAGTGACAGAGGTCAGGGAAGTGTGGCAGAGGAGTCTGGACATGGAGTTATCCGGCCTGAGGACTCTCCCTGGCTCTCTTTGCCCTCAGTAGGTCACTTAACCTCTTGGAGTCAATCTCTACTGCACAGCATCCAGGTTAAGAACCTGTGCTCTGGACAGACACCAAGGTTCAGAAGCTAGCCCTGATGCATGTGAACTTGGACAGGTTTCTTAACTTCTCTGAGCCTCGGTTTCCTCATCAGTAAAAAGGGGGTGATAGCTGTCCCTACCTCCCAGACCTATTGTGGGGTTTCTATGATGCATGTAAAACAGCATAGGATTTAGCACCCAAAGGTGTTCAAGTGGTGATTATTTTTTATTACTAAAGGAGGGTGCCTTCCCTTCCATAACAAATGATCCTTTATATAGTGGCTCATCAGCTCCCTGGCTGTTCAGAATATACCAAGAGGGAGACAGAGACCCATTTTTCAGATGAGAAAACCAAGGCTCAGAGAAGGGAGGTGACTTAGGTGGTATGTTGAACCAGTCGGCTGACTCAGGTTCCTCGCATGGCTCCTCACCTGGGAAATGCCCCCGCTGAGTTTTATGGTGATCACATCCCCACCCACCCCCACAGTCCTGACCTGGATCATCATCCTGCTCTCCGTCACTGTGACCTCCATCACCGGCCTCTCCATCTCGGCCATCTCCACCAACGGCAAGGTCAAGTCAGGTGGGCCCCACCCCACACCCAAGGCCCTCCCCTTTCCTGTTGCTCCCCCAGTCTTTACCCTGGGAATGGGTCTCTGAGCCACTCCCCACCCACCCCATCCCCACCAAAATGGGGATGCCCCAGGCTGCTCCCTCTGGTTCCAGGTGAAGGCTTTGGGTCCCCCACGATGGCCTCAGTTTTACCCTGTGCTGTGGGCCCAGGGGAGGGGGGATCCCATGGTTACCCTCTCCCAGCCTCAGATTCTGCCTGTCCCAAGCCCACCCCAGCCAGCTGGTTTCATAGCTCCTGGCTCTGTCCCCAATAGGTGGCACCTACTTCCTCATCTCCCGGAGCCTCGGCCCAGAGCTCGGGGGCTCCATCGGCCTCATTTTTGCTTTTGCCAACGCCGTGGGTGTGGCCATGCATACCGTGGGCTTCGCAGAGACCGTGCGGGACCTGCTCCAGGTAAAGCCACAGGGAGCCCGGGCAGCCTCCCTCGCTCTCCCCGACCCCGTCTAGGCCAGGCCTTCCTGCCCCTCTGCCCGATTTTACCCTTCAGGGGCCACGGCCACAGTCTGACCGCTGTGGGTGACCATGATGATCTCAAATAAAGACCATTCCCAGAAGTCCCCTTCAGGGCCGCGTGTTGCCTTTGGAGCTCAACTGTCCAGGCCGGCACGGCAGCCACTCTAGGGGCTCTGTTGCCAGGGAAGGGGGTTGTGTTTCTGTTTAACCGTGAGAGGACACCCATACTGGAGGTGAATCAAGTTGGAGGAGTCTGGGGGGGCGGGGGTGTTCAGAGGGCAGCGTGCAGCCTGGCCTGTCCCCCTCCCCAGGAGTATGGCACACCTATCGTGGACCCCATCAATGACATCCGCATCATCGGCGTGGTCACCGTCACCGTGCTGCTGGCCATCTCCCTGGCTGGCATGGAGTGGGAGGCCAAGGTGAGGAGGGGAGGTCGGGAGTGATCAGGTGGAGAAGCAGGAGTCGTGAGGCCTGGGTCCCAGGCCTGGTTCTGCCTCTTCTTGGTGTATTAACTGGGCTTCTTGTTCTGCGGCTGTGACAGAGAGACCCTAAAGAACGGGACCTCTCTCCTGTAACCGTCTAGGTGTGTGTGGCTCCCGGGGCCCAGGCACCCAGCCCGCTCCATCCTATGGCCTTCATGCACCTGCTCCACGGCGGCCACAGTCCAATCAGCAGGGAGGGGAGAAGGCCTTTTTCTTTTCCTTTTCGGGCCCTGTCCGGAAGTTGCATCCATCCCATCAGCCCGAACTTGGTCTCGTGGCCACACCTAAGGGGCAGGCAGGGCAGGGAAATGTGTCCTCATGCGAGCCCGTATCCAGCCAAAATTCAGAGGCTTAGCACTGTGGAAGGAGGGCCGAAGAAACATGGGGCGTCAGCAGGCAGACTTGGCAGATCTGGCCCCTGCCCCCCGCCCCCGCCTCTCCTCTCTCCCCCTCACTCTGGCCTCCAGCTCCGCCAGCCTCCTTCCTCGCTGTCCCCAGCTTGTGCCCCTGATCAGTCTGCAGCTCGCTCCTCCACCTCCTTTAGATCCCTTGAAGACACCGTCGTAGACCACTCTGCTAACGTAGCCCCCACACAGCCCCCAACACACCCTTGTTCTTACTCTAGAGTCGTGTCCCGTATTTATCAGCAAGACAAGAGCCTTGCTATATCGCTAACTCCTAGAACGGGGCCTGCAGCATAATGGGTGGCGGATGAATGAATGAATGAATGAATGGGGGAGGGAGGGACTCTGGGCAGGTTCTGTCCTGCTGGGGCTCCCTGAGCAGGCGGGGCCAGGCCATCTGACCTCTAGGGTCCTTTACACCCAGGCCCAGGTGCTCTTCTTCCTCGTCATCATGGTCTCCTTTGCCAACTACTTGGTGGGGACGCTGATTCCCCCATCTGAGGACAAGGCCTCCAAAGGCTTCTTCAGCTACCGGGGTACGTGCAGGTTGGGGGCCCTGTCCATGGCTCTGGGGACAGGTACAGTCTGCCCACCCATCTGGCCCATTCTGTGGGCACCGGAAGGAGGGGACCCCCAACTGCCAGGCCTGGAAGCTGCCAGAGAGGAGGAGCCTCCTGCCTGCCTGGCTGGGCCCAGCCTTCTGGGTGGCCCTGATTCAGGCTTTGGTCTTCCCAGCGGACATTTTTGTCCAGAACTTGGTGCCCGACTGGCGGGGCGTGGAAGGCAGCTTCTTCGGAATGTTCTCCATCTTCTTCCCCTCGGCCACAGGCATCCTGGCAGGGGCCAACATCTCCGGGGACCTCAAGGTGAGCAGGATGCCTGCCCTCCTGCCTCCTGGCCCTGTCCTACCAGGATCTCCCACTGGGCACTGAGCTGGGCACTGAGACGGCAGGGCCAGAGCTTCTAAAATCCAGTCCAGTCCAACTCAACTCAATCGCAGCCAATCCAAACCAACTCCGTTCACCCCACTCAATTCCGAGGTTGTTGATTGACACCAGCTCTGTTCTAGGCCTGGAGGACCACCCTAAAATGGGCGGAGCTCCTCCGTAGTTCCCAGGACTCTCAGCCTAAGGGGGAAGACTGAGCCAGCTTGACCTTCCAAAGCTCAGACTGGTTCATGCACATCTTTACTGGGCTGGCATCCTCCCAGGGCTCCCCACTGTCTTGATGCGGGCCATCTCCTCTGCTCAGAGTTTGGGGCTCCGGCCCACGGTCGTCATTCCCGTGTCCCCTGCCCCAGCCCCGAGGATCAGCGGCTTTCCCTGTATTGCCTGTTCCTCCTCTGTGTCTTTGTCTCTGCTGTGCTCTCTCCCTGGGAGGTCCAACCCTTGTTTCTTTACCTTGAGATGTTCTGTTCCTCTTTCAAATAACACCTCCATCTTTAAATCTCTCCCAGCCCTCTGTCAGAGTCCTGGCTCCCCTAGCCGAATGACGTCAGGCCATTTACGTGTCTCTTCCCCCTTCGGTTCTCTTTATCTGGAGAACTGAGGCCTACCTCTATGTCCCCATTCCCAGCTAAGAGTCAGACACGTACTACGTGCTCAGTACACATTTGTTGAGTGAATAATGGTGAAATGTATTGACTGGGAGGTTTAGAGCAGAATACAAAGTGGGGAAGAAGGAGAGACGGACGTCAGCAGAGGCTCCAGCAGAACTGGATGGAGGTGGGGCCGGAGCGAAGGGGCTGGTGGTGTCTTTGCCGAGGCAGGATCAAGGAGATAGATGGGGTGCAAGTGGGGTGAGCGGTGAAAACCCGGCTCGGTGCTGGGAACCCTTCCCTCCCAGCCTCTGGTCCCACCTGAAAGATGCTCCTTGATGCATTTTCTTAAATGAATGAAGAACGGTGCTTTGGAAACAGTCTCCACCCGGCCTGGCTCTAACTGGGGGTGCCCGGGTGGTGCACAGCATGGCCTGGAAATCGCAGAGTGGCCATGTTTGCCCAGCTCCTCCCCCTTCTCTGGGGAGCGGCCAGCAGAGGCCTGGTCTGCCTGCCTGCCCAGAGGTCCCTGCAGAGGTCAGTCTTGTGCTTAGACAGCCCGGTTCTCCTGCCAGCCCTGCCACAGACTAGCGATTTATCCAGACGCTTCGTCCAGCCTCTCAGGTTACCAGCCAGCGCGGTGTGCAGGTGTCAGGGCTAGGCAGCTGTCCCGGAGCTGGGGGTGGGGAGTAGGGGTCCACCTTTGCTCTGTCCTGAATGCCCTCAAGCCCTCAAGGGGCGCTTCTCTCTTGGGTCCAGCCCTCTGCCCATTCTGCGAGACAGTGTGCTGTCAGACAGCTGCTGAAGAGCAGCTCCCATTCATGGAGACTTTATGCAAGTCCCTGAAAACCTCTCTGGGCTTCAGCTTTGCCAACTATAAGATAGGACTCATAGCACCCCCTCCTGCTTCCCAGAGCAGGGAATAAGGATTCCACGTGCTGATTTATGTGAAGCGCTTGGAAAAGTGCCCAGCACGAAGGAAGTACGAAGGGCTGGTTGTCAAGGTCATGGTCATTTTTCCCAGAACGAGGCTGCAGGGGGCCTCGTTCTTTCCAAACATGACCCTGGGTGGGGGGTGCAGCTGTGAGGGCTCGTCACCCCCACTTCAGAGAGGAGCAAACCAAGCTCAGAGAGGGCTGGGCGTTGCCCAGGGCCAGACAGCAGAGGGGCTGGAGGGCAAATTTCTAGAGCAAAGAGGCCTCAAATTCATCATAAACTAATCATTCAAGAATATTTTCTGAGCATCTGCTTTGTGCCAGTGTGTCTTGTGGATACAGCAGTAAACAGAGAACAAAGACACAAATCTGTGCCCTCATGCAGCTGACATTCTGGTGAGAAAGAGAGACAATCAACCCATAAGTAAGTAGGATGTGACATTCCCCAACCCCTTAGCTCTCACAGAGCAATCTCGTGAACATCACCCTGTGCTGTGGCCAAGGAAACCTTTACTAGCTTAATTTTCTTTTTTCTTTTTTTTTTTTTAAAGATTTTATTTATTTATTTGACAGAGAGAGAGATAGCGAGAGCAGGAACACAAGCAGGGGGAGTGGGAGAGGGAGAAGCAGGCTTCTTGCCGAGCAGGGAGCCCGATGCGGGGCTCGATCCCAGGACCCTGAGATCATGACCTGAGCCGAAGGCAGACGCTTAACGACTGAGCCACCCAGGCGCCCTACTAGCTTAATTTTCTGATGGGGAGGCTGAGGCTCAGAGACAAGGGACTTCCTAGTGACTGATGTGGGGTCTGTGCCGCGCCTGGGGTGGTCCCAGGGTGCGTCCCTGAGCACGACACAGCCCCTGCTCCTAACTGCTCACATTTATGGTGTACTATGTTGATTCTCATCTCACGGATTGGGGCTGGGGGCATTACTGAGGCTCAGAGAGGTTAAAGGGCTTGTCCCAGCTCACACAGCTGGGGGGAGATGCTGAGATGTGGATCCAGATGCGTCTGACTTGTAAGCCAGGCACAGAGATTTCAGGCCAAGATGTAGGGGCTGGATGGAGGCCTGGAGTAGCCACGTCCCAGGGCCTCTGTAACAAACGACCACAAGCCCTGTGGCTTAAAACAACAGACATTTATTCTTGCACAGCTCTGGAAGCCAAAGTCCAACAAAACAAAGGTGTCAAGGGCCATGCTCCCTGTAAAGGCTCTCGGGGAGAATCCTTCCTCTCCTCTCCCAGCTTCTGGCGGCTCCGACAGTCTTTAGCCTTCCTTGGCTTGGAGCTGCGTCTCTGCAGTCTCTGCCGCTATCTTCCCATGGCCTCCTTCCCTCTGTGTGTCCTTGCCTCTTCTTACAGGAACACTCGTCATGGGATTTAAGGCCCGCCTAACCGGGTAGGACCTCAGCTTAACTAATTACATTTTGCAAAGACCCTATTTCCAAATAAGGTCATATTCTGAGGTTCTGGGTGAACACGAATTTTTGGAGCCACCATCCAACCCACTAGAGGTGGGATGGGAGGTTGAGCCAGCCTGCTGGCCTAGGGACCAGGGACTCTGTGTGCTTGACCTGGTCGGGCCATCCTGGTACCCAGAGCAGGGCTGGCAGGGCCCCCCCAGGAGAGACCTCAGCAGACCTGGAAGCTCCAGAGCCCCCAGGCCCCCTCCAGCTCTGCACCTCTGCTTCCACTTGGCTCTGCCCTACCGCTCCCTTCCTCCCAGCCCTGGCCTTCAGAGCCACCCCAGTCGTCGCCTCCGCCATGAGGCCTTCCGTGGTTCCTGCAGTGTCTCCCTCCCCCCACCTTGTTCTCCAGCACACTCCAGTCCACCCCATGACAGGGGCCATCTGCCCCGTGTCGGCAGGATCCTGCCTATGCCTCCTTCCCTGGGGCCCAGGGTCCTCCAGGGAGGGGGCCGGGGCTTGCTCATCACTGAGCGACCATCGGTTCCAACTCAGGCTCCCGAGTGTTTGAGGCAGAGAAGTGGGTCGTTGCCAGCCCGGTTTGGACCTGCCTGTAACAATGTCATGGTCCCTCCCAGCTCTGTCATTTGTGGTTCTACCGGCCAGTTGTGCAGGACGGCCCAGTAAAAGCTGGGAGTTTGCTTCCCAGTCCTGTGGCCTGCCCCTGGGGTTGGGGTCTACACCTGGCAGGGAACCTGCTGGAAAAATCCCGGCTTGTGTTACTCCACCCGGGACCAGCCCCCAGTGGCCCGAGGCTGTGGACCTCAGTGTGGTAGGAATGAGCCGCCCCTGGCTCAGCCAGCTGGGCCCTCTGCACAGCTTCCTGGCCTCAGTTTCCCCACCAGCTGGGTGGGGACACTCTGGCCACTTTACAGGAAGTTATATACGAGGAAGGGTCTGGAAGAGTGGAACACGTGATGTGCACGTGTGAAGATTTGCTATTTCTGTTAGGAAAATGCCAGCAGAGAGTTTTTCCTCGGAGGGGAGAGAGTTTGGGGCTTGTCTGTATATTAATTGCTGCGGAAGCACTCAGACCAGTTGGTGCATAATGGTGATTAACTCGCAGCGCGCTGCCTGTGAGCCGGGCCCTGGTCTAGGAGCTTGGTGTAGATTAAGTCACTTAGCCGGCATCCCTGTGAGGCTGGAGGGGCTGAGGCGTAAAAGAGCATGCCCACCACCCAGCCAGTCACCTGGAAGTGAGCGCAACCAGGCTGACTCCAGAGCCCCCCACTTCAGGGCCCCCAGAGCCTGCGTTGGCCAGTGTCCTCGGGAACCAGGCATGGAGCTGGTTGGAGCTTCTCTCCGTGCCTCAGGCTCCCAGGGCATGGATGTGTTCTCAGCCCCATGATCTTGCTTATGTCCCATCCTGCTCTTTGGGTTGCAATCGCAAGGGTTCTTCCTCTCTGGGCCCTGGGGAAGGGGGCTCTGAGAGGGGGCCGGGTCGGGGGGTCACTGGCCCACCCCCGGCCTCGGACAGGGCAGGGCCTGGAAGGAGGCCCAGAGGCTGCCTGATGCCCTCCCTCCCTCCGCCTCCCCCCAGGACCCTGCTGTAGCCATCCCCAAGGGAACGCTCATGGCCATTTTCTGGACCACTGTCTCCTACCTGGCCATCTCGGCCACAATTGGTGAGTAGCTGCCCAGGACCACTGAAAGGGTTTCAGGGTGCTTCGCTCTCCAACAGGGAGAGCTGGGCCAGGAGCACATGGCCACCTCAGGAAGTGGAACCTCAAACCTTATTTTGGGGGGCCAGTGGTGGTGACCAGAACATCTTCATGGGAGGTGGTAGTTTGTGGTGGGGATGGGGGTGGTCAGACCAGGCTCTTCTGGTCCCTTCAAACCTGAAGTTACAGATGCAAGGGTGGGAAAATGCTAGAGGACAAATTGTACTCTGACCCGACGACTAACAATAATAACAATAACGATGATGGTGGTGGTTGAAGATGATACTAGCCCTTGACTCAACCATAGGCCCAGCCCTTCACGTGCCTCATCACATTTAATCCGGGCACTGCCTTTCCCACCATTTTACAGAGGAGAAAACCAGGGCTCAGAGAGGTTAAGGGACCTGCCCAAGGTCACACAGCCACTGAGTGGTGGAGCCAGGCTTTGAACCCAGGCCTGGGCTGTTGACACTTGCCTCTCACGGAGGTCCTCACAGGTGCTCCCATTAACTACCCTGTGAGGCAGGCTGTTCACAGATGGCCAAGGGACACGGCCCAGGGCGCAGCCAGTCTGGCCTCTGCTTTGAGGAGGACACGGGCGCGGGTGGGGGGGTGGGAGGGACCTTAACAAGCCACTTCACGTTGCTGGGCCTCTGTAGAATGACAATGACAACAAAGGCAATGGTGATGCTTGCTTCCCAGGGTTGTTACCCGTCCTTAGCGTTGTGCCTGGCACATTTGTTACTATTGTTATTATTATTACTTATGCTTACATGCTGAAGAGAGAGCTGGCCTCGAAGCAGCTTCTCGCCCTCTGCAGGAGTGACCCGTGTCTGGGGGTGGGAGGAGAGGAGGGAGGAGGGAGGGGAGGGAGGGAGGCCTCCCCAAGCCCTGCTCCCTCTTCAGGCTCCTGCGTGGTTCGGGATGCCTCCGGGGCCCTGAATGACACGGTGACCCCCGGCTCGGGCGCCTGTGAGGGGCTGGCCTGCGGCTACGGCTGGAACTTCACCGAGTGCGTCCGCCAGGGCAGCTGCCGCTATGGCCTCATCAACTACTACCAGGTGCGTGCGGCCCCTGCCGGGAAGGCTACCCCAGACCGGGGCTGGAACAGGCCGGGACGCACTTGGGCCCCAGGCTTGGGGGGAAGAGGTTCAGGCTCAGGTGGGGGCCCCGGGGCCCAGGCCCTGCCTCAGCAGCCCCTGGGATCCCCAGGTAAGGGGTGTGGACTCAGAGGCCTCAGGACCTAGCCCCTGCCTGCAGTGGGGACTGGGGTGCCCTGGGCGGGGGCTCCGGGCATGAGGGGCTCCACCACGAGGGGCCTGGACCCCGTGTCCCCGCAGACCATGAGCATGGTGTCCGGCTTTGCACCCCTGATCACGGCTGGCATTTTTGGGGCCACCCTCTCCTCCGCCCTGGCCTGCCTCGTCTCTGCTGCCAAAGTCTTCCAGGTGAGGCTGCGGAACGGGCGGCGGGAGGGTCCAGGAGGCCCAGGTGCAAGGGTCCCCTGGTGACTGCTACAAAGGTCTGGGGTATCATGGGACAGGGACAGTCTAGACTGAAGGCAAAAGGGGGCCAGTGACCAACTCGTGCAGGAAGCAGCCCCCCTCCCATGGTGTGCTTTGAAGAGCACCTGCACTTCCCACCCCAGAGTCTCCCTTGCGCAGCCTGGCGTCCTGTCTGCAAGTCCGCCGACCCCTTTCCACCCTGACGCGGTTGCCTCCCCTCTCATCTTGCCCTTTGGCTGTCTCCCTGGTGAGGTGTGGGTGGGCATGGAGATGACTCCCATTTAAGAGACAGAAACCAGGATATAGATTAGAGGAAGCGCCCTGCTGAGGTGGAGGGAGTAAGCAGGGCCTGGGGCGGGGAGGGGAGCTGCAGGGCAGAGGAGGGGAGGGGGAGCCCAGCCTGGGGTGAGCACATCTTCCTGTGCCCACAGTGCCTGTGTGAGGACCAGCTGTACCCGCTGATCGGCTTCTTCGGGAAGGGCTACGGCAAGAACAAGGAGCCGGTGCGCGGCTACCTGCTGGCCTACGCCATCGGCGTGGCCTTCATCATCATCGGTGAGAGGCTGCCAGGGCGCGGGGGCCTGTGAGGGCTCCTCTCTGTGCTGCTCACCTTGGCGCCCAGTGCCCAGCCAGGCCTGGCAGGGAGTGGGCACTCAGTGACTAACCCTCGAGTGGGTGAGGCTGGTCATGTGGTCCCCGCCCCTCTCCCGCCTCCAGACAGGTGGCTGCCACACCACACCAGGTGGACCATTCTATTTTGTTAGAAGGGACCCTACCTGCTCTTGCTGATTCTGCATTCCTGTGTCCTGGCAAGTGGCCCCCCCCACCCCCCCCACCAGCCCCCAGGTCTGAATTAGTCCCCAGGACAACTCTGGAGCCCAGGACAGCTCTTGGGAGCTGATACAAAGAGCTGGATCAATATCTCTGTAGTGTGTATAAGCTAGACAACCTCGTTCCTCAGACCTTGAGCTACCAGACCCCTCGGACTTCGTGGTAGAGAATGCCCCAGGAGAAAGATCCCAGTTAACCAGTTAGTTAGATTGGCTTTCTACCCTGGCTTTGCCATATTCCAGCTGTGCTACCTTGGACAAATCATTTTACCTTCCTGAGCCTCAGTTTCTTCGTCTGCAGAATGGGAGCAATAGCGCATAGCAGGTGCGTCACAGGTGGGCAGGCAGAGACTTCTGTGTACATACACACACACGCATGCACATGCATTGCATTTCATGCACACACTCCCCAGTACTTCCTGATTTACTTAGCCAACAAGGCAGAACTTGCTAGGAGAAAGGTGGCCACACCAAGCAAGGACAGTGGCCATGCTATGGCCCCCTATGCAGGAGTGGGGCGGGGGCTGGCTGCTGGTCGTCCTGTGGTCCTGCCATAGCTGAATCCCTGCTGTTCATGCTGGCATCAGCAATCATGAGACTCACCCTATCAGTCTACTCTCTTCCATCAAGGAAGCCTGGCCAGACACTGGGTATTCCTGGATCCTGAACCAGATGAAGAGGCAGCAGGGCCACCCCCAGGGGATGGAAACCTCTAGTCAGGCCTAGTGTTCCCCAGACACATCCCTGCTTCCTGCTCGTCCTGCAGTCTACCCCCAACTCAGATTTTGTGTCCTTTGATCTGAGTGGATCTGACCGCAGTTCAGACTGAGAACCATAATCTCAGATGCTCTGGGGCAAGGTTCTTGTGGTGATTCAAGGGAATCATGCTCAGAAGTCCCGACACATAAGAGGTGCTTGTCTTGTTTTGGGGTTCCCCTTGAAGCAGGCCCCTGAAACAAGGATACCCATGCAAAAGTTTGTCTGGTGGGGGCAATGGCAGCCGAGTGAGACAGGGAAGGGAGGACCCAGTTCTTGAGTGGGTTTCCACCGTGGGTGGAACTGTGTGTGTCCTATGGTCCCAGAGTTTCAGATAAAAGATGACGTGGGCCTTGGATCACATTGTAAAATATATTTCTTACTGTAATTTGTGGCTACAAAAAAAGTATGACAGCCACTGTCCTTGGTTCTCCCATAAGATTTCCCATTTCTCTGCATCCTCTTAAGAGCTGGCCTTTTACAGTAAACAAAACATCGGCCCTTTGTTTCACAAAATGATGGACCCATTTCACAGACGAGAAGGTTGAGACGCACTGAGCCTCTGCGGCCTGTCTGGAATCCCCCAACTGCAAGGGAGGGTACCAGGCTGCTCCCTGACGGGTTGCCCAACAGACTGTTCTCTCTCTCCCTCGGGTCCCCGAAGCTGAGCTCAACACCATTGCCCCCATCATCTCCAACTTCTTCCTGTGCTCCTATGCCCTCATCAACTTCAGCTGTTTCCACGCCTCCATCACCAACTCGCCTGGTAAGCAGCCCCCCCTCACCCCTCTGTGGGAGGAGGCATGTGGGGCGGGGGGCCGGGGTGGGGGCGGGGAAGGCACGGATGTAGGTGGGCACACCAAAGTCACTTCTCAAATCGAAACCAATTCAAGGGACCATTCATGTCATAATAATAATAGCAGCTCTCATTTCTCAAGCACTTACGCTGTACACTGAACACGGATTCATACACTGTTTACAGGGTGCAGAGATTTCTCTAGTGCCTTCCTCCACCAAATTTACAGGAGTCAGGAATCTGACTCCCCAGAAAAGGAAGAGAATTGCCCAAAGTCCCAGGTTGTTGCAGGTTGCACTTTGCACAACTCCCGGGGTGCCGCTCACATACGTCATCCATTTGTATGTTTATCCTAAAAAATTTCTGGCAGATGGCAGTGAAGTATCCCGAGAAAGCGTTTTTCTGATTATCCCCGAATCGCCAATGGGCTGGTCGCCAGGCCACCTTTTCCTTAGCCCGGGGACCGTGGCGCCCCACAGTTGTGCCATGGGGTGGCTGTCCCTGGTGGCCCTGCAATGGCCCGGGGGTGTAGAGCCAGGGAGAATCACAGCCTTCCCCGGCCTGCCACCCCCTTGGCTCCGCGAGAGACACGGGAGCTGGAGCTGTTGCTGACGTATGGCCATATTTGGATGCCTCGTCCTTGGTGTAGCCTCTCAACGTGGCCAAATGCCAGCCAAGGCGGGCGTGTGGTCCTCCCCAGAGCCTCCAGCCCAGCCCCAGGAGAGCCGGGGTGCGGGTGGGGGGCAGGTGGGCACAGGCTGGGACCCTGGCTCTGGGCATGGCTGGCATTGCCATTCCGGCCCTGCCCAGCAGCGCTGGCCCAGGAGGAAGCTCCAGAACGTGCCCACCGACCTGCGTCCTCCGCCCAGGGTGGAGACCCTCGTTCCAGTACTACAGCAAGTGGGCGGCGCTGTTTGGGGCGGTCATCTCTGTCGTCATCATGTTCCTTCTCACCTGGTGGGCGGCCCTCATTGCCATCGGCGTCGTCCTCTTCCTCCTGCTCTATGTGATCTACAAAAAGCCAGGTGTGCGGGCTCAGGTTGCCCAGGGGCTCAGGCTCCCCTTCCCCCACCCCCCAAGGGCACCAAGCCAGCCATCTTGCCCTTCAGCTCAGCTAGAGGGCCTGCATCAGGCTCTGTGCTCTCAAGGCCCTGCTCTGACCCTCCAGCCCCGTCCCTCCCCGTGGGGTGAGTAGTCTCTGGGGACGTGCCCACTCAGAGCCCACACCTCTACTTCTGGACCTCCCACCCCTGGCACCCAGGACCCTGGAATTGCCTGCCCAGGGCCATCCTCTTGAAGTGGCCGGGCTGCTGGGGTGCACATCTAGGCCTGAGGGGTGGTGAGGGGCTGGCTGATGGCAGGTGGACACAGCATACAAGCAAGGATCCTGGGGTGACAGTGATCTTGGGACAAGATGCAGAACTCCAGGAAAGCCTAGAAGTCTAAATTTGAACCTGGTCTTCCAGGTCGTTGTCTGTTGGTCAAGGGAAGTGAATATTTTGTAGAGTTTAATACTTTGGTTTTAGGTTTGTTTTTTTTTTTAAGATTTTATTTATTTGTCAGAGAGAGAGAGAGCACAAGCAGGGGGAGCACCAGGCAGAGGGAGACGCAGGCTCCCCGCTGAGCAAGGAGCCCAATGTAGGGCTCGATCCCAGGACCCTGGGATCATGACCTGAGCAATGGCAGACGCTTAACCACCTGAGCCACCCAGGTGTCCCTAGAGTTTAATGCTTTGGAGTGTAAGTTTTAAATATGTAGCCGTATGATGTGTGCAAACATTAGGAAGAAATCTGCAGGCTGTCCACCCACCAGGCAGCCCAGCTCCCACGGTGCCTGATTCCTAAAGAAGGTCAACATTCCCTCCCTCGGCACGACTGGTTTCTCCCGGGGGTTTCTAATCTTGTGCTCACCCCCCACCCTCAGAGGTGAACTGGGGCTCCTCGGTACAGGCCGGCTCCTACAACCTGGCCCTGAGCTACTCGGTGGGCCTCAACGAGGTAGAGGACCACATCAAGAATTACCGGTGAGCGCAGCCGTGTCCCTGCTCTGGGAGGCTCCAAACCACCTGTCACCTGCCCCAGCAGACCGGGGGTGGGCACCACCCAGGCTCAGAGAGGGAACAGAGGTGGAGAAGCACCGCTCCGCGGTGAGGGGCCTGGGTTGACATGGCTCAGTGGGGACCAAGCCAGTCTAGTGACCTCTCTGTACCTGAGTTTTTACAGCAGAATATGTTCTTCGAGACGCAAAGGGCTATCCAAGGACGATCTGGTGTTGTGGTCCCTGTCACAGTCATCTGTGCGGCTGACCGTGACGAACCTCTCCTAAGCGAGGAGAGTCATGTGTCTGGGACTCCGTCCCACCAGACAGTAATGCTAACATCAGCCATATGTATTCGCGTTGCATTGCTGCTCAAAAGTGCCTTATGCCACCTTACCACAGCCCTCTGGGGCATGTGAAATTACTAACCCCAGCCGCTGATGAGAACATGGACGCACAGAGACATTAAGTAACTGGCCCGAGGTCACACAGCTGGTGAGTGACTGATTTTGTCTGGCTCCAGCTGAGCCTGGCAGTGGCCCCTGACAAGGCCCTTGGTTGCCTCTTCATCCAGAGGCTGAGTCCCCCCCCACCCACATGGCACAGGGATCTTGTAAGTGATGTGCCTCCCCACCCCCAGCCTTTATTCTCCCCCGCACCTGCGTTTTGTACCCAGATCCCCGTGGGCTCTGTCCAGATGGCTCATGCCCTTTTCCCTTCCCCTCCTCAGCCCCCAGTGCCTAGTGCTTACAGGGCCCCCCAACTTCCGCCCGGCCCTGGTTGACTTTGTGGGCACCTTCACCCGGAACCTCAGCCTGATGGTCTGTGGCCATGTGCTCATCGTGAGTGGCCCCTATAGGTGGGGTGGGGCCGTGCCCTTGGAGGAGCCCTTGGGCATGAAGTCCACCCTTGGACGGCGGCCAGAGAGTGTGGGGAGGAGTGGGGGGCAGAGGGCTATGGAGCAAGCAGAGCCCACCAGACCCTGCTGTGGGCCTGGTTCTCTCCCCTCCCCTGTCCCCATCGCTGGCTTCTCCCCACTGCCCCGCCTCTTGCCTGCTCCCTCCATTTTCCTTCCCCCGCCCTCCACCCTCCCTCCTCCTCCTCCTCTTTGCCTCCCCTAACTCCATAGGGGAAAAAGGGTGTGGCTGAGCCCCTGTGGCAGCCTCCAGGGAGGAGAGGAGCTGAATCTCATTAGGGCCAGAGGGTGAAGGCAGCTCCTGATGTCACCTGCCCCCACCACCCACAGGGACCTCGCAAACAGAGGATGCCTGAGCTCCGGCTCATCACCAATGGGCACACCAAGTGGTTGAACAAGAGGAAGATCAAGGCCTTCTACTCGGATGTCATTGCTGAGGACCTCCGCAGTGGTGTTCAGATTCTCATGCAGGTGCCACGGGTTCGGGGCTTCCTCACAGGACTTAATACTTGGTGTGACAACCTGGAAGGTGGGACGTCCCGAGGGGCTAGTTGAAGCTCCTTTTGCTGCAACGGGAGTACCTGCCTCTCTTGTCTCTCCAGATATGCTGACTCAGGGCACTTTCTCACGGTGTCCAGGGGCCTATGGGAAACAGCTGGGAGCCCATGGGGCCTGTGTGATCTTGAGCAATTCTTGTTTTTCTTTTTTCTTTTTTTTTTTTTAATATAATTACAGACAGCAAAGTGGAAAATATTAAGTGTATAGTCTGATACATATTTGCATATACAGATACACCCAGGGATGTGAAGCCACCACTCAGATTAAGTTCTAGAACGTTCCACTGGGCAATTCATTTTCCTGCTGGGTTTTCTCAGCTTGTAAAATGGGATGCATAGATACAATAACAGTTGTTAATCCTGAGCCAGCACATCAGAGTCCTTTCTAATAATTCTAAATACTTCTCATTTTAAAAAAAAGAACATACAGGGTCTTCTTTGGGGGGGATATGAAAATATTTTGAAAGTAGATAGAAGTGATGGTTGCATAACATTGTGACTGTACTAAATTCTACTGAATTATATGCTTTAAAAATGGTTAATTTTGTCTATGGGAATTTCCCTTCAAAAAAATTTTTAACATTTTTAAACACTAAAAAAAGTATAAAAGATGTAGGGGTAAGATGGCCTGGGGATACTCTCAGCTTGGCATCCACATTCAAGTCCCTTGGGATGAGAAATAATTTGCTAGAGAAGCAGGAAGTGGGATAGTCCAGAGCTAATGGGACAGTCCGTCCTGGTAGCTTCTGGCTGTAGCTTCCCCTCTCTCCTGGGTGTGTGTAGGCGGGCAGGACCCTGACTGGCGGATTGTGATTCCTGAGCCCTCGCCACGTGGCGGAGAGGGTAGCTGGGGCTGAGCGAGCCCCACCCCGGTCACAGAACAGAGCCCCTCACCTCAGCCCCACACCCTTTGCAGGCCACAGGTCTCGGGAGAATGAAGCCCAACATTCTGGTGGTTGGGTTCAAGAAGAACTGGCAGTCTGCTCACCCAGCCACAGTGGAAGGCTACGTTGGCATCCTGCAGTGAGTGAGGGCATGAGGGAGGCAGGGCCTGGGGTCTGTTGATTTGGGCCTTTGGAGTTTCCTGGGCCTTGGGAAGCAGGGGGGGTGCAGTGGATATTATAAGAAGCTGGTTCAAAGCTGAGGAAGAGACAGACCCACTGAGGGCTCGCCGCTCTGACCTCTGGGGCATGGGCGCCAAGATGGGCCAGGAACATGCAGGGAACACAGAGAAGGAGACCCGTAGGGAGCAGAGGGGACTGTGGCAAGCTGCCGTGAGCAGCTGTGCCCAGCTAGAAATGTGGATCCAGTGTTGCCAGAGCTTCTGGTTTCTCAGAGAAGCCGAAAAGGTGGGTTTTTAGGTGACAACCTTGTGCCCGCCTGTGGACGCTAGCAGATCTGCAGAGAGCCGGCTCTGGAGCTGTGAGGTGGTGCCACGGAGCGGGAAGCGAAACCAGGCCTCCCAGGAGGGGGCAGCGTGGGGAATGGGGCCACGAGGATAAACTCCCTGGGGACTTCAGGTCGAAGTCCAAACCCTTTCTCCTTCAGCTCCGCCCGTGCAACCTCCAGAAAATGCCTGCCTGAGTTGCTTTTCTGTGTTGACGTGGTACAGAGAAGCAGTGTGTAGTAGCCTTTAAAGAACAAAGGCTGGGGGGCCTGGGGGGCTCTGTCGGTTGAGCATCCGACTCTTGATTTCGGCTCAGGTTGTGATCTCAGGGTTGTGAGATCGAGCCCCACATCGGGCTCCATGCTCAGTGCAGAGTCTGCTTGGGATTCTCTCTCTCCCTCTGCCCCTCCCACCCTGCTTGTGCATGCTCTCTCTCTCAATCTAAATAAATAAATAAATAAATAAAAATAGAAGTATTTTAAAAATTAATAAATAGAAAGAAGGAAGGAAGGAAGAGAAAGAAAGAAAGAAAAAGAAAGGGTGCCTGGGTGGCTCAGATGGTTAAGCGTCTGCCTTCGGCTCAGGTCATGATCCCAGAGTCCTGGGATCAAGTCCCGCATCGGGCTCCCTGCTCCTTGGGAGCCTGCTTCTCCCTCTGCCTCTCTCTCTCTCTGTCTCTCATGAATAAATAAATAAAATCTTTAAAAAAAAAAAAAGAAAGAAAGAAAAAGAAAGAATGAAGAAGGAAGGAAGAGAAAGAAAGAAAGGAAAGAAAGAAAGAAAGAAAGGAAGGAAGGAAGCTGAGTGTTGGGGACCTGGGACCTGCTTCCTGGTCTGCTGTGACCCAGCCACGTGACTCTGAGCCGGGCATCTCAGCTACCTCTGACAATGACAATAGGTAGTGGAATACGTGTTCTCCAGCATCCCCCCAGCTCCAGTGCTCCAAGACCTCAAAATGCTGGGCCCTGAGAAGTGCCTGTCCCAGGGATGTGTAACTAAAGGAGCCCATGGGGGCAATGCTGAGCCCATCAGATCAAGCCCTACTGGTGGTCTCTGGGGCCCTCTGTCAACTGGGCAGAGAATATACTTCTGGGGTGGGAGTCTTCTCGACGTTCCCTCAGACAAGCTGTTGCTGCCATCTTGGGCAAGGCCATTCCTGTGTGTGCCAACCCTCAGGGTTCTGTCTCAGCTCTTCGAGTCTAAAGCCAGCTGGCCATTTCCTTAGCATGGATCATGGGCAAGTTACTCCCTGAAACGCAAGTTTTGCCTCTGTAAAATAGGGTTAAGAATTCCCATGCTCACCTCTGTTGGCAGGCTTGTGCAGATTATCCAAATGTATCAGGAGGACAGGGCCTATCTTGAAGACTGGCCTGGCTTGGTTTCCCCCTGAGTACAGGGTCTGCAGCATCCTTAGTGCCACGGACCATAGAGCTAGAGTCTCCCCACCTGCATGTTACACAGGTGGGGAGACTGAGGCCCCGAGAGAAAGAAGGGTATGGTGGGGAGGCAGGGCCCACTGTAGACATCTGGTCTCCTGGGGGCCGGGGGCTGGGAAGGAGAGGAGCCTGACCCCACCTCTCCTCTTTCCAGTGATGCCTTTGATTTCAACTATGGGGTGTGCGTCATGAGGATGCGTGAGGGGCTCAACGTCTCAGACGTACTGCAGGCACACAGTGAGTACGCGCCCCACCTGCTTGGAGCCCCTGTCAAAACCCAGAACAGGATCCCAGAAAGTTCTAGAACCCGATTTTTTTTAAGTGGTGGAGGGAAGAGAGGGGGACGTTAGTAAGGAATAAAAGCTTTAAAAATTAGCTGTTGATGGCCTCTTAGAGCTCCTCAGGTTTCCAAATGAAGACACTGGCCAAGTTCAAGGTCACGCTTCCAGCTGGGGGCAGAACCAAGACTGGACCTCAGAGCTCCCCAACCACCATCAGGGTTTTTGTAACCAGATGGGATAAAGAGGATCTAATAGAGAGGACGAAGGAAAAGAGGGGAGAAAGGAGAATGCCCACATAAAGACACCAGAACATGGAAATACAGAGAAAGACCACAGAACCTGGACATTTTGGTCCCCAAGACCCTCTGTGGGGCACCGAGGGGGCTGTGTTTTACTTTTATCACACAGGAATCTGCAGACTCTGCATTAGTCACGTGTGGAGGACTGAACGAAATCCTAGATAGTATAGAAAACAAAAGGGGGTGGTACGGGGGGGGTGGGGACTGAGAGATGTGGCGGCCACATCTGTGGCCGTTGGTGCTGATCTGTGTCACCCTGGGCAGGCAGCGGCCTGACGCACAGCAGCTGTTGCGGGAATATTGCTGCAACCAGTATTCACAGACCAGCAACTGTGCTCCTGACGGACGCCGTGCTCGGTGCTGGGGGTACAACAGGGAACGAAACCGAGTCAGCCCGGGGAAGCTGGGGTCCACAGGACAGGCGGGGGACCCATAAGTCATGGCAGACAGTGACACGGACACAGGGCACGTGGTCAGAAAGGCCCCTCCGATGACGGGGACTTTTGCTGAGAAGGGGGGTTGCTGCGAGGGCTCCTGGCTCAGGGGACACCTGGATGAGGCCTGATGCAGGGGCAGGAGGAAGCCGGGGCGGGGGCAGGGGCGGGGGGCACTGGAGCGCCAAGGGCCGGGTCCAGGGGCAGGCAGGGGCCAGATGAGGGGAAGGTGAGGAGTCAGGACTTTCCTCCTAGTGTAAGGGGTAGCCTGGGAGAGGAGGAAGCCAGAAGTGCCCCAGGTTGGGGAGAGCCCGGGAACAAAGCTGCCCCCTCTCTTGCAGTTAACCCAGTGTTTGACCCAGCGGAGGATGGCAAAGAAACCAGCACCAGCGGGGCCAGGCCATCTGTCTCAGGCACACGTCAGTCCGCACCCCACTCAGAGGCTCGGGATGCTCTCAATGTTGTGGGGCAGCGAGTGGTGGGCCATGAGCAAACCTGGTCATGGGCAGGAGGTGCCCGAGACCCTTGGGGTTGGGTAACCCCAAGGTTACCAGGGCAGATGGGCTTGGGCAGTATTCGACATTGCAGTCCTCCTCAGGAACCCACCTGGCATTGTGGGTACCCGCCCAGCTGGCTCCAGGGCCCATGTGTGAGACCCCTCCCAGGGCCCCCTGGCCAGGCTCAGGGGTGACAGGCAGGGAGGAGAGGAGTAGGCTTCTCCTTCAGTCCCTTCCCACTGCTGCCCTGGGAGGCAGGGGAATAAGGGAGGGGCGCGGCCGGGACTGCACGTCCGGGACCCCGGCTCCTGGTCTACCTGGCTGAGAATCGGGTTTCGGGGTCTCACTGTCCGAAGAGCCAGCGGTGGAGCTCTGGGCCAGTCCCCACCATGCACGCCCTCAGCAGGGTGCTTCCTGCCCCACGTGTGCGTAGCGCAGGTGACAGCGAGCCCACCTCGCGGGGCAGCTGGCTCCATTTTCAGACAGAGTCAGGCATTTGAAGATGTGCTGCTCCGAGGTGACCAGCCCCTCTGCTCCCACAGTGGACCCCGAGGCCCTGGTGCGGGAGGAGCAGGCCAGCACCATCTTCCAGTCTGAGCAGGGCAAGAAGAGCATCGACATCTACTGGCTCTTTGATGACGGAGGTCAGTGCCCCCCCTGGTCACCAGCTCTCCCCGGGGCCGCCTTCCCTCTGCCCTTCCTGGCCGCTCTGGACAAGGCCCCTGCAGGGACCACAGAGCCCAGCGAAGGGGACTAGGGACCTCTGGGCTTGGGGAAGCCTGGCTGGGCCCCTCTTCTTGGCTGTAAAATGGGGGACTTTGTCGGAGGAACTGAGGTCAGCGTGGGATGGAACGTTCAGACGAGATGGGCCTTTGGGGGTCACAGGCCCCTGCCATAAACAGGGGAAGCTGTAGGAATGTTCTTCACTTCCCAAAAAATACGCTCTCTCCCATTTTTCTTAAGACACATGCCTCTCGGCTTTATTGTTGCACCCCTGATGGAGCCCAGCCTAGACAGAAAAAGCTTCTGCTCCAGGAGCACGTATCCTCTGTAGACTGAACACTTACTACACACTTGACACTAAGTGCAATCCCTAGGCAGGAACTATTATGAGACCCCTTTACAAAGAAGGAAACTGAGGCACAGAGCCATGAAGTAACTGGTCAATTGGTCCAGGGTTGCACAGTGATAAGGGACAGCTGGTCTTTGGCCTCATGTGGAGAGATGACAAGGAGGGATGAGGGTTCCCACCTACTGGTCAAGTCTTTAATCTTCAAAAAAAAAATGCCAGCAATCCAGATTTTTTTTTTTTTAAGATTTTATTTATTTATTTGACAGAGAGAGACACAGCGAGAGAGGGAACACAAGCAGGGGGAGTGGGAGAGGGAGAAGCAGACTCCCCACTGAGCAGGGAGCCCGATGTGGGGCTCGATCCCAGGACCCTGGGATCATGACCTGAGCCGAAGGCAGATGCTTAACGACTGAGCCACCCAGGTGCCCCAGCCAGCAATCTAGATTTTCACGTGAAAATCCCCCAATTATTAAATGCCAGCTCACGGATTTAAAAACATCATGCAGGCCACATGAACCCTAGCCCAGAGAGCCCCGTGCGCCGCCTTGGTTTAGTCTAGCACCCTCATTACATAGTTGGGTAAACTGAGGTCCAAAGAGAGGAAGAGGCGTGCCAGTGGCAGATGGGGCAGGAACCCAGAGGGTGCTCTATCTTGAGAGCAGCTCCCCCTTGATTTACGGGGACCCTCCTTGCCAGGCCTCACCCTCCTCATCCCCTATCTTCTCGGCCGCAAGAAGAGATGGAGCAAATGCAGGATCCGCGTGTTCGTGGGGGGCCAGATCAACAGGATGGACCAGGAGAGAAAGGCGTAAGTGGGGAGCGCTGGTGGGGGGTCGCGCAAGACCAGCGCCATCCCAGCTCTGCCCAGGGTGCCCCCTCTTGCTCTCCCCCACCTGCGCCCCCCCCGCCCAGGTGGCCTCAGCTCTCTCCAGGTCACAGCAGTGGGGAGGGAGCTCTGGGCAGGAGCAGGTTTCTGTCCATTTTGGAAGTTGTTTTGCTGTCCCATGCCCCCTTTAATAAGACGCAGACGCCCTAGTTCCAGCCATGACGGGGAGGAGTGTTACATTTTAAAGCCACAAATCTGCTCAAGGAGAAACCTGTGTGAAGTGAAGGACAGAGAAGGCCTTTCCTGCTGAGAAATGAGGTGGGGCTGAGGATCCTTCAGGGCAACCCCCCCCAAGCTTAGGATGCTGTCCCTGGTGAGACAAGAGGTGACATTAGTGGCCAGGAGTTGGGGCAGCAAATCCCACTGGATTTCTTGGTGAAAAGTGACTTTTTTTTTTTAAAGATTTTATTTATTTGACAGAGAGAGACACAGCAAGAGAGGGAACACAAGTAGGCGGAGTGGGAGAGGGAGAAGCAGGCTTCCCGCGGAGCAGGGAGCCCGATGCTGGGCTCTATCCCAGGACCCTGGGATCATGACCTGAGCCGAAAGCAGATGCTTAACGACTGAGCCACCCAGGCGCCCCGAGAAGTGACTTTTGATTCTCTTCCAACCGTGCGGCTCATTCCGCAGGAGAAGGGCTCTCTGCTCGGGAACCCATGCTAGTCTGTCTCCGCCAGAGAGGACAGGCCTGGCCGAGGAGTTTGGCGGGCAACAGCAGAATTTAGTTCAACCAGCCAGAATTTAGTCACGTTTGTTTATTTACTTGGGTTTTATTGATCGCCTCTTTCTGGCAAGAGATGCTGGTTTTCTGTTGAAAATCGCCATAGGAAATTTCAAGATGTGGCTAAGGAAGAATGTGAGTTGATTTAAGCTGAAAAGGAAGTAAATGGTCAAGGCAGGGAGACAGGTGTGCCTAGAGTTGGGCAACGGCCTTGGGAGGTGGAAGGTTGTGGGATGGAAGACCACTAGAGGGGGTGGCTGGGTAGGAACAATGGGTGGCTTGCTCAAGGTCGTGCGATGAATTAGCCAAAGAGAAGAAACTCTGCCCGGCCTCTGGTGCTCTTAGCAACAGTCCCACCCTGATGCCCCAAGGTCAGGACCCTGGGGCCTGTGTCCCCATGACCCCTTCTCAGTCACCCCCCGTGTGAGTTAAAGGCAACCAGCAATCCCATCTCCTGGTCCTCACCCCTGCTGAGAACCTCTGCCCCAGAAGGCCTTTCTCAGCAGTGCCGAGGAAATCAGCGTCTGGCCTCGCTGTGATGTCCAGAAGATAAAGAAGTCAGGGAGGCCGCTTCGCCGGCTCAGCTTTCTGTTGCAGTCCCGGATGCAAGCCCCGGGCTCGGCAGGTTTAGTGGAGCTCAAGGCCATGGCACCATGGGCTCACGGGTTGTCCGGCACGCGAAGGTTGTGGAATGTCCTCTGCCTCCCAACTGTCCTTCAGCCAGGCCAAGCCCTCTGGCCTCCTTGTGACCCCGAGGCCAGGCTGGCGCTGCCTCTGGCCGGGGCCCTGCCCAGGCCCGCCACCCCGTGCTACATACTAGCACATCTGCTCACAGCTCTGCTTTCCTGATTTCCCTCCCAAGTTCGGGACCAGCAGCGGCTTGATGGCTGGGCTGTGGCCTGGTCCTTAAGGTTTATCCCTGGCCCCTGCCCCCCACCCAGCCAGCCACTCACTGCTCCCGCCCCACCTCCTACACCCCCATGCCCTCACTCATTTGGACTTCCCACCCCCATGCACTCAAACCCTGCCAACTTGTTCTGGGGTATCCCCATGTACTTGGCTAGAGCCAAGGCAGGTGTATTATTTAGAAGTCTCCTTGGCTGATTCCACTGTGGACACCCCCACCTCACCCCCTTTGGCCTGTCATAATCTTGCACACCATGCACTATCCAGCTAGATTGCCACCTCCTCTGTGAAGCCTTCCCTGACTGCCACCAACCACAGACGGCGTCTCCTCCCGTTACATGCAAAGTCAGTGCCACATGGCTCGCTCCTACCGGTTCTATACTTCGTTCATGGGTGTCATCTCTGTTTCTGCAGCCCACCCTGCAATTTCCTGTGGTTTACCTTCCATCCCTTAGACCCTTGCTCCTCAAAGTGTTCTCTGTGGATCAGCGGCATCACATCACCTGGGAGCTTGTCAGAATGCAGAATCCCAGGCCCCACCCCAGACCAGATGAATCAGACTCTGTATTGTACCAAGGTCCCTGGAAGATGTATAGACATTAAAATGTAAGGTGTGCTAGTCCAGAGATGGCCACCGGGTACTTGGGGAAATACTGCTCAATCACTTTTCCTTATCGCTTTTCATCCTCTGACCTACTTTATCAATATTCATCTCTTGTCCGCCCCTGCCCAGGTGAGAACGTAAACTCCCTGAGGCCAGGGTGTGATCTGTTGTACTCACTGCTGCGTCCTCTGGAGACATTCAGTACAAATTCACTGAATGGAAGAATATGCATTTAAAAAATCTCCATCTTCCAGGATCATTTCCCTGTTGAGCAAGTTCCGACTGGGATTCCATGAAGTTCACGTCCTTCCTGACATCAACCAGAAGCCGCGGGCTGAGCAGTAAGTTCTCTGTGTTGACTTACTTCCCAGGCAGAAGGGCCCGCTGTGTGCCCCGCACACCCCTGTGTCTGGTGCGCCTCGGGGAGAGGCGCCGCCAGCCACCTGGACAGGGCTCAGGGGAGGAAGGAGGAAGGTGAGGATTTTGCAGCCCTTTATCTTCCCTGTCAGGGTTTCTTTCTTTGCATATCAGAGCTCTGGTCTTTGCCAGAAACACACCTGGGCTGGAGGACAGGGAATGTTCACACTTGTGCAAGTGTTTTAAAGCTGGTGCAAGTCTCAGCTGTTCTGCCACTCGAGGGAAGGCAGGTGTTTCATCCTCAAGGGACCCCACCCCCACCCACCCCACGGATCTGGGGGGAGGGACGGGGGGACAGCGGTCTCTGGCTTCACACTTCACACTGCTTGCTACTCATAAATTTCTAAAGTTTCTCCAGCACCCTGAAGGGTTGTCATAAAGCAGTGGTTCTCAAACTTCGGCCTGTGTCAGAATCACATGGAGGGCTTATGAAAACACAGCTTGCTGAGCCCCGCTCCTCCCGCCCCACCCCGCCCCACCCCGCCCCAAGATTCTGAGTCAGTAGGTCTGGGGTAGCGCCTGAGAACCTGCATTCCTAACAAGCTCTCAGGGGCTGGTCCCGGCACTTCATTTGGAGAACCACTGTCTTAAGGACAGTCTGTATAAAGTGCTTAACACAGTATCCAGCCCCGAGTCAGTGTTAGTAAATGCTGGATTGATGGCTTCTGCCTCCTCATGGCTTCCGAGCTCTAGACCTTGACCTTTTCATGAGGTCTCGGCTCCACTATAGACTTGCTTCCTTCTCTAATCCTTGCCTAACTGAAGTTCTTGAAAAAGGAACTGCAACTGGCCCAGCTCAGCCCTGCCCGCGGGGCCCAGGTAGAGGTCGCCACAAAGCCTCTTTCTTGGCTACCTTTGCTCCAGTTGGCCATGACCAGGGCTTGCAGAGTCACATGCCCAGAAACACATGGCTGGAGGGCAGGGGCCATGGCAGAGGCACGTCCCTTCCACGGGGCTGAGGGATACTGGAGCAAACAGAACCGAAGATGCAAAGGCCCTGAGGCAGAAGCATGGCAGCCACAGCCCCTGATGTTATTTCCATGAACACACTGGTGCTGGGAGTGGGGAAAACGTTGACGGGTCTGGGCCATAACTCTCCTCCTGCCCCCATGCACCAGCAGGCTCACGGACTTTAAGCAAATCCCCGTGTGAACTTTTAGCTACCCTCAATGGCGGTCCGAAGGGATGATGACTCACCTGCTCAATGATTCAATTCCCTAGTCTGAAACTAAGACATTTATAATCGGGCTTGCTTTCTGTAAATCCATGTACATGAGGTTTCCCAGCCCTCCCTCTCCTCAGTAAAGTCAGGTCCGTCCTGACCTCTTACCTCTCCCTTATATTCCCCATTGCCTGGAGAGGGCAGGACCTGGTCCGCGGTGACGGACACATCGGCTCCTACCATGTGCCGGGGCGGAGAGGAGTAAATCAGAGCCCCAGGCCGCCGGGGATTATGCCGACCCCAGTGTAGGCGGGAGGAATCCAGAGCCACGGGAGGAGCGTGGCAGAGACGCACCAGAAAGCACGAGAGAATGCAGCTGGGCTGTTTCTGTTGGTGGAGGAGAAATGACTTAAGACATCTGGGCATCCTTCCCCGTGGGAGGAGCTCGAGAGCAGGCCCACAGACCCCATGCGGCAGCCCTGATCTTTAAAACCCCAGCCTTGGCCCTTCTCTGCCTTCACTTCCGGGCCCGCTCTCTCCTCCCTCGCTCAGCCAAACTTCTCCAAAGAGATCAACACTCTTTGCAGCCACTTCCTCACGGAGATCCCCCTCGCCGGTGTCATCACTGGCCTCCGCCTCACCCACAGAACCCCTTTCTGGGCTCATCTTCCTCTGCCTCTCCGCTGCATCCCACACAGTTTCCCTCTTGAGACAGTTCTTCCTTTGGCTTCGGAGGCTTCAGCCTCCACAGGATTCCTCCTACCTCAGCGACCCTTCTTTTGGTTCCGTTTGCTGGTTAGTCCTCCTTTTTCTGAGCGACACTTGCCAGCATCTTTGGGATTCGGCCCTGGACCTTTTTCTCTTGACTCTGTCCCCAGTGTGAGCTCCTCCATCCATATGGCTGCAGGGGGCTTCATCTGAGGGCTGACCAGTCTGAATTTCTATTTTTAATCCTGAAAGTCAAGTCATACAGAACAGCCTCCAGCAGCTCCCCATCTCACTCAGGGCAAATAGCGAAGGCCTGCGTGGTCTAGGCTCTCACACTCGTGTGTCCTCACCTCACCCCACTTTCCTCTGCCCTCGCCTTGCTCTAGCCATACTGGCTCCTTTGCTGCTCCTCAAAGAGACCGAACACGCTTCTGCCTCAGGGCCTTTGCACCTTCAGCTCTGTGTGCTCCAGCACCCCCTGGCCTGTGAAGAGCTGGCTTCAGAAGGACAGCCATCCTTCAGCTTCAGGGAGGCCTTCCTTGCCCCAAATATTTCCAGTCCTGGTACTCGGTCTGTGCTTTCTTCATAAAGCTCGTGATCTATATTTGCCTGTTTATTGCCCAGCAGATGGTGAGCTCCGTAGATAGAGGACATTGTAGGGTTTTTTGTTCAGGTGTGTAGTGCAGAGCCTGGCGCAGGATAGTTAGTGCTCAGGAACCACCCAGGGAATGGTCGGGTGGGTGGAGGTGGGTCCCAGGCCAGGCGTTGTGGACAACTTACAGAAGTTCAGTGGAATGCCAGACCCAATGGGTCAGTGCTGATTTCTACATGGAAGCCGCTTTGATGTAAACCACAGCGGCAGAATGCGTTCAACCTGAAAAGCATGTCCCTGTGGCGCCCATCTCCATCTCCCTTGGGGGACCTGGTTCTCCTGGAAACTGGGCTGTCTCACCTGCTCTCTCTGTCCCAAGCACCAAGCGGTTTGAGGACATGATTGCGCCCTTCCGCCTGAATGACGGCTTCAAGGACGAGGCCACTGTCACAGAGATGAGGCGGGACTGCCCCTGGAAGATCTCAGATGAGGAGATTAACAAGAACAGAGTCAAGGTACCCAAGAGAGAAGGGCCTGGCTGGGGTGGGGTGCGGGTCAAGGCGCTCCTCTGGGTCAGGGCCATGTGCCCCATCTGTCCTGAGCTTCCTTAACCCCCTCCCCTTGACCATCCCCCTCCACCATGCCCCGGCCTCTGAGGTATCCTCAAGCCACAGATGCTGGGTAAATGAGCTGTGGAACTCAGAGCCGTTCTTGGCATGAGTCATGCCCCGCTGTGGCGATGGACTGGTGGGAGCTCCCCCTCTTCCCCTCTCTGCCTGGTGGAAGGGCTTCACAGCACAGTTGGCGAAGGTCAAGGTAGAACTTGCGCTGTGGGCCAACAAAGCTGCTTAATGGTTCCCCTTAGCCTGCGGGCCCCCCCCACATGTAGCCTAAAATCATGGCCACCCCTGCCCAGATAACATCTTCTAGATTCTTCAAGGCCTAAAGGAGGGTAGTGGCTGCCATGGCCACTTTAAGATGGGGTGAGCAGTTCTGCTCCCTGTGCTCCAGGTCAGTGGTCCCCCACCCCCACTTTGCCCTCAGAGGACATTTGACAATGTGTCCGTTTGTCACTGGCGAGTGGGATTGCTACTGTCACTTAGTGAGTAGAAGCCTGGAACGCTCTTAAACATCCTACAACTCACAGGACAGTTCCCACGACAAAGAATTATTCTCCCCAAAATGTCACCACTGTAGGGTCTGGAGTCTGTGATCTCAGTGAACTCACTTCCTCGACATTTTCTATTCTCTCAAATGGGGTGTCCTCCCACAGTCAGACTCTGAGTGTCAATCATGTCTGAACAATCTGGAGACAGGCCTTGGGGTGGGAGGGAGTCTCCCCCACAACCCAATCTTACATAAGCTTTAGGGAATTCTGGTCTGTCAGCCCTGAGACCCTGCCCCAGAGGGCTCACAGCTCCTTGGAAAATGCTGGATAAAGTGTAGTGTCCAAAGAAGGGTCTGGCCTGGACTGTTATGGAGGGGGAGGTGGCACATTCCGCCTCTGCTCTGAGTCTACCTTATCAAGTGCCTTCCGAGTGCCAGCCCTCGACATCCGCGTGTTTTTGCCTGGGTTATCTCCCTCAGTGCTGCCCACATCCCCCCATACGATAATGGGATTATCGTACCCATTTTACAGTGAAGACAGTGAAGCTCGGGGAGGCCACGTGCTTTGCTCGGGTCCTCTCTGCTGTGAGCTCTCAGGACTGAGTTGTGGACCCAGGTCACCCCACACCACGGAATGTGCTCTCTCTCCCAGCTAGCCCCACCCCCCACCCCCAGTCATGGAAATAAAGTCTGGCAAAGAAAAGCCAAGGAGGGTTTCCCAAGGAGGTGGACTTGGCACTCTGTTACCCTGAGGGTCCCCTTCCGTCTCGGAGGAAGGGGAGTCTGTAATACTTGAGGGGGAAGAATTCGTGCATCTGGTCTGGGCTTGTCGGGGACCACTCTTGAGGATGTGGGCAGTGACCCCGTGGCTTCTCCTTGCTCCAGTCCCTCCGGCAGGTGAGGCTGAACGAGATTCTGCAGGATTCCTCCCGGGACGCCGCTCTGGTGGTCATGTAAGTAGCCGCCGCTGGGAGGGGAAGGCTGTCCCCGAGGCCCAGGATGTCCGCTCTGGGAAGGGGCTCAGGAGGTGCGCGCCGGCTGAGGGCCCGAGCCCTCCCCCAAAGCTCCAGGGAACGCCGCCCAGGTGGCTTGTTGGCACGTGGCTGGGCCTGCCCCCGCTTGGCTCCCCTCACCTGAGCGCCAGTTGGCAGAGGTCTAGGACCTCACCCGTCTCCGGCCTCGCCGGCTCCCCTCCCCACCGTTTGCCCTTGGTCGCCACCTTTCCCTGCCACACTCAGCTTGGCAAAGACGACCCCGCTCATTCCAGAAGAAAAGCGTTTCCTGGTTGTTTGGGAATCACCCAGGCCTCTTTGGCCATGGGCCACCCCCGGCTGCGGTGGGTGCCAAGCGCGGGCAGCGGCAGGAACGGGCCCTCGGCTGCGGCCGCCTGTGGCCCGCTCTGAGCGCCTTCTCGTGGGCAGGGGCCGAAGCCGAGGGGGTGGAAGGTGAGGGCGCAGGTGGCGGTGGGACAGAGGGTCCCAGAGGCCCGGAGGGAGAACACGGGCGGCCAGGCCCGCTGACCCCCCTCTCCCAGAGGAAGCCTAGCTCGGAGGGAGCGGGCGTACTTGGCAGGGCCCGTAACTGGCCTGGCTTTCCTGAGGGCCAGCCCCCTGGGAACTCCTCGGGATGGCCCAGAAGCCGGCACAACCTGTTTCCTCGTACCCTGAAACCAGGATCAAGCACACCACTGAGGGGCCCCAGCACCAAATGAAAAAGTGGGGCCCCTTGTTCAAAAATTATCAAGAATGGCAAGAAGGCAGCAGCGGAGGATGGAACCCAGCCTGGGGCCCTTCTAAGTGTTGTGGGGGGAGCATGTGACTTAACAGCTTGCACGCCCAGGAAGCCGGCTCTGCTCCCCGGGGCTCTGAGGGAGAGCATTTTTTTGGTACAAAGAAGTGCTTTGTGTTTCCTTGATGCGGGAACTGTGGTAAGAGAAAGGGCTGCGTTTCTCTGCAAGCCTCTGGCCAACACCCAGCAACCTAGGGCAGGGTTGGCCTGGGTTGTGGACCGGGTCAGAGTGCAAGACAGTGGCTTCATCCCGGGACGACTCCCCAGACCTTTCCTTGGGTGTGGTGCCCGGATGTGCCAAGCCACCTCTTCGTGAGGGCCAGCCCCGGTCAGAGAAGCAGGTTTGCGCTTTGTCTCCGCTCACCGTGCGGCCTTGGGCAAGTAATCCTACTCCTCTGCATCTCAATCTCCCTGATTATAGAGAAGGGTTAAACCTCATTATTTCCAAGGTTGTCCTTCACTCCAACATGCTATGATTTCTGAGGAAGAAAAAAAAATCCTCCCCTGCCTCAGGAGGAAAGATAAAATTACACTTTGCAGCATTTTGAAGAGCATACTCAGACCATTTTCTAGAGCAGGTTTGGGGCAGAACTTGGTTGTTTGCTGTCTACCCAACAGCAGTTTATCTGATTAATGGCCTATGTTTGGGTTCAGCTTCACCCTCGCAGCTGATAAACCAGCCTTATAAGATAATAAACCGGCCCAACAACCTTTGCCTAGACAAGCAACCTATTTCCGGTCTCCCTTTTGGGACTCGACCCCTCCCTTTTCCTATAAAGACACCCTCCTCAAAAGCAAATAATAATTGAAATAATAATAATCAACATCGCATTTTGTTGATTGAGCCACACTGGAGGCATGGGGTCTTAGTAATTTTCAAAACTCTGTGCAGTGGTTCTGTTTTACCCCCGTCTCCCCCACAATACACACACGTTGGAGAGAGGGAAACTGAGTCTCAGAGGAGTCAGGCAACTTGCCCGGGATCCCACAGCCGTGAAGTGAGGATTCGGTTTTCAAGCCTTGGATCCAGGTTAGAGCCAAGCCTGCCTTTCTTTGTGGCCAAGAGATGCAAATCTGAACAAAAAGTTCCTCTGTTCTGGAGCGGCTTTATTTCTGAAGATCCATGGCTGCCAGTGCACATATCCTGGGAGCAGGAGTTGGGGGTCGTTGGCTGGTGCAGGGGCAGAGTGCAAAGGGAGCCTGTCCCTCGGACGGGTGGATGGGTGGACAGGTGGACAGGCTCTGCTGGGGAAGGGGACATGATGCTGAAGCTTGAAAGGCCAGGGCAGGAGTGACAGGTGTCTCCTCGAGAATGCAGCCACCAGCCCCCTCGCAGCCTTTGAAATTTCTGAACTCAGTGCCAGAGAATGACGTAGGAGTTCCCGGAGAGCTTTGTTGACGACATAACCAAAACTTCAGCCCCACTGTGAAATCAGGAAAGTTTCGTTTTGATCTTTCCATTTCCCTTTCTCCTTGAGAGTCACCATACACAAACATGTTCTAACTAAGGCAAAGCAAGCTTCATGAAATACCCCTGTTCCTGTGGCCTTTCCCCGTCCCGGGGACCTTGCTTTTCTTTTCTTTTCTTTTTTTAAAAATACTTTTATTTATTTTAGAAAGAGAGAGAGCAGGGGGAGGAGCAGGAGAGGGAGAAGCAAACTCCATGCTGAGCGTGGAGCCCGACGCGGGGCTTGATCCCATGACCCTGAGATCATGACCTGAGCCAAAACCAAGAGTCAGATGCTCAACCGACTGCGCCACCCAGGCGCCCCGGGGACCTTGCTTTCTAAAGGAGGGTGGACGTGGTCCCAAGGGAGGCTTCGAGGATAGAATTTTAAGTAAGGGACAGGTGTCCAGGGCACCCTGTCAGCCTTCTCAGTGAGGGTCGCTGTGAGCAGAAGCATCTGGGGTGGGAGAATCCCACAAGCTGCTCACCAGCTTGTCGCTTGCTGCTGCTAAATCGCAGTAAGTGTGACAATAGCTTTTTGCACGAGGAGGTGCTTGCCAGGTGCTGGGCACTGCGGGCACCCTTTGTAGGCTCTGACCTCTTTGGAGCTCACTAATAGCCTCTGAGGGAGGTGTGTGTGTCCTCACCTCAGGGAAGGGAAAACAGAGGCTCAAGGCAGCGAGCCACCTGCCAAAGCCACGTGAGCCACATGGCCGAGGAGGGGCAACGCTGCTCCCAAGCTGCCCTGCGCCCAGAGCCCCGGCCCTGCGGCCAGAGTCGCTCAGCGCCTTCCTTTCTGCCCGGTGGCCTCGGCCGGGAAGAAGGCCAGCGCTGCAGGCCCTGCCCCGTCCCCCAGGGTTGTGTTCAAGTTCAGATGCAACAGTGGCCGGGGATGTCCTGTAGGAAAACAGACTGCAAAGGGCAGCCCTAACTTCACGTCCCGCCTGCCGGGCCTGGGACATACTGCCTTCTCCTGGAGTCAAGAGCAGGTCAGCTGCGGTCATCCTGAAGCATTTTTGGAATCCCAAGATGGTGAGAAAGTCACCTCCTGAAACAGCCGTGTTGATATGGCTCAATGGTGGCCCCAGGGCACCTCATTATCTGCACGACTTTGCCGTGTGGACAAGGGGCCCTCAGGGCAAGGGTGGAGTACTGGTCCCAGGGCCTCGCATACATGGTAGAAGGCAGGACAGGGACACTCAGCTGAAACGTGTGAGCAGATCACATCGTCGTGATTCGAGCAGCCCGAGGGGGAGAGACCCCCCCACTGTATCAGACTGCATTCTAGACGCAGGGAAAGGATAATGAGCGAGACAGACCTGGCCTGAACATAAAGTCGACTGGGGGAGACAGACAAAAAACAAACAAATGAAAAGAGGGTTTGGAGAGTGGGAAGGGCTGTGAGGACAATGAAACAGGGTGCTATGATAAAGAGAGACAGCAAGCCTGCTCTGGAAGGGGGTGATCCTAGAAGGAGGTGCAGGTGAACCAAGGCCTGGGTGATCTGAAGGAGCCAACCAGGTGGAAGGCGGGAGGCGCTGCCTTTTGGGTGGGGAGAGCTTCACATGCAAAGGCCCTGGGGCAGGAGCAAGCTTGCCATTTTTTTTCAGGAATGGAAGAAAGCCATTATGGCTGTAGGGTTGTAAGCGAGGCCGAGGGTAGAAGGAGGTGTGGTTGTGGATGTTGGTGGAGACCAGATCATGTGAGTCTTACAGGCCGTGGCTCTGTTTACACCAGCTTTGTGGCTGAAGGTACATTTGGAGTCAAGCTTTTAAGGAGAGCGGGAGGTCGTTCTTAGGGTGGCTAGGAAGAAGGAGCGCTGAAGGAGTCAGTAAACAGAGTTTCTGATCAGAAAGCGAATCACAGGCTGGGCTGTGTGGGGAGGGGCTCCTGCTAAGTGTTTATCTGCTGCTTCTTCTGCTCGCAGTACCCTGCCTATAGGGAGAAAGGGGAAGTGCCCGAGCTCGCTGTACATGGCCTGGTTGGAGACGCTGTCCCAGGACCTCCGACCTCCGGTCATCCTGATCCGAGGGAACCAGGAGAACGTGCTCACCTTTTACTGCCAGTAACTCCAGGCTGGGCCATGCCTGCCCACAGCTGAGGGCGCCCGGGACATCTGCCTGTCCGTGGGACAGACTCTCATGTCCTGTTGTACTTTAAGCATCTGATGATCCGACTGAAGAAGCTGGTAGATTTCCGAACTTTGGCTCGTCCCCACTCCCCTGGGACAGTCCTCTGGGCTTTGCTTTTATGGGCCAGAGAAGTAGCAGATGAAGTTGTGTGGAAACTTCTCTGGTGAATCCATTTTCCTTTTAAGTTTTCTTTTGATCTCGATTACAATGAATTAAGATTTCAGTCTTTGATTTTTTTTTTTAAAGATGTTATTTATTTATTTGAGAGAGAAAGAGAGAGAGCACAGGAGCAGGGGGAAGGGCAGAGGGAGAGGGAGAAGCAGACTCCCCGCTGAGCGGGGAGCCTGATGATGATGATGATGATGATGATGATGTTGATGGGCTCGATCCCAGGACCCCGGGATTATGACCTGAGCTGAAGGCAGATGCTTAACCCACTGAGCCGCCCAGGCGCCCCCAGTCTTTGATTTATATGCAAATTTGAGTCAGGGTGCTGAGTGTGAATGTGGCAGTTTCTAGGCCACCAGTCAGGAGGATGGGTGTCCTCCTGCAGCCCTTAGAAGGAGGAATCACAGGGTCCTTTGAGCCTCCATGATGCAAGTTTCTTTAACCGCTTCTCACTCTCTTCACTTTCAATAATGTATCTTCAGCCTTCGGGTTGGTTCTTTGGTAGATAAGGGACTTTTAAACCAGTTTAGGCTGCAACCCACAGTAAGAAATATCTTTTATGTTGAGACTTGAAACAAACACACACTGAAACTATAAATGAAACAATACTCTTACCATGGGTGATGCACTCCAATGTTTTCTATTGTATTTCTTTTTCTCTTTTTAATGTGGGTTGCAATCCACGAATGGGTGGTGACCCGGGATTTGCAGAAAGGCCGTGTTGGGCATCACTGCCATTTCCCCAGCATATCCCCCAGAGAAGGAACGGGAATGAACAGAACACATGAGGAGGGGTACTGATGGTGGGCATCAGTCGAGAAAGAGCTTCAAAGGAGGGAGGGGCAAGATTCAGGGTGTCTCATGGAAGGGTGTTGACTTTCAGGTTTGGTTGAGGATGGAGGGTAGGGTTTGGTTAGGGATTCAGGTTTGGTGGGTCAGGAATGGAGAAGCAGAGAAGAGGCATAAAGATGGCCAGATTGGCAAGGGATCAGAAAGGTCCACACTCCTCCTAAGTCAGGGAAAGAGAACAGGGGAGGAGGAAGCAGCAAGAGATGGAGGCAGAGAGGGCTGCAGTGGGGGGTGGGTGTAAGATGGGGGTCGCAGATGAGAAGGAACCTGGGGAAGATGAGCGTGGCTCAGGTAAGGGTGTTTTGATACCCCCAGAGTGTTTGCACCAACCAAGCTAGGACACAGGAGCAGAATGTACATTAAGAGAAGTCCAGTGTCGGTGGGCGAGGCTCCCTGGAAAGGCATTTCAGCTCTAGACGCACCCCAGCAGCTTACAAGTGGGATGTTGGGGGGCTACGACTGGCCAGGCCTTCCTGCAATAGCCACTTTCTTCAGGGTGGACGAAGGAACGAGGCATCTTTGGATCTGGTAGGCTCCCTCCAAGCCCACTGAAGTGTCCACTTCGTCATGAAGGCAGAAATCTCTTTCTTAGCGTCAGGACCCGAAGGACTTCAGGGTCTCGCAGGTACTCTTGCTGCAGAGACCAAAGGCTCTGGGCTCCCAGGCTGTTACGGGCCCCACAGCTGTTTCATGGTATCAGGACTTACTTGCTGAGAGTGACCAGGTGCCTGGCCAGGAGCTTACCAGGGATGGCTTCTTTGCTCCTGACGGACGGGAGGGGGGTCCTGCCTCTGAGCCATTCCACAGACCTGGGACCAACCCCCACCTCCAGATAGGCGAAGCCTCGTCAGGGATTGCTTACCTTTCTAGAGCCACATAGAAAACTATTCCCTGAAAAAATAGTTCACAAATAGACTGCGGAGACCCTGATCCAAGGTTAGAGAAGGCTCTGGCTTAGGGCATTAAAACAAACCAACAAACAAAAAGACTAATTTTTACTCTCTTGGAAACTGCATTTTGAACAATAACAGCTTTGTTTTTTGTTTTTTGTTTTTTTAAAAGGCCTTGAGTTAACAGTAAGGTCAAAAACAATGAAATGAATAAAAAATATGTCACTCAGTCAACAGATTTTATTTGTTTTGGAACACACTGTTTCTCAACTCTGCTGAGTGTTTTGAAAAAATTAACTGTATTGTTTTCTCAACCCTGGATTGAACTTTTCCCTGAACTTCCACTGGTCGTTTAGGTCATATTGGCAGATCTCCACGTGAACATCTACAGGAGCCACTTACATTCCCTTTGCTTCTCTTGCCTGTGTTTGCAGACGCACAGGGAACTCGTTTTCTTCTGTCTCGATAAAAGCCTCCAAGTATTCTCAATCTTGCCTCAACCCGAGAGGTAGAGGGGTTAAATGGAAAGAGTCACGGCCTGGCTACCAAGAGGCTTGGACTTGAGTCTCTATCTCCCCCCAAAACTGGCTGTGCAACCTCAGATACCTCTTACCCCCTCTGGGCCTCCGTCTGTGACAGGAGAGAGCTGGACCAGAACAGGTGTCCCCAGCCAGCTGGCCTGCTGATGACTGTGGTTTGGCCCACACATGGTGGATCAAAGTCATGGGTGCTGGGGGTAGGTTGGAGAACACATTCTTCAGCCACGCCCCACCCTCAGCCATTACTTCCTACTGCCCTGCCTTGGGATGGGCTGGGGTGGGGGCCTCTTGAAAGCCCTCTGATTCATTGTTCGGCCCATAGAGCAGCAGAATGATAACAGATTTCAGTTCCCAGTGTATCCTCTCTCTCTCTCTGCCTCTGGGTGATAAGATCCTCCACCTTCATGAGTTTCAGCAGTGGGAAGTGTTTCCCATATAGTCTTCCCTTGCATTGTGCATGGAACGGGGCCCAGCAGCAGCCAGCAGCCATGCTGGCCACCCCCCAGCAGGGGCACCTCACCCCTGTCCCCTGGGAGCCACTGTCCAGTCAGCTCTCAATTTTCTCCTCAGCGTCTCAGCCTCCACATTTCACATCCTCCTTCGGTTCCTGCCCAGTCTTATGGTGGCTCTGAAATAGGCACTGTATGGCCCATTTTTCACCCAATGGGCTTGCTGAGTTCTACCCCCCAGGCAGAAAGCTGTGGGCCTCATGAGCACATGGAGAGTCCCCATTTGGACTGGATTCCCTTTTACACACCTGCCTGGCCTCTCTTGTGTGGTGAGGGAGAGGTGAGTTTTACAGGGATGAAGCTAGCTGGAATGATCTAGAAGAACCACCTGGCTGGAAGGCCCCCAAGCACATGCAAAGCAGCCAGGTTTCGCTTGTAGCTATGTTTAGCTCAGGAAGTCACAAAAAATGCTGCTAAATTCAAAAGTGTTCACAGAAGCGGGACCCAGGAAGGCCCAGCCACTGCTGCATTGGTAATTCTCTGTTTGAAGTGAGGGTTAATCTTATGATTGAAAGCACAAGCATCATATAAGTGCCGCTTCCTAAAATGGAACCAAAACAAATTCAGTTTCTAAAAATGCCATGTGGGTAGAGCCTTGTGAAGAACCACCTGGCTGAGAGGACAGACAGCAGAATGTCATACAGATGAAGGACAGTGTCAAGAGAGAACAGTGTTTTTCGTCCCAGCTTATAAGAGAGTTACAGATAAAAGGCTCTAAGGATGTGAAAGAGGGAGCAAACACGGGAGATCAAGGGAATTAGGCTAGTCTCTCTAGAGAAAATGGCATTCAGAATAGGTGTGAATGATTGGTAGGATTCTACAGACAGAAAGGAGGGCTGGGGTTGGGTCCTCCCAGGGAGCAGGAGTAGTTCGAGCAACGACCCGAATAAGGAGAGCCCTTGTTTGGAGAACAAGAAATAAGCCAGTTTTCCTGGAGTATGAGGGCTGTGGATGTGGAAAAATAAGATCAGGAAAGTCATAATGTAGAAGGCCCCCACTCTGAGGCTGAGGAGCTCATAACTGACTCAGAGGCACTAGGGAGCCACTGAAGGTGAAGGGGCAGATCTGAGCTTTAGGAAGCTTAGCTGGTCAAGAGATGGAGGAGGCTGGAAGAGAAAAGGCAGGGCACCCAGGGAGGAGGATGTGCAGACTGCAAAGGCAAGTCAGCAAGGCCCAACACTCTAGGAGTGGCCGAGGGCACGGAAAAGAGGGAGGAGATGGAAGAAAGGATGTATAAATGGTACCTTCCAGAACTAGGAATTTCCCGGATGTATGTGTGGGTAGAAATAGGGCCCCAAAAGTTGAGCCTGGGCAGCTGAAAGATGGGGAAACCATGAACTATGGAGGGCAAGGTAACAGGCTTTCTGCTGGAAGGAGAGAGAGTAAGTGGGTTTGGTTTTGGATACTTGATGAGTGAACACATCCCAGTGGGCAGAATTGTGGTCCTAGAGCTCAGAGAGCTCAGGGTGTCCACTGTTAGCTGGGTGCTCTTTGAGAACAGAGACCATAAATAAATTTGGGAGTCACACTCATGAACAAGAATATTGAAGACAAAGTTTGAGTGAGATCACCAAGAGAGAAAGTACAGAGAGTGGAGAGGGTTGCAGGCTAGACCTTGGGATGGGCTATATTTAGGGGGCAGGAAGAAGGAGGGGCAGCCAGCAAAGCAGCCTAAGAACCAGCATTGATGGGGCAGGAGGAAAACCCAGGTAACCAAGCTCTCAGAAGACACCAGAGAAAGGGTCGAAGAAGCAGAGCGGACCCTCAGGGCAGCTGTCTGCAGAGGGGCTGAAGCTGCTAAGAATGCTGTTGAATTTGGGTCCTGAACATCACTGGAGCTTTGCAGAGAATAATTTGGTAAAGTGGTGAGTCAGGGACCAGGGATTGAGGAATAATTTGTAGAGAGAAAAGGAAAGCAGCAGACATGCATATAGATCTTACACGTGAGGTCTCTCCCCAGCGATGGAGAGAAACATAAGGAAAATAAGGTGGGAAAAAATGAGTTGGAAACGCGAAGGAGAAGTAGATTCCAGGGAAGGTGTTCTAATTATTATTATCTTAGGGTGTGTATCAGCCAGTATAATGCTAGGTTATGGTGCAGTAACAAATTATCCCCTAAATGTTAGTGGCTCACATGGCAAAGTCTGATTTCTCTTTTACAAATATCTCTGTGCTGGTTAGGCAACTCTTCGGGGTCCCTCTTCTCCAGATCACCACCCAGTGATCAAAACTATTCCCATCTAGTGAGGACATCACCTCAGCCAGTAGCTTCCAACTCATTGAGGAAGGGAAAAGAGAGCTGGAATGTCGTGCACTGCCTTCCAAAAGCTTCAGCCCAGAAGTGACGGGTTACTTCCGCTCGAAGCCCATTAGCCAGATCAGTCCCATGGCTCCATCTAACTGCAAGAGTGCTGGAAAATTAGGGGGAACATCTGAATATTCATTGAGCAATAAATGTCTCTGTTACAGGGTGGGGTGAGTAATAGAGACCTGGGTATATTTATAGGTCAGAGCAGAAAGATTTAGAATGCAAGGAAGAAATTAATGGACCAAGAGGTAGTAATGGGGAATCAACAAAATGCAGGGGCGTATTTTGCCCACTAGCTGGGAAGGCATAGCTGACGTCTGCCAGCCCAAGGGTGCAAAACTCTCAGGACACCTGCCCTTGTGACTTGCCCTGGCAGGGCTCCTGAGCACCAGGGCAGAAAGCAAACATGCAGAAGGTAGGTGACACATTCCCCAGCAATGGGGCTAGGCAAGCAAAAAGAATGGAAGGCCAAGGCAGGAGAGGGTCAAGGAGAATGATAAAAGTACATGAGCTCCCAGATGGTTAGAGAGGCCAGAAGTGAACTGCAAGAGTTGAGAAGATTTTGAGGGGCTGGTAGCATGAGGACAGAAATGGTGCTCAGTGGGAGTGGGAGAGAGGGAGACAGAGAAGAACACGGTGTAGTTTGTGGTCTGTGTGTGTGCACTTCAAAGCGTGAGATTCTGCAGGAGGTAATCATTTTCGAGCAAAATCTAGAGTGTCCACCATTTGCCCACCATGAGATCTGTGAAGGTGGTAACTGGGCTGAACATTTGGGTTATTGGAGGGTAGTGAGATCTAGAAGTCTCAGGGGAGGGGCCGGGGCAGCTGGAGGGTACTCAGGGCAACGGCTGTTTACCAACTGGCGTGGGGTATTTCAATATCTCAACTACTGAAAGAGGTGAATGAGCATATGTCAGCCATGATGGCCTCGCCACCATGTCTGACTCAGCTTTGCACCCCAGCACCCGCACAGGGCTTGGTGTTAGAGTGTATCCTTCAGTGACATCTAGTGCCTTCACATGGTTGTGTGGCCATCACCACCATCTAGCTCCAAAACATTTTCATCATCTTGAAAAGGAAATCCGAGACCCCTTCAGCAATCCCTCCTCACTAACCCCTGGCAACCACTAATCTGCTTTCTGTCTCTATGAATTTGACTCTTCTGGATATTCCATATAAATGGAATCATGTACTATGGGACCTTTGTGTCTGGCTTCTTTCACTTGGCATAATGTTTTCTTTTCTTTTTTTTTTTTTTTTAAGATTTTATTTATTTATTTGACAGAGAGAGAGAGACACAGCGAGAGAGGGAACACAAGCAGGGGGAGTGGGAGAGGGAGAAGCAGGTTTCCCGCGGAGCAGGGAGCCCGATGTGGGGCTCGATCCCAGGACCCTGGGATCATGACCTGAGCCAAAGGCAGACGCTTAACGACTGAGCCACCCAGGCGCCCCTTGGCATAATGTTTTCAAGACTCATCCATGTGGCAGCAGGTGTCAGGACTTCATGCCTTTTTGTAGAAGAATAATATTCCATTTTGTTTATCTATTCATCAGTTGATGGACATTTGAGTTATTGCTACCTTTTTGCTATTGTGAGTAGTGCTGCTATGAATATTTATGGACAAGTTTTTGTTCAAAGTCCTGTTTTCAGTTCTTTTGGATGTACACTTAAGAGTGGAATTGCTGGGGCATATGGTAATTCTATGTTTAAGTTGTCCGGGAAATGAACCCTGGATACATTTTTAAACCTCGTAAGGGCCGAGTTTAGAAGTGCACCCACCATGCAGTTAGCTATCAGGCCCATCGTTGGCCCCAGTCATCAATCTTGACTGGCCATCCTGTTAGTGTCTCTTATTCAAGAGACAGCTGGGGTTTTCAAAAACCAGCTCCGTTTTAATTTTCCTTAAATAAAAAAGGTATGTGGGGGCGCCTGGGTGGCTCAGTCATTAAGCGTCTGTCTTCAGCTCAGATCATGATCCCAGGGTCCTGGGATCGAGCCCCACATCGGGCTCCCTGCTCCGCGGGAAGCCTGCTTCTCCCTCCCCCACTCCCCCTGCTTGTGTTCCCTCTCTCGCTGTGTCTCTGTCTGTCAAATAAATAAATAAATAAATAATCTTAAAAAAAAAAAGGTATGTAACAAGCACTTTTAAGAGATCAGCAGGATGGTTTGGAAATAACAGGAAGTGGGTGTCACACTCCTCAAAGTTTGCAAACCACAGTCTGAGATACCTCTTTCCTTGATCAAGCAAAGACGCTTCCCTATCACTGGCCACATCATAAGGGAGGATTTGCCTCAAGGGCTACTTCTGGTGAAGAAGGAAAGCTGCTTCCCGCTGGGCTTAGCATGGGCACAAGAGTTGCTGTGGGATGGATTTCATGAGTATAAAACAGGACGTCCTTTTCCTGGGCCAAAGAAGATGGCATGTGTGTGGCCAAATTGGGACTTCAGAAATGACCATAAAAGGCAAGGTTTCTGGCTGGACCTTGGGGGCGTCTCTAAAATCCCAATAAAATAAGAGTTCCAAGAACAAAGTATAGAGGTACAGCAGGGCCTAAAGCCCAGATTGTTTAAAATAAACCATGTGCTCTGTCCGTGACCTTTTGCCTGTTCAGGATTTGCAAAGGCCCCTTCCAGACCTTCACAACCCAACTGTAAAGTAAAACAGATCCTGACTCCTTCTTCCCTTTCCCTTTCTCAGAATTTAAAGATGAATTAGGTCTCGGCAGAGACAGCACCACGGAAGTGCTGCTCTGATCAAGTTAAAAAATCTCCATAGTCTTTTCATTTCCACATTTCTAGGAATCTCATTGAAGAATCTGGATTTCCCTTTAGCTCACTGTATTTCTTTTTCTGACCTGCTTGAATTTCTATCTTTGAAAGACACAAAATCCATATTGTATGATTTCATTTATATGGACTTCCGGAACAGGCACAACCGACTGGGAGTGGCAGAAAGCCGATCCATGATGCCTGGGACCAGGACTGCGGGGGAGGGTGAGCGGGTTGACTGGGGAGGGGCACTAGGGAACATTTTTGGAATGACAGGAATGTTCTAGATCTTGACAGTGATGTGGGTTACACAGGCAAATACACCTGCCAAAACTCTTTGAATGGTACGCTTGAGATCCGTGTATTTTACTGTATGTAAATTATACCTCAGTACAGTTAATTAAAAACTAATAATTGCAAAGAGTTACTAGCTCTGTGACCTTAAGCAAGTTCTTTAAACTCTCCATGCTTCATTTTCCCCAGCTGTACGTTGGAAATAATGATAGCATCCTACTTCATAAGGTCGCTGTGAGGAGTAAATGAATGTATCATGCAAGGTTCTCGAAGCTATGTGTGTGGCATGTGGTAAGCACGCCACAGTGTTCACCATTAGCTCCACTCATGAGCCCACCTTCGTTCCCTCCCTGCTTTATTTCTGCAATGTTTTATTTTCCATTTTTCCCACATTTCCTTTTTTGGTCTATCCTAGTGCTCATCTACATTTCCCCTTGAATGAGCCAGTTGGTCTTCTGGCCCCAAGTCTCTCCCCTTCAAATGCAGCCTCCGTGATGATACGGATCCACAGATTGTGATCATGTCTCTTCTACTGCTCGAAAACTTCCCACTGCCCACAAAAAAGGCCAACTCTCAAGGGTGACCATATAAAGTCTTTCCGGAGGGGGTCCCAAGAATTCTTTATAGTTTTACCTCTCGCTGAAGTTGTCATTACTATTATCTTATTTTAAAAGATTTTATTTATTTGACAGAGAGAGCGTGCGCGCACACACAAGCAGCGGGGAGGGGCAGAGGAAAGGGAGGAGCGTCTCTCTGCTGAGCAGGGAGCCTGATTTGAGGCTTGATCCCAGGACCCCGAGATCATGACCTGAGCCGAAGGCAGACACTTAATGACTGAGCCACCCAGGTGCCCCTCATCACTATTTTTTTTTTTTAAATAAACCCTGTACTGGGGCGCCTGGGTGGCTCAATCATTAAGTGTCTGCCTTCGGCTCAGGTCATGATCCCGGGGTCCTGGGATCGAGCCCCGCATCGGGCTCCCTGCTCAGCGGGGAGCCTGCGTCTCCCTCTCCCTCTGCCTGCCACTCCCCCTGCTTGTGCTCTCTGTCAGATAAATAAATAAATCTTAAAAAATAAAATAAACCCTGTACTTACTGTCAAACTTGATCGGTGGTTTCCAAACATGGCCTTTGAACCAGTACCAACTTGGGTGCATCAGGCCCCATTTGGTAGGCCTAAAATGGGACCCAGACACCCATCCTGCGTTTTTTGTTTTTTCCTTTACTAAATGTTTCGTTGAAGCATAATGTGCAAGCAGGGAAAGGAATAAATCCTAAGTGAACAGCTTGATCTGTTTTGACAAATGTCTGTACCTGTGTAACCCACACCCTGTCAAGCTAGGACATTTCAACACCCCAGAAGTTTTCTTCATGCCTAGTGGTGCGTTGGTAAAAGTTTAACAACTGATTCCCTGGGATAAGAAACGCTCTGCTTTGTGGGGCGCCTGGGTGGCTCAGTCGTTAAGCGTCTGCCTTCGGCTCAGGTCATGATCTCAGGGTCCTGGGATCGAGCCCCGCATCGGGCTCCCTGCTCTGTGGGAAGCCTGCTTCTCCCTCTCCCCCTCCCCCTGCTTGTGTTCCCTCTCTCGCTGTGTCTCTCTCTGTCAAATAAATAAATAAAATCTTTAAAAAAAAAAAAGAAACGCTCTGCTTTGTGTTTGCTGATCTGTGTGGTGTAAACATTCCCAGCATGGCCAATTTCGAGCCATCGATATGATGTCACTGAAAGAGTTGTCACTGAAGAGGCTCACAGTTGGTCTTTGTGAGTCATACCAGCTGACTCGGGCACACCACTGCTGTGGCCCTTCCAAGTCAATCTCTGCCGGCCCCATCCCCAGGCAACCATGAATCTGTGTTCTGTCACCAGAGATTAACTTTGCTTATCCTGGAGTTTCATATGAATGGAATCTTATAGTATGTACTCTTTTTGTCTGTTTCTTTCACGCACTGTGGTTTTGAGATTCATTCATGCTGTTGCATGTATCAGTAGTTGTTCTTTCTTTTATTACTGAGTAGTATACCACTTTATGGATGTTCTATAGCTTGCTCATCCAGTCTCCTGGGGACGGACAACGGGCCGTTCCCAGTGTTTGGTGCTATTATGAATAAAGCTGCCATGAACATTCTTGTGCAAGTCTTTCATTTCTTTTGGGTAAATCCCTGTGATGGTAATGGCTAGGCTGTAGATAAATGTGGGTTTAACTCTATGAGAAACTGCCAGACCGATTTCCAAAAGGGTTGTACCATTTTTATAGTCCTATCAGCCACATATGAAAGTTCCAGTTGCTCCATATCTCTGCCAATACTCAGTGTTGGTGTTGTAGGGAATCTTTATTTATTTATTTATTTATTTTGAAGAGAGGGAGGCGGGGTGAGAGGCAGAGAGAGAGAGAGAGAGAATCTCAAGCAGGCTCCATGCCCAGCACAGAGCCCGATGCGGGGCTCAGTCTCACAACCCTGAGATCATGATCTGAGCCAAAATCAAGAGTCAGACATTTAACCAACTGAGCCACCCAGGTGCCCAGGGACCTTTACTTTAAAAAAGAGTTCCTTGGGTGATTTTGTTTCATAGCCAGGTTCAGGGACCACTGGACTGGACTGGTTTCAGTCTGCTAAACACTAATGCCCAACATTTATTGAGCGCTTCCTGCCTGGATCTGTCCCAGGACCTTCAGCATATCCTATCATGTAAACCTCACAACAACCCTATTAAATAGATACCATTATTCTTCCTATCTTGCAGAAGAGGAAATTAGGTACAGAGAGGTTAAGTAACTTGCCTAAGGGCACGTAGCTCTCAAGTGGCAAAAGCTAGGTTTGAAAACAGGCAGTCTGGCTCTGGGACCATGAGTTTAACCACTGAGTTAATACTTGCCCATTCAAATTCTGTACACAGTCATTCTATTGGGCCTAATCAGTAATTGCTGACATTAGTATTGTTATTCAAATCCCACGCATCCTTCAAAGTCCAGCTCAGATTCCACCTTTTCCATCAAGTTTTCTCTGACTTCCCCTCTTCTCCTCCTGCTGCTATGAAATCCCTCAGTGTAATCATGAGTCCTTCAGAAATGTGGGAGACTTTTGGGTTGTCCTTTATTTCTGTATTTTTGTACTGTCTTATCACCCCCCCCCCCATTATCTTTTTAAGATTACTGAGAATAGGGTTACTCCATGTTTATCTTTTTATTCCTGGCATGTTTGTGGACTTGAATTTAATGTTTTTCTAAATATGCTGTAGGCAGAACCACCAGGGTCCTTTAAAAGGAGCTCTCTTATCGGGAGATAAAAGGGAATCACAGAAATTAGATTGCCTTTTCCCTAAGGGAAAAAAAAACACACCCCTTTGCTTTCTTACCGATGGAAGTGGATGTGCTGTCTTAAGGGGTCCTGATGCTTGTCACTGCAGGTGAGAGGAGACCATGCCATGTGGCATACTTAATTCCCCAATAAAGTCATAATCTCCTGCCCGGCTGCCTCCTTTAAGGCTTCTGCTTATTTTATATGACCTGGCCCCACCGGTCAGCTTCTAGCTAGTTCCAAGACTACCAGATCATGGTCATTTTCTTCCATCTTATGTATGAAAAGCAGGACCAGCTACATAATTTGTGAGGACCTAGTGAAAAATGAAAATGCAAAACTTCTTGTTCAAAATTTATTCAGAATTTCGGATGGTAACAGCAGAGCATTAAACCAAGACTGGAGTTCCGTGTGACTGCACAGGTCCCACACCCGTGAAGCCAGACGTGATGAAAATAGACAGAACCATCCTCAGCAGACAAAAACCAATCACAGAAATCTGAGCATGGGGACAATTTATCTCTAAAGCCCTCCACCTCCCTTCTTAACAAAAAGACTGCTGAAAAAGAAGTCACCCTAGTTCTGTGTTACATTAAGGCTGACTGTTATGGATTGAATTGTGGAAAAGGATGTTCAAGTCCTGACTCCCAGTCAGGGAGTCTATGAATGTTGACTGTATTCGGAAATGTGGTCTTTGCACGTGATCAAACTAGGATGAAGTCAGTAGGGTGGACCCTAATCCAGTATGACTTGGTGTCCTTATATAAAGGGTGGGGTGGCGTGGGGGTGCCCTGGGGGCTCAGTCGGTTGGGCATCCCATTCTTGATTTTGGCTCAGGTCATGATCTCAAAGTCGTGGAGATTGAGCCCCCTACCCTCCTCAGGTTCCACGCTGGGTGGGTGGAGTCGGCTTGAGATTCTCTCTCCCTCTCCTTCTGCCCCTCCCCCCACTTGTGCACTCTCTCTGTCTTCATAAATAAATAAAAATCTTTTTTTTTTTTAAAGGGTGGGAGGGATTGGCACACAGAGACAGACATGCATGGAGGGAAAATTATGTGAAGGCCTGCACACAGGGAGAACACTGTGTTATTGTGAAGGCAGAGATGGAAGAATGCAGCTACACACCTCAGAACTCCAAAGATGGAGGCAAACTACCAGAAGCTAGGAGAGTAGCATTGAACAGGTGCTCTCTCAAAGCCCTGAGAAGGAACAAACCCGCCCAACACCTTGATGTCAGACTTCTAGCCTCCAGAACTGTGAGACATTACATTTCTGTCCTGCGAGCCGCCCAGTTTGTGGTACTACACCCACTAACCACACCACGCTCCTCCTGTCAGCCTCCTGCCCTTGCCCTTGCCCTTGCCAAGCTCCTGACACCTGGATAAACAGATGGCCCAACAGGACTGGACTAAGGATGGGGCCCGCACAATGTCAGTTTTGTTTTTCAAGACCTTTTTTCCTACCGAGGGAAGGGAGGAAGGTTGTCTACATCAGAGACACCTTTTAGAAAACTCAGAACCTTCCCATCCTGGTCTCAGCCCCAGTTTAAAGGAAGCGTGTATTAGCATCCTATAAAGCGAGGCCCTTTTCGAGGGTCTCCCAGCCTAAGCTGGACTGTGTGGCCCGTTTGCCAGCCATAAAGGTGATGCTCCAAACTTGAGGGTGCAACGTTCACGTCCGAGGCCACAGATGAAGTGGCCACAGCAGGTGGGAAGCCTCCGTCCTTGGCTCCGTCCCCAGGATGGCCCCAGGAGGAATCCGCCCGGTTCTTCCCCGCCCTGCTAAGGCCTGTGGGGCCGCCCTTCCGGGTGAATTCGCAAACCGAGTCCACCGAGCTGTTCTTTGGGCTGGGGTCGGGGTAGGCATGGGGAAGCCTCCCCCGTAAGGCAGGCTGTGGGCCCTGACGTCCCGGGCCGCCCACCGGGAAGGGAAAGGGGAAGTGCGCCTTGGCGCCTGGGGTCAAAAAGGGCGGGGAGAGCTGCTTTGTGAGGGCACAATTTGCAGAAGCCGCCAAGCCGGGGGTCTGCCGGCCTGACCCTCCTCGAGGCGCCTGGAACAAGCCGAGGTAGGGCGCACCCCAGTTCCGTCAGGGCCGCGGCGCCTCGGCGGGCCGCAGCGCACCCAAACATGGCCGCCGAACCCGGGTTCCGGGGCCGCAGCCGGGATTCCGGGTGACGCACGACCGACGGGTTGCATCAGCCTGCGACCACGTGCTCGGCCCGCCCCTCCGCCCACGGATCCGGGCGCCGATTGGGCCACGTTAGGGCCGTGACCTCCGCCTCAGCCAATGGGAGTCAGCCACAGAGCGCTCTCGCCGCAGAGCCCGGGCGCGAGGTGCCTATAAAAGGCGTGTGAGGCGGGGGCGCGCGCGCCCCAGAGACGCGAACCGTCGTTGTGGAGTTTGTCGGGGGCTGCGTCGCCGCCTGCCTGGCATCTCGGAGCGCCGCGGAACCCACAGCACAGCCGACATGGAGGTCGAGCCCGAACCCGAGCCTGAGCCCGTCACGCTCCTGGTGAAGAGCCCCAACCAGCGCCACCGCGACTTGGAGCTGAGCGGCGACCGCAGCTGGAGCGTGGGCCGCCTCAAGGCGCATCTGAGCCGCGTCTACCCCGAGCGCCCGGTGAGAGGGGCCCCCGACTCCCCCTGCCAGCGCCTCCCGCCCCGGCTGTCATCCCCTCGGCCCGCCTCGCGTCCGCCTCCCCTTCCCTTCCAGCTTCTCCCTTTGCCGCCCTTCCCCCGACGGCTGGTCCTCACCAGGTCACTTCCCCAGGGCTGGGGGCTTGCCCTGCCCTGCCGCGGTAGGCGCCGCCGCGCCCGGCCCGATGGCCGTCACCTCCAAGTCCTAGGCCGCCATCGCCCCGCCTTCCAGACGGGACGCCTTCCCTTGTCACTTCACCTCCCGTGGTCCCAGCCCCACCTCCCGGACCACTGCCCCGTCCCCTGGGTCTGGCTTCGGGCCTTAGCCAAGCCGCTGAGACAGCAGTTTGACCTTGGGTGAGTCATTGCACCCTTCCAGCCTCAGTTTCCCCGAAAGGACAGGGCGGCTAGGCGTTCCGCGTTAGGATTGCATCCCCTGGCTAGAAGCGAGGCCACAGAAATGCTGCCAAGTGGATTTTCTGAAAGCCGCGTCTCAGTGTGGAGCGGAGGCGGCGGAGGCCAGTGGCTAGGGAGACGGGGAGCGCCCAGGGAGTGTGTACTTAAGGTCCCACACCCAGGAGCGAGACGTGGCTCTTCCCCTCCCCGTCCACCTTCCGCCCTGGGCCCCTCCCTGCCGCGCCGGACTCCGCAGCCTTCGGCGAGGCCCGGGGAGGAGCCCCGCGCGCTTTCTGGCTAGAGTGAGTTAGCGAAGCAGGCACAGAGAGTCTCCCTGAGTCTGGGTTTTAAGACTTTGGCCCCTCAATTACAGACTTCCTCGCTTTGTTTTGGTGGACACATCTGTCAACATCACCCTTAGCACCGCCCTCCGTCCCCACCACGTGATGGAGGCGGCTGCATCCTTCCTGTATTTACTTTCTACTCTGATGTTATGTAAGTGTCACAGTGTGCTTTACTGCCCACAAGTGTAATTCTCCATCAGACAGGAGGAGACATCGGGGCGAACAAGATTGTGAAATTCTTCCTTCTTATCTGTAAAGTTGCCGTGTGTGGTAGCTCGGGGGTCAGGCTCTTTTTGCTCCTTATTTGTGCAGTATGGAAGGTAGAAGTGAGTTTTCCTTCTGAGTTATTCTTTTGAATTTTGCTTATTTATCTAATAAGCTTTCAATTCTTTAGCATACCCCTTGGGACTATGTGTAGTTTCACCCCAGCTGCTTCCAAGAAACTAGGTGACTGTGTTGCTCTGAGAATGGCTATTAGGTATGCAGATAGGTGTAGTCGCTAGGTGCATCCTTTGGTAAAAGGCAGTGTTTTGGAGGAGAGCTTCCCTTAAGGGCTTCCTTGGGTGACAAACATCACTCCTATTAAGTCCGAAGACCCAAATAAAAGACCTCTCAGGTGTGTAAGTTTGTGCTTAAAAATTACGGCTGGAGAGCACTCATCATTTGGTTTCTAACCTGAGAAGTCTTACTTTTATAATTTTTTTCAAATCAGCCTTCTGGGTAAAGACACAGCATGTCAGGCCTCTAAAAGGAAACCCACAGGCAGCTATGGTTTTCAAACCTTTACTAGTGTGGAACTCTTCAATGTAAAGCAGGACCCCAGCTCTGCAGTAGTGTTTTATAAAATTATGTGTATAGCATTACCTATAAAATCAATCAGAACAGTGGTGAACAAAGTATCCAATTTGGTTCTGTAGTTTTAGGTGCATAGTGTCAAAAATTCCTGATTTATGCAGATAAATAGATGCAGTTGTTGTTTTGATTGTTTTAAACAGTTTGCTTTATAATCTCCAGCTACTTGGCAGGAGCAGCTTTATGCCAAATTTTGCATAGTTGTTTGTATCGGCACTGGTTGGTGAGCTCTAGTGTACTGGCTTTGGTATGTATCATTTGAGGCCATTCGTTTTAAGTATGGTTTTTAAAGGAATTAAAAATAGATTTTAAAAGTGAGATTTGTATGAAAGTGTGGAGAGTCCTTGTAGTTTGAAATTACTGGGAAGGAGAAGAGGGGTTGGAGTCTTGACTTTTTAGCAGCAGGTGACCTTAGACAAGTCCGTTTCAGACTTTTCCTCCCTTCAAACAGGGATACTAAATCTCACAGGGTTGAATACCTCCTCTGTACTTGCATTTGTATATTGGGAAAAGTCTCTTTGAGAGTTTAGAATTAGTTTAGAATTGCTTTGTGTTATCTTAGGATAATACTAGGTGATTTTGGTGAAGGCTGACCTTGCTTGGGAGCACTGAGCTTTCTCTGAGACCATACAATTTGTGGTTTTTTTTTTTTTTTTAAGATTTTTATTTATTTATTAGAGAGAGTACAGGTACGCAGAGAGGCAGGCAGAGGGAGAGGGAGAAGCAGGCTCCCTACTGAGCAGGGAGCCCGATGCGGGGCTCGATCCCAGGACCCTGGGATCATGACCTGAGCCGAAGGCAGCCGCTTAACCGACTGAGCCACCCAGGCGCCCCCATACAATTTGTGTTTTTAATGGCAGAAAGGAATTTCCTTGGGAATTTAAAAGTCATGTAGGTCACCATAGGTTTTGTGGACTGGAGATGATTTGCCATCCTAAATTTATTTGTATGTTAGAGAGAAATTCAAAGTTCAGCACTTTATAAAGAAGAGTTTTGTATATGAGACCTTTGGAAAAATGCTTTCCTGTGATTCTAGGAAAAAACACCCATGTTCGAGTTATTTGTATAAAAGTTTCTTCTGTGTTTGGGAACTTGTGGGAGCTAAATGCTGACCTGTGCTACTCTTTCTTTCCATGACTAGTGTCCAGAGGACCAGAGGTTAATTTATTCTGGAAAGCTGTTGTTGGATCACCAGTGTCTCAAGGACTTGCTTCCAAAGGTACATCATTTACACATTAACTTTTGAATGTTTTTTAAGCACTTACCAGGTTGAATTTAGGTCCTAAAGTACCTCCTTATTACTTTTAGCAGGAAAAACGGCATGTTTTGCATCTGGTGTGCAATGTGAAGGGTCCTTCAAAAATGTCAGAAACCAGTGCAAAGGTATGTCTGCTTTTTCAAGATTATAGCAATCTATAAATCAGACCCTCATGGTAGAAATAAAGGGAGTTGGAAAAAAGAGATTTTATTGCCTTTTTATCAAGTAATAGTTTGTTTCTTCCCCAGTGATAATCAGGAATTAGAAACTTACCAATACAAGTGCATGTCTGCTATTATAGTAGTAGACTGTGCCATTAGTGTGTAGTGGGAAAGTAGAGTTCTACATTACACTATCTTCCGGGACATGATTTGACCTACAATAGCTGTGTATCCAGATCACTAAATCAGCAAGACACTCTAAAATGGGTTTTTACTGAATTTAGCACATAATAAGCTGCTTCTAAGGAATCACTCATTTTTATGAACAGTAAAAAAGTGAATATATTTCCTTTGGAATTTTTCATTGTGATGTATTTAATTGGATAGGAAAAGACCACCATCTCTATCACGTGAGCTCTAAAGACTGACCTATGTTTGACAACCAAAATCATTTATTTTTCATTTCACAGTGTTGATTTGAATATACAGTAATAATATTCTAATGTGATAACACTCTAAATTAGGATTACGACTCTATTTCCTGAAACATCTGAACGTAGGATAGGAAATTTCTTTCCTTTAGGTTGCTGGCTAGGTTGTATTTATAAATCTTATTGGTCAGATTTAGTTTCTTGATTTAGTAAATTTAGCACCATAAGATTTGTAGAACATTATCAGGATGCTTTCTCATCAATGATAACTTCATTGGAAGATTTTAATGAAATTACAGCATAGTTACTCGAGGAAAAAATATGGATTTTTAAAATATCTATATATTGAAATTGGGTTGAACAAATTTCAGAGTATTTTTTACATAACATTGCATCTGTTTACTTTTGTCAAGTTCAGAGGTCGGGGTGAGGGACATAAGCCATTCACAGCAAAAGAATCCTTTTAGTTTGGTTGCAGACAGTTGCATCAGATCCTTTGTTCTAATATTCATCCTACACTTCCTTAGGTTGCTGAATCCACAGAGCAGCCTGCTGGTCTCCATCAAGGACAGTATCCTGGGGATTCCTCGGGTGATAGCTTAAGGCAAAGGGAGGTTCTTCGGAACCTTTCTCCCTCTGGATGGGAGAATATCTCAAGGTGAGTGTTACAATAGAGAACCAGGTTTATACAACACGGACGTGCATCATTTGCATCAATTTTAAGAATAAAGTATGTTTATAGTATATAGTCACAGAACTTTAAAATGTACAAAATTTTGCTTTTTAAGGGCTTCACTTTAAAGATCTGTTACGTATTTAACTTTTCTTAATACACAGCCTTTTAAGAACACATAAACATATGGGGATGCATGAGTTGAAAATGTAGGTATTTCCCTTCCCACATGGGTGTGCTTCGCATTGTGCTGACCTCATGATAGGGCTTAGTGCTGCTGCTGCGGAGAAAACAGCCAGTGTAAGCATCTCACAGCTGCTTTGCCGGTGGCTTTGTGCTTTGTCTGTCATAACAATGGGTGGCAAAAGGTGAAAAGATGAAGAAATGCTCTGCCAAGGACTGAGTTGGTGGTGCTGGGAAAAAAAGGTCTTGTCTTTAGAGCAAAAGCCAAGAGTGACTAAATGCTCTAATGTTTGGATTTCATAGCTCTTGGAACATCTTATTATGAAAGTTCTTATGAGAAAAAAATAATTAACTACAAGTTGAAATTCTGTAGCCCCTCAACTCCCCTGGTTTCCTTTTCCTAGTAGTTATTAATATTTGATTTTGACAAAGTCAGGTATTTGAGGAATGATGAGTTGGTTTTTTTTTCCTTAACGGAAATTTCAAATACACACAAGAGCAGAGGGAACTGTGTAATGAACCTCACATTAGACATCACCTGAGCCCAGTAATGATCATAGTTTCGCCATGCTTGTTTCATCTATTCCCCCTTTGCTTTTTCCTTTCTGACATGTTTAAGTAATTCCTAGACATCATGTCAGTTCACCCCTACGTACTTGAGTAAAACCTTAGAGTTCTCTTGCATATCTACAATGCTGTCCTCATCAGAGCTACAAAAGCACTTTGTTATCATCTCATTTCCTTGCACTATAACATTTTTAAACGATCAAAAACAATATTATACCAAGACCTACTTGAATTGGAATACCATTTTAGGAACACTCTGGCTAGGGAATTTGGTTAAACGACTGTCAGCATAGGGGCACCTGGGTGGGTCAGGCAATTGAGCGTCTGACTCGATCTCAGGGTCTTGAGATTGAGCCCTTAAAAGAGAAAAAGATTGTCCACATATAAGTTGGATAATTGGATAGAAACACTTAAAACTGCTTCCCTTTTTCTAGCCATACAACTTGAGATTTGTGGCCCATATGTATGTGAATTTCACCTTGATAAAACTTGTCGATTGTATTCAACACCTATTTATTGAGTAGCCAGTGCATATAATTTTAAGGATGGGAGTTAACCAGCAGAGATGATCACATAACCAGTTCCTGATTTTTCCACAATTCTTTTAGTTTTGTGAATTGCTGCCAAAGGAGTTCACTCTGAAAAGGGCACAAAGCCAAAGATGATACCCGTATGCTCTGCTTAAGAAATAGGAGTTTGGTGTCAAACAGGTCTCAAATCCAGCCCTGCTATTTAACTAGCTCAGTGACTTCGTGCAAATCCCTCGTCTTCCCTGAGCTGTGTTCAGGCTCCCTTCTGTGACACGGAGGGGGAAGCTCCCTCCCCACAGGTTGGTGGGGATCCGGGGAGGTGACAGCCCAGCAGCCTGCACAGGGCACAGGTGGTCAGTAAGCACGCGTGAGTGCTGCCACATACACACGTAACTGCCCCGCCGTGTAGCTCAGATTTAGGGGTGGGGAGAAGTGGGTAGTGGGAGGGGGGGCTAGTTTTCTTCAGGAAAGGCTTTGAGAGAGATGTGGCTTTTTAGGGCTGCTCTTTGAAGGATAAACGGTGGGTTTAGAGCTGCAGTGACACTCAGCAAATGGAGACTGGGGGTGAGGGTCCACCTAGCCTGAACGGGCCCTGCTGGTTTACACGTCCGAGCAGTGACCTGCTGAGAGTAGGGCTCTGTCAGCACTGCCTGTGCTCGCGTCACACGGGGGCCTCACACAGCCTCTCTCTCTCCGCTCTCTCTTCCAAGTGCTAATTGTAATTTAGACCTTTGCGTTTATTCATACTACACCAAGTCAAAATGAGTGTTTTTAAAAAAATCTATCATAGGCCTGAAGCTGTCCAGCCAATGTTCCAAGGCCTGGGGCCTGGTTTCTCGGGCTATACAACCTATGGTTGGCTGCAGCTCTCCTGGTTCCAGCAGATCTACGCACGGCAGTACTACATGCAATAGTGAGTCCTTTCCTGTCCTGCTGGGGGCGGCCAGGCGAGGGATGGAGGAATGAGGGTAGTCATCAGTTTCTGCAGAGCCTTGCTCTGTCTGGCCCGGTGAGTGGAGGAGGGTGTAAATGATAACTGCTACCTAATTTGTGTATTAATTCAGGGGGGCTTGTGTCTGTACATAGTTTGATGACTCATTCAGAATCAGTTACTTCCTTTTCAATACGAGGTATCTTTAGTTTCGTGAAAAGTTTAATTTGCTACTGTACCATACTTTTATAGTTTTATACTTTCAACTTCAGATGAAATTTACCATGTGGCGCTCTCAGGAGCAGAAAAGGCATTTATAGATTCAACTGTTAGTAAAGAAATTATTCACTAAGTTAAAGAAAAGTCAAATTTTTCATGTACCTACTTATAATTCTTAACAGTAAAAGACCCTGTGTAAATAAGGCTATGAGAAGCACAGTCTTCACAGTGGTTTGCTCTCAACAGTATCTGCTTCTGTTGATTTTATTTTAGTTTAGCGGCCACTGCTGCATCGGGGGCTTTTGTCCCCTCACCAAGTGCACAAGAGATACCTGTGGTCTCTGCACCTGCTCCAGCCCCTATTCACAACCAGTTTCCAGCAGAGAACCAGCCAGCCAATCAGAATGCTGCTCCTCCAGTGGTGGTTAATCCTGGGGCCAATCAAAATTTGCGGATGAATGCACAAGGTGGCCCTATTGTGGAAGAAGATGATGAAATAAATCGAGATTGGTTGGATTGGACCTATTCCGCAGCCACATTTTCCGTTTTTCTCAGTATCCTCTACTTCTACTCCTCCCTGAGCAGGTTCCTTATGGTCATGGGGGCCACCATCGTTATGTACCTGTAAGTAGATGATTTCGCTTTCCTTTTTTCCCTTTATTACAAATTAATGCTGCATGGGGTCTCAAACCAAGTACAGATTTTTCTCTTTTTTTGAGCAGTCTCAGTCATTATTTATGAAAGTGTGTTTTTGTTTTTAAGATTTTATTTACTTAGAGTGCGAGCAGGGGAGGGGCAGAAGGGGAGAGAGAGAATCTTAAGCAGGCTCCATGCCCAGTGCAGAGCCCGATGCGGAGCTCGCTCTCAACGATCCTGAGATCATAACCTGAGACAAAATCAAGAGTTGGACACTTGACCGACTGAGCCACCCAGGCATCCCTATGGAAGTGTATTTAAACAGCATATTATTCTGGCACCTTCAGTGCAAGGAACTGACAGTTTGGTTGGGCACTGCTGAGAACACATTAATCGTATGTTAATGCAAGAAGGACATTCTGTTTTCTTCTAGATAAGGTACCTGCCAGGCTCATGAACCACAATAATATGGCCATTCTAAAGCATGAAAGGGAAAATTGTATTTGTTTTGAATAAAAATAAGTTTATCTTTATCAAGCTGTAGTTGCTGCCTTCCAGGATTGGAGGTCATGCACTGAGGGCAGCAAAGCTCTAAAGGGCCGGGGAGCCTTTACAGACCTGACGTTTGGCTTTATCCACGGCTCGGAGTAGTGGTTCTCAACCAGGGTGGTTTTGTACTCCTAGGGTGTGACACTTTTGACTGTCACAACTAGAGGGGTGGTCCTACTGGCATCTAGTAGGTAGAGGCCAGAGGTGCTGCTAAGCATCCTACAAAGCACAGGACAGCCCCACAGTAAATATCCAGCCCAATATGTCAGTAGTGCCAAAGGTGAGAAACCCTGGCCTAGAGTGATATGTCCTTGTTTGTGGTCAGAACTGACAAATTTTTCCTATGGAGTGAAAATGGATTCTTATTTTAGTTTTAAAAATCTTAAGAGAGCAATATTTGAATAATAAAACAATTACTCTTATATCCAGAATTAATCATTGTTAATATTTTGTCATATTTGCTATAAGACTTGTATTTAGTTGAATTTTCCAAATAAAATATTAGTCAATTCTTTAAGTTTTTTGGTCTCTAGAATCATATATTTGTGACCAAATTTAGGTCTTACTATTATGTAGGTTATTACATATCCTAACCCCAGCTCTGTGTGCATGTGTGTGTTTATCCCTCCCCCACCCCCTGCTCAGGTTTGCAGGTGTAAAGTTTAGTTCAGGATCAGCAAGAGTACTTTCTGTGTGCCGGGTGCTGTTAATGTTGGTGGGCACACAGTGCTGAATAAAACATAGTCCCCATAGTGACCTTGAAGAAGCTGACAGGCCAGTGAGGGAAGTCTAGGAGATGGTGTGGTAGAAAGTCTCTGCAGATGAGCCTGGCTGTGAGCTTCTAATCAGAGCATTGCTATGAGTAGAGGAGGAGGGCAAGGGGGACCCTATCTAATCAAGAAGAGCCTTAAATTCTTGAACAAAGTTCACTGTGATTTGCTAAGGTGAACTTTTATGTGCTTCCTTTGAAGGCATCACGTTGGGTGGTTTCCATTTAGGCAGAGGCCGGTTCAGAACTTCCCAAACGATGGTCCTCCTCATGAAGCTATAAATCAGGACCCCAACAATAACTTACAGGTAAGGAGCTCCCAGGGGGGCCCAGCAAGCTTCATGTGAAATGCCAGGCTCTCAAATCCTTAACATTTAGATATTTAGCCTCATAGTTTACCGTTTCATTAGGCTAAAGTTTCAAGATTTTTTCAAATTTGTTCTTAGAGCAGTAGCTTTTTTTTTTTTTTTAAGATTTATTTATTTTGAGAGAGAACAAGACCATGCGTGCGTGCAAGCAGGTGGGTGGGGTGGGGGAGAGAGAGAGGGATAGAGAGAATCTCAAGCAGACTCCCTGCACCGAGTGCGGAGCCCAACACGGGGCTCGATCCCATGACCCTGAGATCATGACCTGAGCAGAAACCAAGAGTCAGACATGTAACTGACTGAGCCCACCCAGGCACCCCTAGCAGTAGCTATTTTTATTATTTATTTATTTATTTATTTATTTTTAAAGATTTTATTTATTTATTTGACAGAGAGACAGCGAGAGAGGAAACACAAGCGGGGGGAGTGGGAGAGGGAGAGGCAGGCTTCCCACCGAGCAGGGAGCCCGATGCGGGGCTCGATCCCAGGACCCTGGGATCATGACCCGAGCCGAAGGCAGACGCTTAACGACTGAGTCACCCAGGCGCCCCAGCAGTAGCTATTTTTAAAAAAACATTGAGTATGCCATAAAATCCATCAGGTATTTTAGTCCTGTGGCAATTTGCATTTTGGCAAATGTAAATAATGTTTTGTTAAACTCACTATTCTGAGCATTCAGAGGTCTATAACCATGTGTTATACCATGGAAACTGCTAATGGATAGTTATTCTAATTAAAGATTAGGAATATAAGCATGTCTCACTTCCAGAATGGATTTCCTGGAGAATTTCCCTAGATTTATAGAGCAGTTTAATCCACAATCCCAAAGGATATTCTTTTATAATATAAATTGTCACCCTAGTATCTGTTTTTAGAACTCTGGGTTTCCATTTTTAGTTTCTTAACTCAGAACACTGCCAAAATCAGAATATCCATATTTAATGAAGTGGTTAACTTAATTCATGAGTTTAATAATAAAGATCTAGTTACTTCTTTTGTTCTAATACTTATTGCCAGGGATTTTCAAAACTGTGAGAAGGTCACCAGCAGTTATGCTGTGAGGCCTGAGAACTCGACATCCAGCCAAGGACACCATTTCCTGCGGTCCTGTCTGCCTGGTTGCTTTGAATATGGGGCCAGGGATTTACTCTGCCCTTTCCTGACATTCTTTCCTAATGGTTTTCTCATTGTGTTTCATTAACTGTAGGAAGGCCCTGATCCTGAAGTTGAAGACCCCAACCGCCTTCCTCCAGACAGGGATGTACTGGACGACGAGCAGACCAGCCCTTCATTTATGAGCACAGCCTGGCTTGTCTTCAAAACTTTCTTTGCTTCTCTTCTTCCTGAAGGCCCCCCAGCCATAGCAAACTGATGGTGCTTGCTTTCTGGCTGCTGGAGGCTTCGACAGGCATGGACTGGATCTTCTGACTCCAGCTAGATTTCCTCACCTGGACATGGCAGTGGCACAGAATTCGAGAATCAACGAGGAGGAGGATATGCTTTTGTGATCAAGCAAAAGCAGAAACTAAGACGTGAAGCCATGATACAAATTGATGAACAAAAAATGTCCAAGGCTTCTCATGTCTTTATTCTCTGAAGAGCTTTAATATATACTGTATGTAGTTTCATAGGCATTGTAAGTAGAAGGCATTAGTGTCGCATGTTTATGCCTGAGGAACTTTTCAGGTGTGTGAGTCTGCATGTGTGTTTGTACATAGATATCATAGATGCAGAAATGGTTCTGCTGGTACGATTTGATTCCTGTTGGAATGTTTAAATTACACTAAGTGTACTACTTTATATAATCAGTGAAATTGCTAGACATGTTTTAGCAGGACTTTTCTAGGAAAGACTTATGTATAATTGCTTTTTAAAATGCAGTGCTTTACTTTAAACCAAGGGGAACTTTGCAGAGGTGAAAACCTTTGCTGGGTTTTCTTTTCAATAAAGTTTTACTATGAATGACCCTGGCAGAGACTCTTGTCATCTTAGCAGTTTGCTCCATGTCCATGTCACTGGGTGGTCAACAGTTGAGTTGCTAACTTGTGAGTCACCTGAATGTTTTGCTTCTTTTTATAAAAGGACTATTTGTACTAATGAAGAATGATAGGGTAAGGCCATGAAAGTTTTAATTTACTAAGAATATACGTGTGTTTGTCCCCATTCCCTGATTCCAACAGTACTGGCTTTGTAGAACCCATCAGACTTGAATTCCCCAGGTTTAAAATTAGTGGCATTGGGGCGCCTGGCTGGCCCAGTCTGTAGAGCATGGGACTCTTGATCTTAGGGTCATGAATTCAAGCCCCCCATTGGGTGTGGAGCCTACTTTAAAAAAAAAAAAGGCATTAAGTACCTTCCATCTTGGCAATTCTGTGGTAATTACACCTGCTCATATAGCAGGCTTTTGGTAAGCTGAGCTTGCTTCTGTGATTTTAATCTTTTACGTATTAATTTTGAGACTAATCTCAAAACACAGTTGTGTGTATTTTTCACACACAAATAATGCTACAGGCAGAATGCCGAAGGCCTGGGCAGGGTGTTTTCGGCAGAGTGAATCACTTGTATCATGGTTGTGATCATTTAAATGAATCATTACTGAAAACCTCGTTTACATCAAATATTCATCAAACAGTTCATACTAAGTCTTTTTCAAGCCTTGGGTAGAAAAGCCTATTGATTTTCAGGGGAGGGGGCCTCACCATCTGACAAGGTGCTTGGAGCCCCAGACAGCTGGTGATATCCGTCTCCTGTTTCTAAAGGAGTGGGGCCACTCTCCCTGTGAGGTCAGCCTGTGATGATGAAACTCCAGATTCCATGGGCCCAAAATAATTCCAGGAAGATGCTCCCGAGCACAGCTGACAAGGGTTCACATTGGCCCAAGCTGCACCAGGACAAAGGGGATCTTCAGACAACAGGGAAGGCTTAAGACAGCTGACAGGTGGGGGATGCGGCAGAAGGCAGAAATGTTGATGCTTCCACAATAGTTGCTAAGTGTAGTATAATAATGCACTACATACCACCATTTGTATTCAGAAAATTACTGGTTTGGATCTCCATGAAAAAGTAGCAATTAAATACCTGAAAACAAAACAAAATTTCCTCATTTCAGCTTAAACCATAGCAGCTTCTTTAAGTTTGCATTTTCCGAGGTGTGTTTTCCTAAATCCTAGTTCCACAGGAGAAACATTGCAAAAAATGAGCTCATGGTCAAGTAAATTTGAAAACCGCAGTTTGATCCCAGACTTCCGGGATTTTCAAAATGCTGATGGGCCTGAAGGGAGGGCGGTCTGCAGCCTCTTCCTTCCTAGGAAGGTGCCTAGGACCGAACCATGTGGAATGTTTAGGTGGCAATACTTTGCAGGGCTGGGCCAAGTTTCTCCAGAAGGCCGTATATGCTCTAATCAATGAGGACTCATGCTGCTATTTCTCCCAACAGGTCCAGGGATCAAGGGGCAGAAATGGGAGTGGTACCACTCACTATGACCCTATTGATCGATTAGAAAAAATTTTGCTTCTCTTTCCCACAATCTTGTGCTCTGCTCCAGAGGTCTTAGTTCCCAAAGGAGTATATTCATTTCCTAGAACTACCATAAGAAATTCTACAAACTGGGTGGCTTAAAACAATAGAAATTTATTCTCTCACAGTTCCAGTGGCTAGAAGTCTGAAATCAAGGTGTTGGCAGATGGCTTCCTTCTGGGGTTCCTGGGGGAGAACCTGTTCCATGCCTTTCTCCTAGCTTCTGGTGGTTGCCAGCAATTTCTTGATGCTCCTTGGCTTGTAGCAGTGTCACTCCAATTTCTGCCTCCTTCACATGGTTTTCTTCCCTCTGTTTCTGTGTTTCTGTGTCTTCATATGACCTTATAAGGATGCCAGTCATTGGATTTACATCTGCAAAGACCACCTTTCACATTCCAAGTTTCTGGATGGACAGGACATAGTTCTTCGGGGGACATAGTTCAACCCACAACAGGGAATAATGCGTCCACTGGGTGACAATGATTCCATTGAATTGAAAACTAAGACCGCCACCTGGCCACTTTGCGGTCCTCCTGCTTCTGAATCAACAGGCAAAGAAGGGAGTTGTTCTGTTGGCTGGGTGGATCCATCCTGATTATCAAGAGGAAATTGGGCTGCACTCTACGATGAAGGTAAGAATTCTGGAATACAGGAGATCCGTTAGGTTGTCTCTTCGTACCATGCCCTGTGATTAAAGTCAATGGAAAGTTACAACCCAATTCAGGTAGGACTACTAATGGCCGTGACTCTTCAGGAATGAAGGTTTGGGTCACTCGGCCAGGTAGAGAACTATAACCATCTGAGGTGCTAACTGAAGACATGGAATGGGTAGTGGAAGAAGGGAGTTATAAATCCCCAATTACAGCCATATGACCAGGTGTAGAAATGAGGACTGTAATTGTCCTGAATATTCCTCATTTTGTTGTTTGTATGTTTGTATGTTTGCACACACACACTTGCATATTATATATTTTCTTCCCTTGTCTCCTTATCATCTAACATAAGATGAATTAATCATACCTAACTTTACATCACAGGATTTTAGTTACAGGATATCAAGGACAAGAGTGACCATCACCCAAGAACTTGGCATCCTCTCCTGGGGAAAGGGTCAGCATGTTTTTTGTGAAAACCGCAGGATAGTGGCATCACATTAAGTGGAAGCATGACTTTGTTACTGTCTTTATCCAGAGATGAAGTGTGGTTTAAGAACACAGGCATGGGTACGGAACTGACAAAGGGTGATCTTGACGATGGTTACTTCCTGTCAACCATGGCAAGGCCCAATTATGCAATCAATCATTAACTAGGTGTTGACGTGAAGGTATTTTGCAGATGTGATTAACATCTACAATCAGATTCTAAGGCAATTATCTTCTATAATCAGAGTGGGCCTCATCCAATTCACTGAAAGGTCTGAAGAGCAAAAGGGAGGTTTCCCTGAGGAAGAAGCAGTCCAGCCCACAGCCTGCAAGGGAGCTTCTGCAGTCTCCAGCCTGCCGGCCTGCCCTAGGACTTGAGACTTGCCTGGCCAGCCTCTGCAATCACGTAAGCCCATTCCGTGGTATAAACGAACGATGAGCTCATCTTCTACAGGTTCTGTTTCTCTGGCAGAACGCTGACTGATACAGGGTCCCGGCTTGGAGATGAGGGTCCAGCTCCTCATCCTGGGGTGCCGGGCTGGCCAATGGGAGGCTGCTTCTGGGACGGCTGTGTCACGCATTCAGAAGAGGGTGCACCTCTGGCTGTGCTTCGGACCAAATGCCTGTGGGGGAGGCTCCAGGGGAGGCTTTGCTCTGTGCCTTGTAAAGGTCTCCCGTCCTGGGGAGGGGGCTAGGTCAGCTTGCAGGAAGGAAGGGGTGAGGCCGGAAGTGGTGGGGTATCAATGGCACGAGGACCTGGGGAGTGGGTCGGGGAAGGCTGTCTCTGATGTGGTGACATCCAAGAGTAGCTTTGCTCACAGCATTCTCCGTGGCCTAGCCACGGGAGCAAATTCTCTGATGCCCACTGAATTTGTCCATGCCTAAGCGTGAAGGTGCTTGTGGTCCCCCGTCCACACAGCTGGCTGAAGAACACACGGGCAGGCACATGTACCCCACATTCAACACTCAACAGTTCTGTACTGAGGACCCACCTGGTGCTGGCTGTTCCCTGCCCTCAGGGAGCTTATGTCCTGGTGGGATGACAGACACCATGCAAGGGAACAAGTGGACATAAAATGAGAAGGACTAGCAGGGAGAAACGTAGACAAGAGAGAGAATAATGGGTTGGGGGACATTTTAGATAGCAGTGGGTTTGGGGCAGGGCGAGTAGTTAGACAGTGGTCAGGGAAGACCTCTGAGGAGGCGACACCTGAAGGAGGAGCTGAAGCAAACCCAGCAAAGACTGGGGAAGAGCCTTCCAAGTAGTGCAAAGGCCCTGAGGTAGGAAGAGGCTCGGCATAGCCAACGTCTTGGAAGGTAGCTGAAGGGGAACGGTGGGCGATAAGATCCGGAGGTAGGTGGAGCGAGGTCACATAGGGCCTCGCAGCCACTGTAAGGAATGCGGGTTTTCGTCAAAGTGAGATGAGAGCCATTGGAGGAGCCATAAGAAGGGGTCGGGGTGGGGAGGCTCATTCTTGAAGGAGCTGGAGTTTAATGAAGGAAGAGGGAGGAAAAATGAAAGCCTGCCAGGAAATCGCAAATCCAGAGCCAGAGCAAGAAGGTGGCGCAAAGCCGGCGAGGGGATGGTGGAGACTGGCGATGACACAGGGCAGGATTAGGGGATGTGGGGTCAGCGAGGGTAAGGCTGACTGGGGCGACCACAGGGAAGGCGGTGGTGTGTTCTTACGGGGGTTGGCCTGTGAGGGGAAGCTCTTTGTAGCGGTGAGGCCAGAGGGGTCATCCCCTGGAAGGGCAGAGTGCGTGGGGACAGGAGAGCTGGTTTGAGCCCCAGCCACGGGGCCCTGGGGAAGTTGCACCCCACTCTGAGCTCCCGCTTCCTCACCTATAACGCAGAGCCCTGGGGCATATAAAGCCTGCTCTGCCCACCACACGGGGCGCATGAGGCTCAAAATAATGCAGTGTTTTCCAAAGGTGCCAAGAGTGACCTGGAAGGGGCGTGCAGAACAAATCTAGAGGGTCCATGGTGGAACCCTTTATTTTAATAACCATGTTATTTTTAAATGGTTTAGATGCGTGTATTTTTCCACTTAAAGTGAGAATACAAAGGCCCCTTTAAAAAATGCATTTAAGTAAAAAAGCAAGTCAGTTTAAAAGGTTAGGTAAGGGGCGCCTGGGTGGCTCAGTTGGTTAAGCTACTGCCTTCGGCTCAGGTCATGATCCTGGAGTCCCTGGATCGAGTCCCGCATCGGGCTCCCAGCTCAGCGAGGAGCCTGCTTCTCCCTCTAACCCTCCCCCTCTCATGTACTCTCTCATTCTTGCTCTCTAATAAATAAATAAATCTTAAAAAAAAAAAAGGTTAGGTAAATAATAGACAAAACAAAGCACATGCGGTTTTAAGGCATTTAAAATAGCTTAATAAAGAATTTGCTCACGGTATAAAAAAATAAAAGCACACGCAGAGAAGACAGAAATCCTGACAGTAGTTCTCGAATGATCGAGGTTTAGGAAACACTCTACGCCAAAAATTTTGGGAACGTAGAGCCCATGAAAATGTTTTTTTAAAAAAGACACGAGGAGCAGCGCATCTGTTTGTGTTTTGGGGGGTTTCCTGGGGGGGTGCGAGGACAGGTGCGGGCTGACGTAGCTAGGGTCACAGCGGAGGGGGCCGGTGTGCGCGCGCGGGGGGGCGTGTCTGCGCACGCGTGCACACGGGGTTGTCTGCGCGTGCGTTGCTTTCTCGGAGCAGGTGCGGGGATATGGGCGCCTCAGGTGTGTGCTGTGAACAGTGACACGACCCCCTCCCCAGCCCCCTGCTCTACCCCGTGGGACTGGGGGGCAGGACGCCTGCAGCCGGGTGGTCACCAGCCACCAGGGGGGCAGCGGATGGCTGGGCAGCGGCCTTCTTTGGCCTGTTCCTCAACCCAGAGCCTCAGATCTTCGGGGCCTCTGCACCACAGGCCGCGTCCGCTCTGAGCCTGGCCCTGGAGGCCATCTGAAGGCTTCCTCTAACCCCTCTCCACCTCCCCCGACTTCCCCCAGGCCTCTGCCCATTGCCCCTGGCTGAGGGTTTCTGGAAAGCCTAGGATGCAGTAAGTGGGGTGTTGGTTGTAGGGCGGGTTAGGACCCGCGGGCAACCTCCGGTGGGCTCATGGGGGCTTGGGAGAAGGGACCCAACTGGCCTGGAGCCCTGGGGTTCTGGCACCTGGCCCTCTGGGAGCACAGCCAGCCTGGGGACAGCAGCACCATTTAACAAAAATCCCAACTCCTCAGATTCATCCTCTCTGCAAATACTTCCCGAAGCCCTGCTGGGTGCTCGGCACTCCCCTTCCGGTGATGGGCGGCTCCCTCCGCCCCGGCCTGCGGAAGGCTGGCTGGAGCCGAGAACATTCGTGGGCAGTAGCTTTCCTGTCTCCTGGAGCCAGCAGTGGGCCAGGCCTGCACCAAGCAACACCTCCTGAATTCTCAGGGCGACCCTCGGAGAAGGCGGAGGCTCTGAGGGCTCACGTGGCTTATCCAAGTCCCACTGCCAGTGAGCAGCCCATGCTGGGAGCCTCACGGAGCTGGTTCTCATTAGGAAGTCCTTCCTTTTCCTTAGAGAACCCCAGACACGGCGGCCTGCTCTCGGCCTAATGCGCCTTATGTGGGACCAAACACGAGGAGCCCTGCAGTCCCCTGCATCTCGGGAGGTACCATTACTTCCCCATTCTTGCCCCGACCCCAACCCCAGGTGAGCACGTTAACAATCCAGGGCGGGCAGCCTCAACAACACAATCTGGTTACAAATATCCCGTCCAGACCATGCTCTGGGGCTGTTGTCCTTACCTGCTTTATGGACGTGGGATCCTATTACATGCTTCTCTCCCCCAGTGACACTGGTCAGCTGAGTAATGTCCCCCCACCACCCCCAAAGTATGCCTGTCCTGATCCCTGGAACCTGTGAATGTTATTTTATATGGCAAAAAAAAAATATTTTTCTTTTTTTTTGCAGACGTAATTAAGTTCATGATTTGAGATGAGGGGATTATCCTGGATTAGCCGGATGGCTCCTAAATATCCTCTCTGAGAAGCAGAAGGAGATGTGACACACAGATGGAGAGGAGAAGGCCATGTGAACACGGAGGCAGAGACGGGAGAGGTGTGGCCACAAGCCAAGGCGTTCTAGCAGCCGCCAGAAGCTGGAAGAGGCGAGGAGTGGGATCACCCTAGAGCCTCGGCAGGGAGTGCAGCCCCGCGGACGCCGGGTGCCAGCCCAGGGCTGCTGATTTGGGACGGCTGGCCTCCAGAACTGTGAGCAGATACATTTCTGTTGTTTTAAGCCATCGAGTTAGTGGGAATTCGTTATAGCAGCCACAGGAAGCTAATCCGGGCACCAGATGTTAGCAAACCATCACCCTGATCACCATCATAAAGATCATAAAACGGTCATTTTTAAGTGGCAGGATACAGAATGGCATGTGTAAGAGGAACCTGTTTTTGTAAAAAATTGGCGTGTGTGTGTGTGTGTGTGTGTGTGTATCCACGCAGCCACAGAAAAATAGTGGGGAGAAATGGGAAGACAGACATGCTCATTACCCAGCAAGACTTCCTTCCAGCAATTTAAACTTAGGACATAATTCAGGCTGTACGTGACGGCGTGCATACAATACAGTCCAGTGTGGTTCAATTAATCATATTGCAGCTGCTGAGTAGAGCACTATACAAATTTTGTTTTTGAGAGAGAGAGAGAGAGAGCGTGCACGCATAAGCAGGGGAGGGGGAGCAGAAGGAGAAAGAGAATCTCAGGCGGACTCCCCGCTGAGCACGAAGGCCGACTCCACTTGGGGCTCAATCCCATGACCCTGAGATCATGACCTGAGCAGAAATCAAGAGTCAGACGCTCAAGTGACTGAGCCACCCAGGCGTCCTGAACACTATACAAATTTTTAAACAAAGATCTTGTATAAATGTACTTATTTCTACAGAGATAAAGAAAAGGCTGTAAGTAAGATGGCAAGTAAAAAAGGCTGTTATAAAAATATGATCTCATTTAAAAATAATAATCACCTAGATATAAGGAAAAGTGTTTGAAGGGACATAGACCAAGGTGCAAACAGCAGTTGCCACCAGAGAAGTGGATGGGATCATGAATACTGTCAAGTTTTCCTTTACTTTGCTTGTCTGAATTATTTTCTACAATGAGCATGAATTATAATAAAGAAAAATATATAATCAAAGAAAAAAATTTATAGGGAGGGGGAAAAAGCCAGGCTGAAATACTATGTGAGGACAGAAGAGGTGAGAAAGAATTTGGGGAGCTCAGGCTAAGAAATCCAGGGAGGCTTCCTGGAAGAGGTGCCACTGGAGCTGGGAAGGGAGGCGTGGTGGGAGTGGAGGAAGACATGGGCTGGTCGGCGGAGCCAGTTGACTAGATTTCAGGTTCCTAGTCAGTGGTGTGCTGGCAGAGGCTGAAGAATCAGTTCTTGGGGGGCAGAGCAGAAAGCCTGATATGTAGCCTCTGCCAGTTTCTGGGGTATAAATACTCCCACCACGGCCGATTTCACGCTCCCAGCATGATGTCACTGAATGCCAAGTTGGCAAGAGATGTACCATAGCACAGCGTTATATAGTGATTTCACCTCTACCGATCCAGTGGATGTCAATACCCCAAGGACGTCTTTAGTAGTAAAAGAATTCGGAAGTGATGTTTTGAGTTAAATTTTTTTTTTTTTTTTTTAAAGATTTTATTTATTTGACGGAGAGAGAGACAGCGAGAACAGGAACACAAGCAGGGGGAGTGGGAGAGGGAGAAGCAGGCTTTCCGCCGAGCAGGGAGCCCGATGTGGGACTCGATCCCGGGACCCTGGGATCATGACCTGAGCCGAAGGCAGACGCTTAACGACTGAGCCCCCCAGGCGCCCAAGTTAAATTTGTTTTTAATATCATTTATATCATTTAATTTTTAATAATAGCTGTATTTAATAACTGGCTTGCAGAATTCCTAAAAATTTAACAGTTGACTCCCGCGAGTTGATCGGGTTCCCCCTTCACTCCGTGAAGCTGCCTCTGGGAGAGTGAGGAGCTCCAAGCCTGAGATCCCCCTGGAGCTGAACTGTGACAATGACCAAGCGTGCATTTCCTCAGGTCACTGACCAGCAGCAAGAATGTCAGCCTCTCCCTCAGTCCTTAGTTGCTAACAGGCCACGGGCTCCTCATGTCCTTCCAGTGAAGGGGAAGGCCCCCCCTTGCAGCCTAGGTGAGGCCTTCCTGCCCCAGCTGGCTGACCCTTTGTCTGCCTCTCTTTTGAACCTAGAGGCCTCCACCAGCTCTGTCCCTGGGAGGGGTCATCACAACCATCCCCTATCACCCAGGCTGGGACTCTTCCCATGAGAGTGAGGGGACTGGGCCACAGCTGCTTCCAATCCATGCTCCCTCCAGGGCTGGGGGTGCAGGTCCTGCCACCCCAAATCCTCGGTCACAGAGTCCCCCACACTGGAGCAAATGATGAAGTCAGTCCTCACTCTTGCCTCAGCCCCCCAGCCTAATGCCTACATACTTCTTCCCCTCTTCGTGGTCAACACTGACTCTTAGGAAGGGAATTTATTAGCTAGTTCTTGCTATCGTGTAGTTGACTAATAGGGCAAAGTCAATGGGAACCCCCTATTAGAATGGGATACATTCATCTTGGGCACAAAATCTAAGAAGGCAGAGAAATCGGGTAGTCAAGATAAATACTTTAATGAAATAGTTTTAGAAATCAGAATTAGGGAATCAAAGAGATATTTGTACGCACATCTTCATAGCAGCATTATTCACAAGATAAAGAAGGCAACAGCCAAAAGGTGGAAGCAACCCAAATGTCCATCAATGGATCAAAGGATCAACAAAATGTGGTATATATGTACAGTGTTATATTAGTTTCAGGTGCACAATAGAGTGATTCAACAATTCCATACATTACTCGGTGCTCATCATGATAAGTGTCCTCTTAATACCCTTCACCTATTTCACCCGTCCCCCCACTCACCTCCCCTCTGGTAACCCCCAATTTGTTCTCTGTAGTTTCTTTTTTTTTTTTTTAAAGATTTTATTTATTTGACAGAGAGAGACACAGAGAAGGAACACAAGCAGGGGGAGTGGGAGAGGGAGAAGCAGGCTTCCCGCTGAGCAGGGAGCCCAATGCAGGGCTCGATCCCAGGACCCTGGGGTCATGACCTGAGCCGAAGGCAGACGCTTAACGACTGAGCCACCCAGGCGCCCCTGTTCTCTATAGTTTCTTGATTTATCTTTTTTTTTCCTTTGTTCATTTGTTTCTTAAATTCCACCTATGAGTGAAATCATATGGTATTTGTCTTTCTCTGACTGACTTATTTCACTTAGCATTATATCCCCTAGACCCAGCCATGTTGTTGCAAATGGCAAGATTTCATTCTTTTTTTTTTTATGGCTGAGTAATATTCTAGTGTGTGTGTGTGTATAAAATGGAATATTATTCAGCCGTAAGAAGGAGGGAAACTCTGATCTCAGGTACAACATGGATGAACCCTGATGACACTGTGCTACGTGAAATAAGCCAGTTGCAAAAGGACAAATACTGTATGCTTTCTCTTACATGAGTTTCCTAGAATAGTCAAACTCCTAGAGACAGAACGTGGAATGGGGGCCTCCAGGGCCCGAGGGAGGGAGGAATGGGGAGTTAGTGTTTCATGGGGACAGAGTTTCAGTTCCAGTTAGTTATACTGGAATTTTAAAAATGAATTAATTAGCATTTAAAAAACCCACCATGTTCATGGCGGCGTGTCAAAGGGACATGGGTGCCAACTGAAGGAAATCCCTGTGGCCAAATATGGGGCAATTTTAGCAAGAACAACAAAAAATAAAGTAGTATTGGATGATAACCCAAAGTATGAAATAAGTATCCGCGAGTCCACAGAGATATAAATAAATGATTGAATAAATTAGTGAATGAGGGAGAAGAGAGAAATCTCCCATGCAGAAGAATTCCAAATAAATTAGGCAGATGCTCTGCCCTAAAGGAAGAGAGCTGCTTTTGGTGATTTTTACACCGTGTACAGTACAGAAAGCAGGAAAGTGACTTTATGGGGGAGAAACCTGGAAAGTACCACCTCAGCTAGGTGGTCAAGGTCAGCAGCCACGGGCGCCCAAGTCCCGTCCGTCATATGCACCCTTGCAAAGTGATGAAAGGACACTCTGCCTCGGTGATGTCCCGACAACCCATTCCTCCAGATCCCAGCAGGGGGCATCCTACCGTGTACCTGAGCAGCGCTCCTCCAAACTGTCAGGATCTTCAAAAGGAGGGCCGAAGAAACTGTCACTGTCAACAGGAGCCTAACGAGACATGACAAGCAAATGCAATGTGGTGTTCTGGATGGGATCCTGGAACAGGAAAAGGACATGAGGTGAAAGCTAAGGACACCTGGATAGCTATGGACTTTAGTTCATAAATTCATTGTCTCATTAATTGTAACAAAGTTACCTTACTAATGATGCGAGATGTTAATATGAGGGGAAAGCAGGTGCCATAGGGGAACTCTCTGTCCTATTGTTCTATTTTGTAGTCAATCTAAAGTCTAGGGGCGCCTGGGTGGCTCAGTCGGTTAAGCATCTGCCGTCAGCTCAGGTCATGTCCTGGGGTCCTGGGATGGAGTCCCACTTGGGCTCCCTGCTCATCGGGGAATCTGCTTCTCCCTCTCCCTCTCCCCTGACTCGTGCTCTCTCTCGCTCACTCACTCTCTCTCAAATAAATAAATAAAATCTTTTTTAAAAAATAAAAATAAAATTAAAAAGTAGAGTCTGTTAAAAAATTCAACACAGGCTTTGCATTCCCCTCCATGACCTGGCTCTTCAGGTTAGCATGACAAAGCAGAAAGGACAGGCCAGGTGATCCTGCGCCCCTCCCTGCCCCAGGGACCCCCTTCCCCAGGAGCCACACCTCTCCAGGGTGAGGGGCCTGGGAGCCGCCATGCTCTGAATGTCCTTGTCCTCTGCATGTTTCTCAGATTCTGGGCGTCAGGGAACAAAGGGACAGTGTGTCCCGCTGGCTGGCCTACCAGCCCCGGAGTCCAACCCTGAGTTTGAATCCTGACTTTACATCCCCACGTGCCCTGGAGCACATTAACTTCTCTCTGCTTCATTTTGTAACCTGTGAAGCAGGAGTGATCGAGGCCCTTCCGAGAGTGGGTGTGAAGAGTGAATGAGATAGGAAACAAACCAAGAGTCCATGAAGGCTGAGGACCAAAGCCGATGTTGTCTAGCCATACTGTGGGCTACCATCCAACCACATAACGGAACGAAGCACCTGATGCATGCTACAACAGGGACCAAGAAAGCATTATGCGATGTGCAAAAAGCCAGACACAAAGGTCATCATATTGTAGGATTCCATTTCTATAAAATGTCCAGAGTATGCAAAGCCATAGAAACAAAGCCGATCTGTGGGGGGAGGGCGAAAGGAGGAATGCCTCACGGGTATGGTGCGAATGTTCTGGAATTTGGTGATTGTATGACATTGCGAAAGTACTGAATGTTGCTGAACTGAACACTTTAAAATAATAAGTCTTGGGGGCGCCTGCGTGGCTCAGTTGTTAAGCGTCTGCCTTCGGCTCAGGTCATGATCCCAGGGTCCTGGGATCGAGCCCCGCATCGGGCTTCTCGCTCAGCGGGAAGCCTGCTTCTCCCTCTCCCACTCCCCCTGCTTGTGTTCCCTCTCTCGCTGTGTCTCTCTCTGTCAAATAAAATCTTAAAAAATAAATAAATAATAAGTCTTAAGGTATGTGTATTTTACCGCAACAAAAAAAGGAAGAAAAAGGGTCAAATGAGATAATGCAAAAAGCATATGGCTCAAAAATATAGCTGATGTGATGGTGATGGTGAACGTGATGATGGTGACAATGACATTTTGAAAGTCTAAGAGGCAGGGATAGGCATTTCTGGGTTTTGTTTGGTTTTATTTGTTTTGTTCTGCTTTTTAACCTTGATCCCGTGACCTCTCCTCCTGGGCCAGGCCCCCCGCACCCGCTGCCCGGGCAGAGGGCCAGGCCTCCCTCCTCTTGGCAGGCATGGCCACTGACCACCAGTAGCCCAGCCAGGGGCACCCGCGGTCACTGCCCTGCGAGGCCTCGGGAGCAGCACAGAAATAGCGGACACGAGGACCAGCCTGCCAGGAAGCCCTCACCCCCGCCCCTGCCGCTTCTTGGGAAATGGAGCCCATTAATAAGGCTCCCCCAGCCAGATGGGGGGTGTTGAGAGGCCTGGCAAAACCAGTGCCCTCCATCCCCTGCCCTGGCGAGGCCAGTGGGCACACACCAGCTCAGCTGAGGGGAGCCTCGGCAATGACTGTGGCTATGAACCCCCGAGGGCTGGGTGCCCTGGGCGGGGTGGGGGGAGACAGGCCAAGTGGGCTGCGCCTTGGGCATCAGTGAGATTCACCCCACTCTGTGAGCGGGAGCACAACATGGGGCTGAGGAGGGACCCACCCAAGAGGGTCTCCCTCTGGGGACAGCATCCTGCCACATCCCCATAGCCCTGGCTTCCTGCCCAGGAGCTCCGAGGAAGAGGAACTGACCATTTGGTGTTTTGCCAAGGGGAATTCTTGGCTCCAGCTGTGGGTAACATACCGTATGTTGTAATGTTTTTAAAAATAACACATTTGGGGCACCTGGGTGCCTCAGTCATTAAGCATCTGCCTTTGGCTCAGGTCATGATCCCAGGGTCCTGGGATCGAGCCCCGCATCAGGCTCCCCGCCCAGCGGGAAGCCTGCTTCTCCCTCTCCCACTCCCCCTGCTTGTGTTCCCTCTCTCGCTGTGTCTCTCTCTGTCAAATAAATAAATAAAATCTTAAAAAAAGTAACACATTCATGTGACTCAAAGTTCAAAAGGCACAGAAGTCACCTACCCTTTCTTCCAGACACCCGACTCCTCCCAGAGGAGGCCCATACTTTCAGCATCTCGTGTACCGACCCAGAGCTACTATGCGCAAATCAAGCGAAAGCCTGTATCTAGGACTCTCTATGGGGTCCACTCCCTTTATCTCCTTGAATGCAAAGGGCTGCAGTCAACACTTTCCCATTTTACAGATGAGAAAACTGAGGCTCAGAGAGAGCTAGTGACCAGTCCGTGGTGACACAGTGAATGTGTCAGGGGCCTGCTAGATCCCATCCCTGACTCCCAGTGCATGCCCTCACCACCCCCTCACTCGGGCCTGGGGCCTCGGGTGTAAGTCCCGGCTCCAAAGGCCACCACCTGTATCATCTAGGAAAGCTCGCTGCACCTCTCTGACCTCGGACCCCTGCCTAGGAATTGGAGGCATCAGATGGTGGTTGCTTACAGAGTGATTGTGAGGATGGAATGAGGCATGTGAAGAGCTCAGCACAGCACCTGCCATTTCATACTCCATTCAGTAAGCATTTGTGGGCCTACTATGCGCCAAGCACCTACTATGTGAGGACCCAGCGCAGCCGTGATCCTGGCTCAAGGAGCTCACGGTCTAGCAGGCCCGTAAAAGAGCTCAGTGAACAGTGGCTATTATTACTCAGCAGATAGTCACATGGCCTTCTGGCTCCGGCCATGGAAGCGAGACCACACAGCAGGGCCTGAGACAGCAGCTGCTCCCACTAGAACGCGGGCCTGTGACAGGAAGGGCCAGGGGCTGTCTTGTTCTCCCATCTCTGCCTCCCTGCCCCGGACCATTTATTGCACAGATGCTCAGTAAATATTTGTTGAGTGAATGGTGCTGTGTGTCCAGTGACAGGCACAGTGAGGATCCATCGGGGAGGGAAGGGCAAGGATAGGTGGTCAAGGAAGGAGTCCTGTAGTGGGCAGGGCGGCAGCCAGCTGTAAAGGCCGAGACCTTGGCATGCGGAGCCAGGGTCATTATCAGCCTGGTTCCTGTTACTAGCTTAGGACGCGAGGCAGGTCCACACTCCACTCCCTGTGTGTCCCCAGGCCTCCTGCCCCCTGGACCCAGGCTCCCCAGACCTCCCAACCTGCACCACGACCGACCTCCTCCTCCTCCTCCACCTCCCCACAGATGAGCTCACCCCAAGTGGATCCTGCTTGACCCAGGTGAGGGCTGGCTTCTCCTGCCCTGGGTTCACTGGTCTATAGGGCTCCTGGGGGCCACTGTGATGGTCAGCGTCCAGTGTGGGCCTGGGCACGGCAGGCACTCACTCAGACTTGCTCCCCTCCCGCCTGGGAGCCAAGGACAGGGAAGCCCAGGTGCAGGAGTGGTCCAGACACCCAGAAAACTCTGATTCCAGGCAGCTGTCCCAGGAAGGAAAACTTGAAGGGTGCCAGCCAGAGGACCTGGAGTTACGCTCCCGGAGAGCACCTTGCCTCATCCTGCCTCCCGAGACAGGCTGCGGGTGATGGACAGGGTTTGGGAACCTCCAAGGAAGGCAGAAGTGCTGGGGAGAGGGCGGGTCAATGTCCCAAGACCTGAACGTGCAGGTTGGGGGTGAAGAGCGAGCCCAGGCTGGGGAGGCCCTTTCAGCCAGCAACGCTTCCCTCTCTGGGCCTCAGCCTCTTGCTCAATACAGTAAGGGCATAGGGGGGCTGAATGCAATGATCTCTGATTGAGGATACCAATGGTTGAGACCCAGGACTGTAGATTCAGTTTGTATTTTTGGGGAGGAGGTATCCCAGCAGGGGCTGGGTGAGGCTGGCCTTAGCATGGTCTGGTTCAGGGGCTGCCATTTGACTGGGATCGCGGGGCTCCTGTGGGTCAGGATCAAGAAGCTAGCTTCTGGCCGGGATCTCTGGCCAGGGTCAGGGCTCAGGGCTCTCTCTGTGTCCCCTGCGCATAGCCATCTGACTTACACCAGAGTATGGCCCAGTCCCCCCGCCCCACCCTGAAGAAGCTGAGCTATGGCCAAGGCTGGGGGTGGCTGTAGGGGGCTGGGGCTGGGCCTGCAGCCCCTCACCACTGCCCTCCCTCCTAGTGAACCAGGAGATCACCAAGGTGGCCCAGACAGCCTTCCAGTGAACCGGCTACCCAGATATCAAGGGTGAGAGGCCATGAGGATCCTTGGCCAAGTCAGATGTGCTCTGTTCAAGTAAGTGAGGCCTGAGGTGTGAACAGGCTGGCCACTGGGGTCGTGGGGAGTAGCCTGATACTTGCTCCCAGCCCACAGAGAGAACCCAGGCCTCTGCACCTGACTTGGTTCTGGGAGTAGAAGCCTGATACCCCTGTCCAGCCCCCAGCCATGCTTCTTCAATCTACCCTAACCTTACATGCCCCTCGGGGATATCCTGGAGTGTATCAACCTCTCCAATAGCCCCAGTAAGATTCAGGCCTTGGAAGGGCCCTTTTCCACTGCCTTAGGCAGATGAGGGTCTTACTTTTGGTAAAGGGAGGCAGGGTAACAAGATCTCTTGGCAAAATGGGTCTCCTGACTCTCCAAGGGCTGAGGCATGCTAGGGACCAGGAACCTTTACAAATGATGTCTCAGTTTATCTTCATCACATCCCGCTGATAGCCCTGCTCACCGAACAAGAAGGAAGGAACTCAAAGAGGTCAAGCAGCTTGGAGGTCACTCGGAGACAGACAGCAACAGGCTCAGGCTGGGTGCATGTCTGTGTGTCTATCTTGAGGCCCAAGGGGTGGGGAAGACACTATTCAGAAACCTTACCTCTACCCTAAAACCGACCTCCTCCTCCTCCTCCTCCACCTCCCCACAGATGAGCTCACCCCAAGTGGATCCTGCTTGACCCAGATAATCTGATGTTGGAGTCGGTGTAAACGTCTTGCAGCCACTAGGGGGTGCTGGCAATGCTGGAATGTGGCTTTACCTTTCTTGAGAAAAGCACCAGCCTGCTAGGGTTTGGAGTGAGGGTATCCTCGATCCAGCCCCTCATGCCCTGTGGGACCTTGGTCTTCAGTTTCCCCTTCTGTAAAAATGAGGATAAAGCCATCCTAGACCTATGTCACAAGAGGTGACAGATGGCAGATGTGCCCATGAAAGTTCAAAGAAATATTATCCTTAATAAATCACCAATAATTCACTAAGGCCAGATTGTCATAGAATAAATTTCATTCATATACAACTGTTACCCAAAACAGACATGGGTGGAGTAGAGTTAATATTTGATTGGCCATGATTGACTTTAGGTGGAGCTGAATAATGGGGACAGTGAGAATTCTTTGTATCACTCTCTCAAGAAGGAATAGGACAGAACAGAGAGGGAAGACAGTAGATATGTCTGGACTCTGGCTTCTGGGCACAGTATAGCACAGTGGCTTAAAATACAGGATTTGGGGGGCGCCTGGGTGGCTCAGTTGGTCAAGTGTCTGCCTTCGGCTCAGGTCGTGATCCCAGAGTCCTGGGATGGAGCCCCGCGTCGGGCTCCTTGCTCAGCGGGGAGCCTGCTTCTCCCTCTCCTTCTGTCTTCCACTCCCCCTGCTTGTACACTCTCTCTCTCTCTGTCAAATAAATAAATAAAATCTTTTTTAAAAATACAGGATTTGGGCTGGGACAGACTCAGGATTAAATCCCAGTTCCATGGAGGCCACGTAAGCTCTCTGAGCCGTTTCCATCTGTGTTCAGTGGGTGCAACAATGGTGAGCACCTCGTGGGGTGGTTGCGAGGATCAAAGTGGGAAATGCAAACAGACCCTCAGTGCGGTGCCCGGCACCCAGTAGATGCTTGGTGCACGATAGCTATTTCCTTGTGTCATGTTCTACAGGCTGAAGTCAGGCCCGTGGTGAGGGCTTGGGTGGGTCGAGAGGTATGAGAGTCTGAATGTGTCCCAGTGGCCTCCTGTCTCCCTGCCTCCGGTCTCTGCCCTCTGGTCTTTGCTTCCCAGGGGACCTCACTGGGAACCCATCTTTGATCATGCTCCTCGTGCCCACCCTGGAGACCCAAGGCCTGACTCCTCTTAAGAGTCCTAAGACTAACCTGCTTAGATTAGTCCTGCTCTTTTTCGGGAGCCCCCCATAGCCAACAGCAATGACAACTATTATAACAGCTACTGCTAAGCTCCTTCTAAGTGTGAGGCACTGAGCTAGATGCTTTATGTATTGCTTCATTCAGTGCTCATGACCAGTGCTCATGTCCAATCCTATGTTCATCATTTACACGCTGGGACACTGTTAGTAAGTGCCAGAGCTGGGTTTGAGCCCAGCCATGATGCCCTCAAAGACTGTACTCCATGCCCCTGCTGGATGGGCATTATCCAGGCCATAAGGCCTTGTGGGGTGCTGAAACTCCATGACCAACCCCAAGCTCAGAGAGCCCCAGCAAGAGGATGTCACTTTCAGTTACTCCTAGTTCCAAAGTTGACCTCAGGCGGGCTCCTTGAAGGTCGTAGGCTCCTTGGAGGTCATGGGCTTTGCCTGCTCTGCCCAGTGGCAGTGGTGTCCATAATCCACTTCCCGAAGTGAGGTTCCACTAAGAATCCATGACCCCCCCCCCCCCACCTTCAACAGAACTTTGCCCTTTCTGCATAAGCCCTCCCTCAGCTTTCTGGTCAATCCACTTCTCTACCCACAGCAATGATGTCTTTGGTCCTTCTCTACCATCCTGAAATTTCTAGCTGCCCCCTCCTGTCTATCTCCCAACTCTCTCCCCACAAACAGCCTTGCCCCCTACTTCCCAGTGGGTCAGGATCAAGAAGCTAGCAGATGGCCAACAGAACCTCTCCCTCATCTTCCTGTTCCCCATATCACTGACTCACCCATGTTCCCGTTGTTCTTTTCCTGCTCTTTTTTTTTTTTTTAAGATTTCATTTATTTTTTGACAGAGTGAGAGACAGCGAGAGAGGAACACAAGCAGGGGGAGTGGGAGAGAGAGAAACAGACCTCCCATGGAGCAGGAAGCCTGATGCAGGGCTCGATCCCAGGATCCTAGGATCATGACCTGAGCCGAAGGCAGATGCTTAATGACTGAGCCACCCAGGCGCCCCTTCTTCTCCTGTTCTAACAGAGGATGGTTCTTCCCTTCTGAACTGCAGACCAGCCCCTTCCAGCCTGTGAATTCAGCTCAGGAACATCTCTCTCCTTCCAACTATGCAGCTCAGAATCTTAGGCTTGCCCTTGACCTGCTCTTCCCCATCACTGAGTCCTGTCCATCTGTTTCCATCTCCTCCCTAGGCCAGGCTGCCATGCTCTCTTATGGGGACTGATCTATAGCTTCCTGCATCCTGACATCTTCCTGCATCCTGAAGTCCCCTACAATCTCTTGCCCACAGCAGCCTCAAGAAGCAAAACTGACCATTCACTTGCCTGCTGAAAACTCATCAAGGATAAAGAGTCTTAGGATACAGGGAAAACCATGGTCTCCAGGTTCCTGTATTATCTGGCCCTCATCTACTGCTCAACCTAGGTGTTTTGGACCTAGCATAATTGTTCAGGTCCAGGTCGTGTTCCATCAGCTCTGGAAAATTCTCAGTCACTGTCTCTCCCAATTACTGCCTCTCCCCTGTTTTATCTGTTCTTAACTTCCTGAATTTCCATTAGACTTATGTTGGACCCTCTCATTCCACCCCACATGTCTTAGCCGCTCTGCGTGTCTTAGTTGCTTTCCATATCTTTATTAGCTCAATGCTAAATTCTGAATCATTTCTGTAGATACCTCTTTCAATTCTCTCATTCTTTTTATACCTGTGTCTAATCCATTTACTTATTCACTGAGTTTTTCATTTTAATATCAATAATTTTTATTTCTAGAAATTCTATTGAGTTCATTTTCCAAGCTAACTTTTCTTTCTTTCTTTCTTTCTTTCTTTCTTTCTTTTTTTAATCCCTGGAGTCCTGTGATTTTATTATGGCTCTATTTCCTTAATCAGTGAAAAATTAGTTCCTTTGTAGTTTCTTCCAGGTGGTTCTATTCCATCAGCTCCTTGGGGTGCTTATCCTCTAATTGGTTGTGTTTTGCCAGCTCTCTCTTGTGGTAGACAGTTTCCTTATATGGCTTTTGATTTTCATTTTCATTTTCATTTTCATTTACTTGCAAGCTCTTCTTTACTGGAATTTGGTTGTCCTGTGGACAGACTGCTCTCTGAATTACCTACATTTCCTTAGAGGGTGGTTTTGCATTTATCTCTGCCAGGAACCCCAGAGTTGACTTTATTCATTAGTCTGGATGTTTTTCTAGGTTCCTTCCTCAGCTCAGGAAGTCCTACAGCATGTTGACAGTATAAATACATACTTTAACACTGCATGTGCATGAGCTGGAGTTTTCCATTTATATCCACACCCAGCCCCACCCCAACACTCCTTGTGGCTGCCTTGTTCACTTTCCTTTTCACGGAAGGGAGACGTCTTTATCCCACCTCCTCATCTTACTTCTTTCCCTCTGAGGGTGTTAAAACCCCAGGCCAGTGTGGTTTGAACCCACATCCTCATCCTTACCTCTCTGGGATACTTTACTTACAGTTTTAGCTCTCAGTTCTCTGCGTCTCCAGTACCTGAGACTATCCCTTTCTTTCTTTTGAGCTCGGCTATGTATTAAATAAAACATTTTGTTGTAATATAGCCATTGGTTCAGTTGTTTTTTGAGGAGAGATCTCCTTGAGCCCAGCCCAACAGTCCACAAATTGGAGGTCCTGCTGACCTGCCCAGGCCACCTTAGGCCACACTCCCCAGCTCCATCCCCTGCATTAGTCATGCTCCCTCCACAGGGCCTTTGCACGTGCTGTTGCCTCTGCCCTGAAAGCTTTCCCTATTGCTTTTGAGTCTGACTGTGACATAAAAGCTTTTTAGGAATCTGTGAACCAAGACTTTTATGGGCAGGAATGCTTCCAGAAGGCAGATTTAACAGGATCTCAACGGGCAGGGAGAGAGCTGTGGGAAAGTGTCCTGGCTGGGGGAATTTGGGGAGGGAAATGGATGGGACAACACTGATGGGACCTGAGGGGGGCTGGGGGAGCGGTACTCCTAGTGTGGCTGAGGGGAAGGGTTGTTTTGGGGTGTGAAGGGGTTGCAGGTCAGGTCAGGAGGTAGGTCGATATCATGTCTTAGAGTCTTAAAGGCCAGGAGGAAGCAGCAGAAATCACAGACGGCTTGGGGGTTGGGGTGGGGGAGAAGATGACATGGGGGAGCTGGTATGGGATGGCTGGATTGAGAGGCATGAAACCGAGCCCCTGCTAAAATGGGAGAGAGCAGGAACAGCCCTCCAGGATCAGCAGGGCCCACCCCTTCACTGTACATAGGGAGCTCCAGAGGCTGGAACCGGAAGGACACTTATTCAAGGTCATATGTCACATTCATACCAGAGTGAGGAGTTTGTGTCCCCGGTACTTGTACGTAAGCATGTATGTATGTATGTATGTACGTACGTCTGTATGTATTTTCAACAATATCTATTGATTTCTTACTCTGGGCCAGGCCCATATGGTTCCTGACTTTATGAAACTTACAGTCTAATGGGGAGAGATGCCGATAACTAACCAGCAAAAGACTATCTAACCACTAACTGTGCCCAGAGTTATGAAGGAAAAAAACGAGTAGTCAGGGAAGGTGTAACAGAACTTGTGACTCACTCTCAGGAGGCTATTCGAAAGTTATCTGTGGGTCACACTTGGGCATATATCGAAATCACCTGCAGGACTTGCTAAAACAGATTCTTGGGCCCACCCTCAGCACTTCAGATTTGGTGGGGAGGAGCCTGCATTTCTAACAAGTTCCCTCTCTGCGCGGAAGCTGCCTGTGGAGGGTCCACACTTGGAGTAGCGCCCAGCTACCTGGTCTCTAGAGAGTAAAAATGCAAGTCCATTCTACCGCCAGCAGACGAAGCCCCACCTTGCTTTGACACTGCTTTCATTTTGGAGGCACAGGCCATTGCTGTGTGGGAAGGTCCTGGTGCACGTTGTTTTCTGATCACCAGGAAGAAGTTGCTGGGAAGGTGGATAAGTGAGAATCTGGGACAGCAAGGGCCCACGTGACCCCAAAGCCACAGATGCTGGGAAACCACTAACTTGATCTTTCAGAAGATCAAGAGTGAGGCCTGACCCCACGATTCCCCGGGGTCCGTGGTTGCCCACACTCTCCAACCGCTCTGTGCAGAGAAGTCCAGGGTCCTGAGAGGACCACAGTGAATCTGCTCACTTTCCCCTGGGATGCCATCACTACCAGCTAGGCCCCCTACTCCCAAAGGAAGCTCTTCCTAAGCCTCTGGGATTCCCAGTATGTGCTGCTGAGGGGGGGGTGGACTCCCCAAATCTCTTCCTGGTCCCTCTGGAGTCAGGCACAGATATTGGTGGGGAAATATGGCGCCTTCCTTCCAGGACTTATGACCTGACTGCTGGGGAGACAGGACCCCTACCTAGACTTTTTTTTCTTTTAGGTAAGCTCTACACCCAACACGGGGCTCGAACTCATGACCCCCAGTTGCATGCTCTACGGACTGAGCCAGCCAGGCAACCCCTCTTACTGAGACTCTTAAATAGGAGGAAGAATCACCATGAAGACCAGAGGGAGGGGGTGGCAGGAGGAAGGGACGCTCTGAGCCAAGGCCTGGCAGCTGGGACGGCAGATCTCAAGAGAGTGCTCAAGACGGCTCTCTTAGGAAGGGTCTTAACTACTAGGCAGAGGCACTTAGGATTATTCCTAGAGTTTCTTTCTGGGGGAGGAGGGCAACAGAGGGCCACATTCTCCTTTCTTTTTGATTTCAGAATTAAACTGAAGACTGTTGCCAACTTGAGAGAGGGAAATGCTCTTGGGGAGATGGGAAGAGACAAGCTCTGTAGTTCCTTCTATCTTACAGAGCAGACAGGAGGCCCTCAAGGAAATGAGGCAACAGGACCGAGGGCAATAAGACCGTACGATCTTTCCCTTGTCTCTTCCTGTGACCCACCCTTCTCCCTGGGTGTCTGTTGGGAAGGCCCTTAGGTTGCAGATGGTATGGATGAAGGGGGTTGAGAGGTGCAAGAGAGCAATGGCCAGGCCTTGGTTTCCCCTCTGTGGAATGTGATGACAGTCAGAGCCCACCCCAGGGCTTAGGAGGGACCACTCGGGAGAGGTACTCCCTGACGTGGGGAGCAGGACGAGAGTTGTGGGATGGGATGTGCTTTATCACAGGCATATAGATGAGTGCCTGCCTGGGTTGTAGGGCCATCTGCCCCGTGGGTCACTTGGGTACCCAGGGAGCACTCACACTGGCCCTCTGATGGGCACAGAAGCTCCAAGTCTGTCCAGAGCTTCCTGTGCTCAGTGATCACCACAGTGGTCATCCTTGAGGTCGGGTGTGGGCTGGAGGAGTGCTGGGGGACACGAACCTGATGGGGAGGCACTCATTCACCTTTTAGCTCTCCTCGGGCAGAGCTGCAAATGCCTCTGACCCTCCAGCCACGGGGAGTCCGGGGTCCCCTTCCTCTGAGGCAGCTCTCCCTGCTGGTGGCCTTGCACACCCATGCCCCGGCCAGAGCGTGGATCCCTGTTTCTGGGTTGACCCAGAGAATAATATCTCTGCCACCACATAGGATGGCTCAACCCTCTTTAAGGGCACAGGCAGCCTGATGTGGCAGAAAGAGCCTTGGGCTAGAAGGCTGGGACCCGGTGCAAGCCCAGCCCTGAGCCTCAGTTTCCCTTCCTATAAAATGAGAGTGTTGGATTTGATGCTCTCCAAATTCCCTTTTGACCCCGACATTGTAGGATATTCATCCATATGAGGTGATGCTAATGGGGGAAACTCAGACCCCCTTACTGGGGTGTGCAGGGGGTATTTTGGAAGGCCCTGTCGAGAGCTTTCTGCTCCCTTCCCCACAGGATACACTGAGCTGGCCTTGCCTTTCTTTTGGACATCTGCTTGCCCATGTGGCTTTGAGAGGAGAAGGTGGAAGCTGGAATTGGCCTGGCTGGGTTTCCTTGTCTTCCCCTTGGTCGGCAGAGAGCACGTCTCAGAGCTTCTCTCCCCTCCCCCCCCAGCACTGGCCCCTTTGAGCCCCCTTGCCCACCCAAAGGTGGGCATTAAAGGTGCCATCTCCCCCTCTGACCAGCTTCCTGCATGAGTTGTCACTCATCCCCTGTTCCATGTGATTCCAGTGTTGGACAGGAAATAGGGGGGCACAGGGGGCTTCAGATCCTGAGGATGGTGGGGAGGGCAAGGGGCCCTCACAGAGGTCAGCTTTCTGGAGGCTCTAAAAAGCAAATCAGGCTTTAACCTGGAAGAGACATCTCTCATAAGCATATTTTCAGCTAGACCACCTTATGCTCAAAGCAGGTCTTCTTCTTACCCTCAGGCCATAATACAAAAGTTTTCTATCATCCCAGCCTTGGGAGGCACCAGGCTCCAGGAAGGATGTGTGGAGAAAATACCTCCTGCCACATTGGCCAGATGGGATGGGGAAAGAGGAAGACTAGCATGTGCAAAGTCCCTGGGGCAGAAGGAATCAATCATGACAGATTCAGGAAACTTAGTGGAGGGGTGTCTGGGTGGCTCAGTTGGTTAAGCATCTGACTCTTGATTTCGGCTTGGGTCAGGATCTCAGGGTCATGGGATTGGGCTCTGCACTGGGTGTGAGGCCTGCTTATTCTCTCTCAGCCTCCCTCTCCCTCTGCCCCTCTCCCCCCCAAAAGAAAAAGAAATGTAATGGAGGCCAATGTAGCACAGAGAACAAAGAGGAGAGGGAGAGAGATGAGGTCAAGGTCCACATCATGAAGGTGCCAAAAGGGCCTGGCCTGTATTTTGCTGGCTAGGAGGCAAGAGAGATGCCCCTTCACCTTCGGGAACATTTGATGGGAGGCCACCATCTTCTGGGCCAGGTTCCTTCCAACCCCTGCTCTGGCCCCTTCAAGTGCTCTTCTGGGCTTGTTTTTGTTTTTTTAAAGATTTTATTTATTTATTTTGACAGCGAGAGCACAAGCAGGGGGAATGGCAGGGGGAGAGGGAGAAGCAGACCCCCGCTGAGCAAGGGGCTCGATCCCAGGACCCTGGGATCATGACCTCAGCCAAAGGCAGACACTTAATGGACTGAGCCACCCAGGCGTCCCTCTCTTGGGCTTGTTACTCTTTATCTCTCAGGGCCCAAAGCAAGGGTGTGGCTCACTAAGCGGACCAGGAACACTCATGGAGACTGGCAGGCGGAGCCTCTAGCAGGGTCAAGGTGGCTCCAGTAAAGGTGTCTCCAGTCGTTGGAGAGGACTTAAGTGCAGGCATGTCTGACACCGACGTGACCACCACCTTGCAGTACCCTCATACTCCCATGGGACGGAAGTGAGCTGAGAGTGCAAGCTGTCCCGGGGAGGTGAGTGGAAGCCCTTCCTAGCAGGCTGACTTGTCCCCAGGATGGCTGTGGCCTCTGCAGGAGGAGGGGAGCTCCCTGTCCCAGGAGGGGTGCAGAAGAGCCAGGAGGTTGTAGTGGAGCTTTGGAGGGGTAGTTAGACCAGCCCCCGGTTCAGGACTGCTGCAGAGCCCCTCCGGCGGGGAGCCAGCTCATCCTCCTTCTGTCCCAGCGGCCCTCTTGGTTCCTCTCTTTCTCATCTCTGCCTCTGCGACTGGGGCAAATTCGTTTACCTCTCTCAGCCTCAGTTTGCTCATCTGTAAAATGGGGCCATGCTTTGCGTCTGCATTTTACGGTTATTCTGAGGATTGGATAAATTCCTAGATAGTGTCTGGCACCGGGTCAGGGAGCCGAAGGCTCAGTTAGTAAGACCAATTATTGCTGTTGCCCCCTTCTCCCCTCCTTTCATTCTGAGAGCACCGCGGGACAGGGGCCAGGCCCACTGGGTTCTCCTCTTTCCCATCCCGTCCCCGCCCCCTCAGGGTCCCAGGAGGCCGGGAGAGAGGAATTCAGCCGGGGTTCTCCTGCGGCGCCCTGACCCCCTCCCCGCGCGCGCGCCCCTGCCTCCGAGTCGCCTCCCGGGGCGGTACCTGGGCCGGGGCGCATGGCGTGGGGCGCGCGGAAGCCGCCGTGCGCCCCCGCCCTGCCCGCGCCCTCGCCGGCCGCGGCGCTTCGAATCCACGTGATTTCCCGGCAGCGGCCGCCGGCTCCCAGCGCTGCCCCGGCCGCTCTCCGCCCGCTTTCAGTTTCGTGCGCCGCGCGGCGACGCAGGAGCGCGGCGGGGCCGGAGCGCGGCGGGTGAGTGGAGAGCCGCCCCGGGGCTGCGGGCCCGGCCGGGCGAGCGGCGCGGCGAGGAGGGGGTGCCCGAGGGCGCTGGGCGGGGGGAAGCCCCCGCCGGCCGCGGGCTGGGTGGCCGGGTGGCAGGGCGCAGGGACTGACGGACCGGTGGGCAGATGGGGCACCCGCTGCCCGGCGGAGTTTGGGGGTACGGGTGCGAGCCGCAGAGGGTGGCAAGTCGGGGTCACCCGGGCTGAGGGGCGGGGTGCGCGGCTGCGCTCCCCTTTCTCCCCACCCTCCCCACGCTCCTGGAACTTTAACCTTTAATTGCTTTTTAAAGAATTATAGCAGCGGGGGCGCCTGGGTGGCTCAGTTGGTTAAGCGACTGCCTTCGGCTCAGGTCATGGTCCTGGAGTCCCGGGATCGAGTCCCGCATCGGGCTCCCTGCTCAGCGGGGAGTCTGCTTCTCCCTCTGACCCTCCCCCTCTCATGTGCTCTGTCTCTCGTTCTCTCTCTCTCAAATAAATAAATAAAATCTTTAAAAAAAAAAAAAGAATTATAGCAGCGGGAGGTGGGGGGGAGGGGCGAAATTGATAAAGGGGATCAAGAGTTACAAACTTTGTTGGATACACAAGTAAGTCTTAGAGATCTACTGTACAGCATAGAGCCTGGAGCTAACACGCACAAATAATAGAGGGCAGGAGGAAACTTTTGGAGGTGATGGATAGGCTCAGGGTATAGACTGTGGTGACGATTTCTCAGGTGCATACTCACCTCTATAATCTTATCAGGTTGTATACATTAAATAACTACAGCTTTTTGCACATCAGTCATACCTCGGTAAAGTGCTTTACCAAAAAGAGGTGCAAACTTTCAGTTATGAAATAAGTCAGAGAGATGAATGCACAGCAGAAGGAATATAGGCAATGGTATTATAATAGTGCTGTATGGTGACAAGAGGGTAGCTTCAGGTGTATAGAATTGTGGAATCGCTGTTTTACACCTGAAACTAATATAACATTGTATGGCAACTCTACCTCAATAATAATAAAAAAAAAAAGCATTACAGAAGTCATGCTGCTCATTCTGCACAATTCAGACTTTTTAGCCTAAGTACGCTTTTTAAAATTATGGACAGTGCCGCCCCTATCCGAGGATAGAAGGAACAGAGTTAGTTAGGTTTAGCCATGCCAACTTGCTGGTTTGGACATAAGGAAGCCCCGTGTAACCACCACTCAACTCCAGCATTCCTCAGCCCTGGTTCATCTCTGCCACACCTCATTTTGAAAGAAATGGCAAAGAGACGTCACAGCATCTCAACCGAAATATCTCAGAATGTACTAAAAGATAAGGAATCTTTAAAAAAAAAAAAACAACATAACCACAGTACCATCTGAAGACTGGAAGCATTTTAAGAATAATTTCTTCATGTCAAATTGCCACAGACTATGTCTGATGAACGTTTTAACCTCACAATAGGGTGAATACATGGGCGTCATTTTGTTACTTGCTTTTTGCATTTTATGTGGTTTTCAGCCATTTTTCTCACTCAGGAGGTCAGAACCCTGGAGTTTGCTGAGGTGGCCATTTGGGGAGGTATGAGAGAGGTCCACCTTCATCCTAGTTTGCATCCGTTTTATAAGTCGGGGGGTTCTTCCGTTTCCTTTTTAAAAGACTGGGGGTTTGGGACGCCTCCGTGGCTCAGTCGTTAAGCATCCGCCTTCGGCTCAGGTCATGATCCCAGGGTCCAAGGATCGAGCCCCGCATCGGGCTCAGCGGGAAGCCTGCTTCTCCCTCTCCCACTCCCCCTGCTTGTGTTCCCTCTCTCGCTGTGTCTCTCTCTGTCAAATAAATAAATAGAATCTTTAAAAAAAAATAAAAGATTGGGGGTTTGCAGACTTTAAAAAACAGTTTGAAAACCAGCACTTCCTAGCCTCCCAAACCTGGGGGTGTCAGGAGGTGGGCTGTAGCCCCAGGCCAGTACCTAGAGCCTCCTCCCTCCAAACTGCTTTTCCTTCTCTGTGAGAAGCAATAAGCCCAGAAAAGCATTCGGCTTGGTCTCCTGCTGGAGAACAGAATGGGAGGGAAAACCTATTATTTCAAGGTGCATGCGGGCTTCCCTGCAGCGGGCTTCCCTCAAGCCTCGCCGAGCTAGAGGGCCGATGGGCTGCCGATCGTGTTCACCTGCCAGGTCCCCAGACACGGCACAAGGCCTGCCCGGCACCTGGTGTGGGAGGCAGGTGGACCATGGCCCTCATCTGGGAACTGGGGGCGAGAATACGCCCTTCAGAGCATGCCTCATGGTTGGACGAGATATGCCCCAGGGCCTGGTCCACCTCAAAGCACATGGAGAGCAGTGGGTCCTCGGTGAAGGCACAGCAGCAGAAGGGAAAGTTCTCTGGAAGAGTTTGCACGGTATGCTTAGCTTTGAGCCACCACCCGTTATAGAGGTGACTGGATGTTTGCAGGGCCGGGTCCGTCTCTCTGTCCCCGAACACACATACCCCCCTGTCCGCTGAGGAAAATGCCACAGAACTTCTTAGTATGTCTTTTTCCAGCTGTGATGAATTGAATTGTGTCCCTGAGAAAGATACGTTTAAGTCCTCGAACTCAGTATCTGAGTTGTGACATTATTTGGAAATAGGGTCATAGCAGATGTAATTAGTTAAGATGAGGTCGTACCAGAGTAAGTGGGTCCTTAATTCGGTATCACTGGTGTCCCTATAAGAGAGGTCAGCTTATGAAGATGGAGACACGCCGTGAGCTGACAGCCGTGTGACAACAGAGACAGAGATCAGAATGGTGCATTTATAAGGCCAGGAGCCCCAAGAATTGCCAGCAACCCCAAAAATTGCCAGCAACCAGCAGAAACCAGAAAAGGCAAGGAAGGATCCTCCCACGCCCCCACCAGAGGGTGCTTTGTTACAACTGTAACCAAGCTAGGAAGCTAATTCACCAGCGCAGCACCTTGCTTCTGCTTTCCAGAGTTGGACTAAAGGTCAAGCAAATTAACACAAGTGCGAATACTTTGTAAAATCTTTCTGTAGGTGTTCTGAAGACATAAACTACTGGTGTCCTTTGCCAGATCCAATTTTTGAGCATGGGCTGGTAGCCCCAAGTCTACGTTGGCTGAAACCCAGTCTGCAAGGAAAACACCCAGAGGATTTGCTAAGGAAAAAATTAAAAAAATGAAAAATGATCAGTCTGGCTGTTGGGGTAGGCTGTCTGGAGAAGACAAGATTTTTGATCCCTCTGGCCACCCTGCAGAACATGTGTCTCCCACACACTGTACTTAAAACCATTGTAGAAGTGATGGGGCAGGCAAGCACTTGGTTATATGTGGGACTTGTTACCTGTAAACTGGGCATGATTGTGTCACCCATATGCTATCTGGGGGTACTTGGGTCCTTGAGAGCTGAGTAAAGTTGGCATGAATCCCCATTCTGTTCCTTTGGGAAGCCCTAAGTGTTCTTCAGCCGTCTGTGAATCTGGAGGGTGGAGGTGGGTGTGAGCTTAGTTCCTCTGGCCATCTCTGATCCCAGACTCTTCTTCTGCTCTGTGATCATCCTTTCTCTCTAGTTGACCAGGGCATGAAACCAGTCATTTTCCTGGGATGGAGAGATGAGAGTCGTGGGGAAATGTGAGTTCACTCATTTATCCTGCTTGTTTCAAGCCTGACTCTCTGTGATGGGACTCCTGCTCCATCCTTTGGGTCACTCCAGAGTCTTCCGATAAATTCTCAGACACAGGAGTCTTCCCCAGAAAGGTTTTTAGCAGCCCTTCTCCCTGAGATGCTTCTGACATTTAGCAAAGGAGAACTTCAGAGCACCTGAGGGAACACTGGCTTGACCTCAGATAACCTCTGTTTGCACTTTGATTTCCAGTCTTTTTTCTATGTGTGGATATTCATATTTTTTGATGGACTCATACATAAAAACCAAAATGGAATTATACTTTTTAAACTGAATAAAATGGAATTACCCATTAAAGGAAAAGTACATCATATATCATTTTTGAAATTATTTCATTTTGAGTAGCTAACACATTCATATAGTAAAATAATATAAAACATACAAATAGGTGTATAATGAAAAGTAAATCTCCCTCCTTCCCCTGTCTCCCAGCCACCTGATTACCCTCCCTGAAAGCACCAATCTTATCAGGTTCTTATATCTCCTTCCAAAGATCATTCAGGTGGGCCTTTACAAACATGGATATGGATAGATAGATATAGATATCCCCGTTCTCACAAATGGTGATATACTCTATATAGTGTTTTTTATCTTTTTTAAAATTTAATGCAATTTGGAAATCTTTCCACATCAAAACAAAACAAAAAATCTGCTTTTTTCTTTTTAACAGCTACAGAGTATTTCATTATACGGTTGTGCCATAATTAATTTAACTACTGTTAGGCATTTAGGTTGTTTCCAATCTCATGCTATCCCAAACAGTGCTGTAATGAATATCTTTGTTTAAGCATCATGTTTGCATATGTGAGAATAAGTCTTTAAGAAAAACATCCAGGAGGGATGCCTGGGTGGCTCAGTCAGTTAAGCGTCTGCCTTCGGCTCAGGTCATGATCTCAGGGTCCTGGGATCGAGCCCCGCATTGGGCTCCCTGCTCAGCGAAGAGTCTCCTTCCCCTCTGCCCCTCCCCACTGCTTGCACACATGTACACGCTCTCTCTCTCTCTAATAAATAAATAAAATCTTGAAAGAAAGAAAGGGAGGGAGGGAGGGAGGGAGAATGGGGACAGGAGGGAGGATGAACAGACATCCAGGAATGGATTTGCAAGGTCAAAGGAAATACGCAGTTTGAACTTTGACAAATATGGCAAATTACCCTCCTTAAGTGTTGGACTAAATCTCATTCCCAGCAGCAACGTGTGAGGGGGCCTGCTTCCCACACCTGCCCCAACATGCGTGGTATCAAACTTTTCCCTATTTGCAGACCTGGGAGATGAATAATGATGTCTTCCCCCCCCCCCACCATTTCTCTTATCTTTTCAAATATTTAAGGGTCATTTGTAGCTCATTTTCCATAGCCTGTCTATTCATATTCTTTTTCCACTTTTCCATTGGATTGGTAGTCTTTTTCCTATTTAGTTGTAAAAGCACTGTACATATTAGGGAAACTCTTTATAATATGAGTATACTGGCATTTTAAGTGGCTGCATGTTGTCCATAGGATGGTGGAACCATATCTACCCTTTTTAAGCATTTAGATTGGGTCTTGTTTTCTTCTACTACACATGGACTGTGTCCTCTGTTTTATATATTAAAAAAAACCCACACACACACACACAAAATGTGACATTTTAATTCTTCCCACATGACCCACCAGATTGGTCTCAGGAAGGGAAGTAGTTTTGGGAAAATACCTTGATTAGGCTTGGGGCGGGTGGGGCCTGTGGGCCAAGTGGCCAGCAGGAGCCGGGACGCAGTGAGCCGGGCAGGCTCTTTGCATGGCGCCTCTGAGTGTGGTGGGGGTGCTCGGGGTGCGGTGCTGTATTTGCTCCCAAGAGAAGGGAGGAGAGAGGGAAGGTGGAGAGAGGCTAGGCCACGCAGGGAGGAGCCCCCCACCCCCCCCCCCCCACACAGAAACTTCTTGGTGGGGTGATGCCCCTTACTCCACAGGAGGTGGGCATTGACAGCACCGATTCCCGCCTGGCTCCGCCCAGCAATCAGCCTACTCAGCACAGAGTTTCCAGAACATGTCAGGTCCTGTGCTGGGCACTGGGTTACAGCTGAGAACATGACAAGTCTCACGGATGTGCCAACAGAAACAGATAATAAACAAGTCACAGATATGTGACTGCAGGGAAGAAAGACAAGTTAGGCGAGAGGGTGGGCACCCTGGGGGTGCAGGAATGGTTGTGTTTGGAGAGGCCAGGCACGGCCCTCCCATGAGGGGCCCCGGGACACTTGAGAGGTGTGAGGCAGGGGGCCATGAACCATGTTGATGTCTGGAGGAAGAGGAAACCAGGCAGAGACAATGGCAAGAAAAAGGAGGAGGAGAGGAGGAAGAGGAGGGAAGGAGCAAGGGAAGAAGGAGGACTTGTTTGGAGTCTTCTGTGCTCAGCATGCTTATGCAAGTTAATTTTTGTGCATGTAATTTAACAAAAGGCTGGACCTGCAGCAGGAGCTGCCCCCCGGAGAAGACCTCGTCACTACAGCCTCCTATTCCCTCCCCTGGGCGGAGACCTGGGTTGGGGGCCCTAACCTTCCCGAGGCCATGGGAATTGCAGGTGGCCTGGTGGCTGAACCAGTTTATGTGTGTCCGCAAGAGTCGGGCAGCCCCCGCTGACGTGCAGCACTGTGATGGACATCCTGGTAGCTAGAGCTTTGCTCACATTCTGGATTGTTTCCTTAGGCTACGTTCTCAACGTGGACTTCCAAAGGAACATGTAGACTATTTTTATGAAGTTAAAAGGCACATAACATAAAATTGACCATCTTAACCATTTTAACCACTGAAAATATTCAGTGATATTATGCACATTCACACAGCTCTCCAACCATCACCACCATCCATCCCGGAGACTCTTCTCATTTTGTATGACCAAAACTCTACGCCCATTACCCAGTAACTCCCCATTCTCCCCTCCCCAGCCCCTGGCCACCACCATTTTTCCTTCTGTGTCTATGGATTGGATACTCTATGTACCTCATATAAGTGCAATCATACAATGTTTGTCTTTTCATGACTGGCTTATTTCATCTAGCATAATATCCTCAAGCTTTAGCCATGTTGTATATTGCAGGATTTCCTTCCTGCTTAAGGCTAAATAATATTCCATTGTATGAATATACCACATTCTGCTTCTCCATTCCTCTACTGATGGCCACTTGGGTTGCTTCCGTGTTTTAGCTATTACAAATAATGCTGCTGTGAACATGGATGTATAAACACCTCTTTGAGACTCTGCTCTCAGTTCTTTTGCGTATATGCTTAGAAGTGGAACTGCTGGGTCATATGGTAATTCCATTTTTAATTTTTTTGAGAAATCGCCATCCTGTTTTCCGTAGCAGCTGCACCATTTTACATGCCCACCAGCAATGTACAGGGGTTCCAATTTCTCTACATCTTTTTTTTTTTTTTTTTTTTAAGATTTTATCTATTTATTTGACAGAGAGACAGAGAGAGAGAGCACAAGCAGGGGGAGCGGCAGGCAGAGGGAGAGGGAGAAGCAGGCTCCCTGTGGAGCAGGGAGCCCGATGTGGGGCTCGATCCCAGGACCCTGGGATCATGACCTGAGCCGAAGGCAGACGCTTAACCATCCGAGCCACCCAGGTGCCCCTTTACATCTTTGCCGGTATTTGTTGTTTTCTGTTTTGTTCTGTTTTTTGATAGTAGCCATCCTAATGGGTGTGAGGTGGTATCAATCTTATTCTAGTTGTTGTTTTTTTTTTTAAGATTTTATTTATTTATTTGACAGAGCGCGTGTGTGCACAGGCACGGGAAGGGGCAGAGGGAGAGGGAGAAGACTCTCCGCTGAGCAGGGAGCTCGATGCGATGTGGGGGGGGGGCCATGATGTGTGTGTTCTCACCCAGGCACACCTTGTTGTAGTTTTGATTTGCATTTCCTAAGGATTGGCGATGCTGAGCGTCTTTCATGTGCTGATTGGCCATTCGTGTATCTTTTTTGGAGAAATGTCTCTTCAAGTCCTTTGCCCATTTTTGAATAGAGTTGTTGGTCTTTTTGTTGTTCAGATCCAGGCATTTAGTTTTGTTACTGAATTGTAGGCATTCTCTATATATCCTGATTATAAATCCCTTGTCAAATACATGTTTTTCAAATAATTTCTCCCATTCCTGGGTTGCCTTTTTACTCTGTGGTAGTGTCTTTTGATGCACAAAATTTTAAAAATTTTCATGAAGTCCAATTTGTGTGTGTATACGTATATATGTATTTGATTACCTGTGCCTTTGGGTAAGAGGAGATCATTGCCAAATCATTGTGGTTCAGCTTTCTGTGTTTTCTCCTAAGAGTTTTATTGTTTTGGGTCTTATATTTAGGCCCTTGATCCATTTTGAGTGAATTTTGTATGTGGTGTAAAGTAAGGGTCCAACTTCATTCTTTTGCATGTGGATATCCAGTTTGCCCAGCACCATTTATTGACAGGACTGTCCTTTCCCCATTGAATGGTCTTGGCACCTTTGTCAAAAATCATTTGGCCATATATACAAGGGTTTATTTCTGGACTTTCTTTCTATTCCATTGGTCTATACTGTTGACCCTGGAACAATGTGGGGGTTAGGAGTGCTGACCCCCAGGCTGTCAAAAATCCTGTATAACTTTTTACTCTCCAAATACTTACCTACTGATAGCAGACAACTGACCAGAAGCCTTACCAATGATAGAAACAGTCGTTTAACACATACTTTGTGTGTTACATGTATTATATGCTGTATTACATATACAATAAAGGAAGCTAGAGGGAAAAAATGTTATTAAGAAATTCATAAGGAAGAGAAAATACATTTACAGTACTGTATTTCTCGAAAAAATTTTCTGTATAAATGGGCTTACGCAGTTCAAACCCATCTTGTTCAAGAGTCAGCTCTATGTCTGTTTTTATGCCAATACCACACTGTTTTGATTTAGTTGGTAGTAAGTTTCGAAATCAGGAATTATGGGTCTTCCAGTTTTGTTCTTTTTCAGGATTCTTTTGGCATTTGGGGTCTCTTGAGATTCCATATGAATTCTAGGATGGGTTTTTCTGTTTCTGCAAAAAAAAAAAATCATTGGGATTTTGGTAGGGATTATGTGGAATCTGTAGATGGCTTTGGATAATATTGACATTTTAACAGTATTAAGTCTTCCAATCCATGAACCTATAATGTGTTTCCATTTATTTATGCCTTTAATTTCTTTCGACAGTGTTTTATAGTTTTCGATGTACACGTTTTTCACCTCCTTGGTTAATTTATAAGTATTTTATCCTTTTTGATGCTAGGGTGCATGGAATTGTTTTTGTAATTGCCCTTCCAGATTCGACATCATTTGTGTAGAGAAATGCAACTGGTTTTTGTGTGTTGGCTTTGTATACTGCAGCTTTGCCAAATTCTTGTATTAGTTCCAACTGTTTTTCTACATAGAAGAATATTGTATATCATCTGCAAACAGATCATTTTACTTTCTCCTTTCTGATGTAGATGCATTTTATTTCTTTTTCTTACCTAATTACTCTAACTAAGAATTCCACTACTATATTGAATTGGGGAAAGTAGACACCCTTGTCTTGTTCCTTATTTTAGAGAAAAAGCTTTCAGTCTTCCACCGACACCCTTTGAGTATATTTGCTGTGAGTTTGCATACTTGACTTTTCTTATGTGGAGATAGTTTCCTTGTATTCCTAGTTGGTCGAGTTTTTAAAAAAAAATAATGAAAGGTTGTTGAGTTTTGGCAAATGCGTTTCCTGTATCAATCAAGATGATCATTTGTGTTTTCTCTTCCTTTTGTTGATGTGGTGTATTGCATTGATCAATTTTCATGTGTTAAACCATCCTTACATTCCAGGAATGAATCCCACTTGGTTATGGTGTATAATCCCCTTTTTATTTTAATTACTTACTTACTTACTTATTTATTTATTTATTTATTAGAGAGAGAGAACGCACACAGGCATGGGGGTGGGGGCCAAGGAGGGAGGAGAGAGAGAGAATCTCAAGCAGACTCCCCGCTGAGTGGGGAGCTCAATGTGGAGCTTGATCTCAATGACCCTGAGATCATGACCTGAGCCAGAATCAAGAGTTATACACTTAACTGACTGAGCCACCCAGGCATCCCAGTGTATGATCCTTTTAATAGGCTTTGCATTCAGTTTAGTATTTCGAGGATTTTCACACTAATGTTCATAAGGGATATTATTAGTCTGTAGTTTTCTTATAGTGTCTTTGTCTGGCTTTAGTATCAGGGTTATGCTAAACTAATAGAGTAAGTTAGGAAGTGTTTCCTCCTCTCTCATTTTTGGGAAAGTTTGGGAAGAATTGGTATTAGTTCTTCTTTAAATGTGTGGTAGAATTCACCAGTGAAACCATCAGGTCCAGGGCTTTTCTTTGGTGGGAGATTTTGGATTACTGATTTAATCTCCTTATTAGCTACAGCTCTTCTTAGATTTTCTACTCTTTTTTAGTTAGTCTTGGCAGGTTGTGTGTTTCTAGATATTTCTCCATTTTATGTAGGTTTTCCAATTTGTTGGCATACAATCGTTCATAATACTCTCATAATCCTTATTTTTTCTGTAGAATTGGTACACTTTCAGTTCTGATTTTAGTAGGTTGAATCTTCTCTCTTTTTTTCTTAGTCTATCTAACTAAAATTTTGTTGATTTTGTTGATCTTTTTAAGAACCAATTATGGTTTCATTGATTTTTCTCTATTGTTTTTCTGTTCTCCATTTCATTTATTTCTGCTCTAATACTATCATTTCCTTTTTTCTGGCGGTCTTACTTTTAGTTTGTTCTCCTTTTTCTAGTTCCTTAAATTGTAAGATTAATCTGTTGGTTTGAGACCTTCCTTGTTTTTTAATATAAGCATTTGCAACAATAAGTTTTTCCCTTATAATTGCTTTTGCTGTGTCCCATAAGTTTTGGTGTGTTGTGTTTTTTATTTCATTTATCTCTGAGTATATTCTAATCTCCCTTGTGATTTCTTCTTTGCTCTATTGATTGTTTAAAAGTGTGTGGTTTATGGGATGCTTGGGTGGTTCAGTCGGTTAAGCATCTGCCTTTGGCTCAGCTCATGATCCCAGGATCCTGGGATTGAGTCCCGCATCGGGTTCCTTGCTCGGTGGGGAGTCTGCTTCTCCCTCTGTCTGCCGTTCCCCCTGCTTGTGCTCTCTCTCTTTATCTGACAAATAAATAAAATCTTTAAAAAATAAATAAATAAAAATCTGTGGTTTAATTTTGACAATTTTGTGAATTTTCCAGTTTTTTCTCTGTTACTGGTTTCTCATTTCATCTCATCATCAGAGAAGATACTTTGTGTGATATCTATCTTTCAAAATCTATTGAGACTTAATTTGTGGCCTAAAATATGGTCCATCCTGGGAAATGTTGTGTGTGTACTTGAGAAGAATGTATATGCTCTTGTTGGGTAGAATGTTCTGTATGTCTGTTATCTACTTGGTTTATTGTGTTGCTTAGGTCCTCTATTTCCTTACTTTGCTTCTTCTGGTTGTTCTATTATTGTGAGTGGGGCATTGACATCTCCAACTATTACTGTAAAACTGTCTATTTCTCCATTTTGATGGCCTGTTGTTAGATATGTAAATGTTTATAATTATCTTTTTAAGATTTTATTTACTTGAAAGAGAGCAAGCACAGAGGGAGAAGGAGAAGTAGACTCCTTGCTGAGCAGAGAGCCCAACACAGGACTCAATCCCAGAAACTCCAAGATCATGACCTGAGCTAAAGGCAGATGCTTAACCGACCGAGCCACCCAGGCACCCCATAAATGTTGGTAATTATTATATCTTCTTGTTGTATTGAACCTTTTATTATTGTATGATGTCCTTTTTTGTCTCTTTACACCTTTTTTGATTTAAAGTCTATTTTCTGTGATATTCCTACTCTCTTTTGGTTATTATTTGCATGGAATATCTTTTTCTTCTTTTTACTTTCAATCTGTTTTTGTCTTTGTATCTCAAGTGAGTTTCTTATAGACAGCATAGAGTTGAATCATGTGGTTTTATCCATTCTGCCAATCTCTGATTAGAGAGTTGAATCCATTTATATTTAAAGTATTTACTGATAAGGAGGGACTTATTTCTGTCATTGTGCTATTTGTTTTTTATATGCTTTATAGCTTTTTTGTCCTTCACTCCCCGCATTCTGTCTTCTTTTAGGTTTAGTTAATTTTTTTGTAGTGAAATGTTTAAATTTTTTAAAATTTCCTTGTGTGTATATTCTATAGCTGTGTTTTTTGTGGTTACCATGGGGATTACATTTAACGTCCTAAAGTTACAGCACTCTAATTTGATTTTATAATAGCTTAGTTTCAGTAACATACAAAAACTCTGCTTCTTTACAGCTCTGTCCCTACTCCTTTTAGTTGTTGATGTCACAAAATTACATCTTTATATATTGCGTGCCCCAAAACATAAACTAATAATTCCTTTAAATGCATTAGTTTCCTGAATTATGTAGAAAACAGGATTTAGAGTTACAAACCAAAGTTACAACGGGACTAGCTTTTATGCTAATAATTTTTTTTTTTAAATGTATTAGGCTCTTAAATCCCATAGAAAGCAAAAAGTATAGTTGCAAACCATCCTTACAGTAATATTAGCTTTTATAATTGCCTATGTATTAACCTTTATGGAGATCTTTATTTTTCCATACAGCTTCAAAATACTGTGTAGTGTCGTTTCATTTTACTCTGCAGGACTTCCTTGAGCATTTCTTGTAAGGCAGGGTTAGTGGTGATGAACTCTCTCAGCTTTTTTTTTTTTTTTTTATAATTTAAATTCAATTTAGGGGATGCCTGGGTGGCTCAGTCAGTTAAGCATCTGCCTTCAGCTCAGGTCATGATCCCAGCGTCCCGGGATCAAGCCCCCGCATCAGGCTCCCTCCTCAGTGGGGAGTCTGCTTCTCCCTCTCCCTCTGCCCCTCCCCCACCCTGCTCCTGCTCTCTCACTCTGCTCGCGCTCTCTCTCCAATAAATAAACAAATAAATAAATAAATAAAATATTTTTAAAAATTCAATTTAGTTAACATGTAGTGTATTATTATTTTCAGGGGTAGAATTTAGTGATTTATCAGTTGCATATAATACCTAGTGCTCGTTCCATCAAGGGCCCTCCTTAATGCCCATCCCCCAGTTACCCCATCCCCCCCCACACCCCATTCCAGCAACCCTCAGTTTGTTTCCTAGAGGTAAGAGTCTCTTACAGTTTGCTTTCCTCTCTGTTTTGCTTTTTTTCAATCTTTTTCTTTTTGTTCGTAATGTCTATTGTCCTGTCTTGAAGTTCACGGATTCTTCTGCCTGTCCAAATCTGCCTTTGAATTCCTGCAGTGAATTTTCCATCTCAGGGATTGTACTCATCAACTTCAGAATTTCTTTTTGATTTCTCTTTAAGTTTTCTCTTTATTGATATTTTCATTTTGTTAATACATCGTTTTCTTGACTTTCTTTAGTTCTTTGAGCACTTAAGACAGTTTTTTAAAAAAGATTTTATTTTTAAGCAGTCTGCATACCCAAAGTGAGGCTCAAACCCACAGCTCTGAGATCTAGAGTTGCATGCTCCAGTGACTGAGCCAGGCGGCTGCCTCTTTAAGACAGTTGTTTTAAAATCATTGTCTCAGGGACAGATTCGGTTGATTTTTTTTTTTTTTCTTCGAATGAGTCATACGAAATTTCCTGTCTCTTCATATGCTTTGTGATTTTTTTGGTTGAACCCTGGATATTTGAATGTAATAATGTGGTAACTCTGAAAATCAGGTTCTCTCTGTCCCCACAGTTTGCTGGGTTTTTGTTATTGTTTCTGTTTATCGTGTCGGTTTTTGCATTGTTCTGGGCTGTCTCTGTGCGGAGGATATCTGAGGTGTAAACTTAACGTCTTCCTGTGTCTTTTCTGAGTTTTCCTTGGGCATATATGGTCATTTTCTAATTTTCTCCTTATATGCAGTCATTTTTGAATGTCCTAGTCTTTAATGCCCAGAAAGGGGAAAAGGGGAGAATAATGGTGGGAACAAAGGAATCTGGCCCTTTCAATCTCCTGAGAGTTTAACTGGAGGGAGAGAGTCTTGCAGCAGTGAGGGGAGATTTGACAACAAGGACTGCCTGCCTTTTCTTTCTGCACCTCTGTGATCAGAAGCAATAATCAGCGAGCAGAGCACAAATCTCCAATATTTGGAGGACAAGGTCCTTTTTACTCACCCCGATTCTTGTAAGCTGTGTGCAAGCTGCCCCAGGAACATATGCACAGCTCTCTGTCTGCCATGTGGCTGGGTCTGGGGTATGGATAACTGCTACTGGGCTTATAGCTAGAATTGACTGAAATTAACCCCAGTTTACCACCAATGTGTTCACCTGGAAGTGGCAAGCATTCAAAGACCCCAGAGTTCCAGAACAGTTCTATCGGATTGGGCACGTGCACTTGTGTTCTCGGTGGGGAGACAAAGTCCTGGTGCTTCCTACTCTGCCATCTTCCCAGCATCCTCTCCTCGACCTTTATTTTTAAAGTATTTGAGACCACGTTTCTAAATTTCTCTCCTAAAATACTATGCAGATGTAGAAGCTGCAGGTAGCTGGAAAGTTACATGATGCCCCCAACACCCATCTCCTTGGTGGAGGGGTGGAGCCCATACCATCACCAAACCCCCAACCCCCATCAGCCTCATGCCTTGGTGGTTCTTTCTGCCCCTCATGGGAAATGGAGGGAGCATTCAGACCCTGGGGAGCTGGGACTCTGAGACATTCAGGTCTTGTTGTGGCCTCTGGTTGTAGAAAGAAATAGCTTCTGACTTATGTGTCTTCATGGTAGCCTTTTCCCTGCGGTCTTGAAGGTGTTCTGTGCATTTCTGGGCCTCCGGATCCTCTTCTTGAAATGGATGAGTCACTGTTTCCCCAAACAGAGACTTATCCAGTAGGAGTCAACAAGATGATTTTAGGAGGTGTGCAGTTAGGGCATTCATGTAAATTGAGTCATAAAGGGAGAAGGTTATCTTCTTTTCAGTTCTCTTTAATCCTTCCAGATTAGTCAAGGAGAAAGTCTCAGTTGGTGCTGAGTTAATGCTTCTCACACTTGTGGTCTTCTTTTCAGCAACGGGGGGCCAGGCCCCAGTTCAGGCAATGATTCTGGTTCTGTTTCAACAGTGTCATTTTGGGTTTGTTTACTTTGTTTGTTTGTTTGTTTTTCTTTTTTTTTTGATGGTTATCTTCTGTTCATGGTGAGCACTACTTTAGAAAACAAAGCTAAATGTGAGATGCTTCTTAGAAAAATTTTAAGGAAATGGTTTTCTGAGTCTCAGATCAGGCAAAAATGGCCTCAAATGTGCATAAAATGACTTAGAAATTCTGTACTTCTCCCTAAAGGGTGAGATCGTGAGATAGAAACTTCAATTGACATATTTCTGCAATGTTTAGAACTTTTCAAATGACTGATTATATTTTATAAGCAGAAAAATAATATCTATGGAAATGGTAATTTCCTATGGAAAGAAGATTATTTGTTGAAGATAGTATGGTGCTTCAGTTAGGAAAAAGTCTCTGGATTCAGCATAGGTCTTATTTTATTTATTTATTTAAAAATTTTTTCATTTTGGGGACACCTGGGTGGCTCAGTCAGTTAAGCGTCCAACTCTTGATCTCAGCTCAGGTCATGATCTCAGAGTTGTGAGATCGAGCGATGGGCTCTGTGCTGGGCATGGAATCTGCTTGAGATTCTCTCTCTCCCTCTCCCTCTGCCCCTCCCCCACCAGTCTCTCTCAAAAAAAAATTTTTTTTTCATTTTTCACTGAGATATAATTAACATGTGACATTATATTAGTTTCAGGTGTGTAACATAATGATTTGATATTTACATGCATTGCAAAATGATCTCCACAATAATTGTTAATATCTATCACTGCACTCTAACAAAAAATTTTTTCTGGTGTTGAGGACTTTTAAGATCTATCTCTTAACAACTTTCAAATATGCAAGAGAGTATTATTTTTTAAATTTTTTTAAGATTTTTATTTTTTTTATTTTTTAAGTAATCTCTACACCCAACATGGGGCTTGAACTCACAACCCCAAGATCAAGAGTCGCATGCTCTTCCAACTGAGACAGTCAGGTGCCCCTGCGATAGAGTATTATTAACTATAGTCACCCTGCTGTGTATTACATCCCCATGATATATTTACTTTATAACTGGAAGTTTGTACCCTTTGGCCCCCTTCCCCCATTTTGCCCACCACCCCCCCCCAGCACTCCTCGGCAACCACTAATCTGTTCTCTGTATCTTTTGTTTGTTAGGTTAGTTGGTTGGTTGGTTGGTTTGGTTTGGCTTTTTAGACTCCACATGTAAGTGAGATTATATGGTGTTTACCCTTCTGTGTCTGACTCTGTCCCCCAGAACTCCAAAACCATATTCCTCGGGGATCCTCACAACCGCATGGTTGGAAGTAAAGAGGGGATTTCCAGACGTTGGCTTTGTTTCCAGTGGGTGTAGCTGTGCTGAGCTGGGGCCTGGGTGAGAGCGGCTGGTGGGGCCACAGAGTGGGGCACGAGGTGCCAGGGAGCAGGCCAGAGGCGGAAGTGTTAGTCATTGGGAGACACCGCAGGGTTTCATCTAAATAAGGTCATCTTGGTGGCTTTCCTGTCCCCAACCTTTCAGAGGGCAAGAATCACTTGGTTCTGGTTTGCTGGAGAGGCAGGGCACCAAGTGCGAGGGAACACAGAACCATTCTCCCCCAACTGGGAGTGGAGAGCTGGGTGTCATCGTGCCTAGAACATTCGTTCCCAAGCTTGTCAGCACACGAGAAGGTACAGATGCCTACATTTCACCCCGAGAGATGATGCTGTGATTGGTCCAGGGTAGGGCCCGTTGGAATTTTTGAAAGCCCCCCACCCCCAGGTGATTCTAATGTGCAAACGAGTTTGGGAGCCCCAGACCTGGCCTGAAGATCCCGGGAACGTGTTGGGTGAAAGCCTTCCCGTGGAAGCCTCACTAGCCGCTTCGTGTGGGTGCTGGGCCCAAACCGCCAGGGCTGAACAGGAGAGGCAAGGCCACTACCTGGTCACCTGCTGGCTCTAGGGCACCCTGGTCCCAGAGGAGGGTGCATCTGGAAACTCTAGGGGGTCCTTTAGGGGAAAGACCAAGCCTTTTGAGCAGGAAGGTGGTGGGGGTGAAGGAGGTGACTTAAAGCGGTGATATGGGCTGGCATCCAGATTCCCCAGTCTGCAGTGACGAGAAGAGAGAGACCTCGTTGGATGCGGGACAGGGACAGCCGGGGCCTGAGGCCCAGAGTGCAGACTTGGGCTGCTCCGCCCTCTCTGGGCCCCTCCCCAGCCCCCAGCTTCGCACTCCATCCCCCCAGAGGGCTCCAGGGCCAGGGGATGTTTGCTCAACTGCCAGTTCTGTGGCTCTCTAGCCGTGACCTGGCAGATCTCCTCGCCACTGGGAGCCTCGGCACCAATAAAGCCCTGTGACCAAGTGTGAGTCCTGGGGGACCCTGACATTGTGAGGACAATGAAGAGGATGGTTTTCAAAGGCAGAGTCAACCCACGTCATCATCCCCCCGCGGAAATGTGCTGCGTCGAGGACCCCTGTTTCCTGCTCTGCCAGCTTTTGTGGGTGAGGGAGGAAATGGCTGTTGACATCTTTCTGCAGCTGAGCGCTCTGGAGCACCCCTCCATGAGAGGGGGGCCATTCCTGGGGTGGGGCTGCATCAGCCTCCCAGAAAGAGCCCACCCGGTCAGTCCAGCCCTGCCTGTGCTGCGAATTTGCCGTGAGGGCCTCTCAGTCTCCCCGTCTATAAAATGGGCCCGGCACGGACCCGCAGCCGGGCCTCTTCCAGCTCCGTCTCCCTTTGCACCGAGGCTCAAGCATCCTCTGAAGCCTGGGACTGCAGCCAGCCATCCCTGGGGGAGGGCAGAGGCCCCGGGCCGCTGTTGTCACCCCGGCAGGGCTTGGCGTGGGGCATTCTGAGAGGACGTGAGGGCCCCTGTGGGTCTGGGTCACCCCAGGGTGGCCAAGCCTGACTGTCCACGTGGTCCCGAGAAACCAGCTTCCGTGGCACTTTCCTTTCTGTGTTGCGGGATATTTCTGTCCACGGGCTCGCCTTTCATGTGGCCCCACCGACCATGGCCATTCTGGGGCTGACGTTAGACATGAGCCCTTTTTACCTCTGTCCCTCTCTGCCCATTGGCTGTCCTCAGCTGCCCCCTTCTGTCCTCGCTTCTCCCACTCCGGTGCAGGAGCCAGGGGCAGAACCAGGCCTGCCAGTGCCGTGGGGACAGGGCTTCCGTCGGCCTGACCCTCCCCACCAGCCCCCGGGCACAGGAAAGGCAGGTGGGGTCCCCCTGGTAGAGACGAGGAGACGGGTCCCAACAAGCTGGTGGACAACAAGGCAGGTCCACGCAGCCTCCTGGGGGCTCCCCCATAATCCAAGCCTGGGGAGTCAGGAAGAGCAAAGAAGCCAAAGGTACAGCAATCAGAAGTCTGTGACTCGAGCCGTGTCCTCTCTGCCATCCCTCCCTTCCTTCCTCGTACCCTGTGCTGGGGGCTGGGGTTACAGAGGAAACAACAGCAGCGCCATTTGTAATCATAGTCGACATGTTCTGGGCCTTTCTCGCGGGCTGGATGCCTTGCCTGGTAGATGTTAGTACGCCCATAGCGGACTCTGATGGTGCTCCCTCTCACTCACCTGCTTCCCCCTCAGTCAGCCAGTGCACCCATCCCCCATCCACCGTGGGCCTAAGCCACCAGCATCGGCACCCTTCTGGAAGGATTACCCTTGGCTAATAGCAATGATCTCATACAGAGGTACCTCCCTCCCCCATCCATTGGACATGACCCATAATGAACGACTAACTGATATGGGAGTGTAACGGCCCAGCCTCCCTGACCCTTGACAGGACAGGACAGACTCTGTGGCATCGATCACACTCCAGAGCAACCTCCCCCAGGCCCCCACCGTGTACTGGTCTGAAGCAAGACTTCCCTTACCTTCTCAGTAAATAACTTTTGCAGGAACCCCTGTCTTGGGCTCTGCTTCTAGAAGCCTGATCTAGAACATCCCCATTTTACAGATGGGGAAACTGAGGTACCGAGAGACTAAGTAACCTGACCAAAGCCACACAGCTGGCAACTAGTAGAGTCTCAAACCCAGGACCCTGGTGCAAGGCATCTGCTCTGATCCATAATCGGGCACTGCCCCAGCCCCCAAGCTATTTCCGGCATGCAGAGGGAAGCTGGTGGGCCGAGAGGAAATGACAATGCAGAGTGGCCAGACCTGCACGGAGGAAAAAGAAAAGAACGCTAAGGAGTGAAGGGCAGTGGGGGGGGGCATGGCTTGGTCTGGGAAGGCAGCCTGGAAGGCTTCCCAGAGTCGAGCTGGGGGCAGAGGAGGAGTTTGCCCGGTGGGAGGAAAGGGTAAGGGTGTTGGAGGCAGAGGGTGTGCTGAGCAGGGAGGACGGGGAGGCGGGGCCGTGCGTACTGTCCCATGGACGGGGTGGCAGGTGCGCGAGAGGGCCGGGAGGTGGCCAGCAACCCGATGGTGACAGACCATTTGTTTATTCATCCTTTGAACCTTTCCTGGCCACCTCCTGTGTAGGCACCTACTTTGTGACAGGCGTGTTAACGTGGTGTGACTTTATCTGAGAGATGATGGGAAGCTGTTAGGAGGTCCGGACCGAAATGAGGCCAGGCCAGACCAGGGCTGAGTGTGAGAAATAACTCCGGCCAGAGGAATGTGCTCGAGTGTTATGGACACCATTCTGTATCATCCCACATCGCTCAGCCTCATCCTTTTTAATGACTGCATGGAATTCCATCGCATGGACGTGCCATAATTTAACCAGCTCCTTTTCAGTGGACATTTAGAGTTTTTTCAATCTTTTACTGCTATAAACAAGGCCACATTAAGTGTTCCTGAACGTATGTTATTTTGCCCATGATGAATAAATACGTGAGCATGGAATGGCTAGGTGTGGTTGTGTGGCATTTGCAATCTTTATAGATTAAGTTGTATTGGGAAACACTCCCACTAGCAATGCATCCGAATGCCTGTTAATTCATAACCTTGCCAGCTATATAATTTCCTTGACAATCTAAGAGCTGGGAAACCATGTATCTCTTTTAGTTTTTAACATGTATTTATTTCACTTCCTGTGAGGTTGAACATCTTTTCATATATACTTCAGAACCATTCCTATTTCCTTTTCCGTAAACAGTTCAGGTTCTTTGCGCACTGTTCTGTCAGGTGGTTGGTCTTTTTCTTACTGATTTACACTATCTCTTGATATAGTAAAAGCATTCATGTCTTTGTGATGCAGTTTGCAGATACTCTTCCCAGTTTGCCATTTGTCTTTTCACTTTATTTGTTGGGTTCTTTGGCAATGTAAAAGTTCTAATTTATACCTGATCAATTTCATTCCCTTTTTCTTTTATGATTTCTGAGTTTTGTGCCATGCTCAGCTAGATCCTCTCTACTCTGAAATTATTTTTAAAAATTTTCCCTGTTTTTTCTTCTAGCACTTAAAAATTTTTAACCGCTTTGTTGTGAAATCATAACGTAGCAAAAATGCAGAAAATTCAACGTACAGCTTCATGAATTGTTGTAAATTGAACACCTGTAGTCTTCTAGTACTTTTAGAGTTTAACTTTTTACATTTAAATATTGGCCCCATCTAGACTTTATTTTGGCATAATTTGGGGGGATTTAAACACATACTTATTGAAAAAGAATAGCTTTACAAATGTCATGGAATATTTTAAAATTTGTCATATGCCAAGCAAAAAAGGGAAATCTCAACATACTTCCCCGAAGCAGAAATTGCATAGGACTTATTCTTTGTACAGCATAGTAAAACAAAAAATTAATGGCAAAAGTTAAAAGAATAACTTACCCCTCCATTAAATGACTCACTTCAAAATTATAATCTACTAGTAATGTAAATTTGATATAAACTTGACATAAATTTATGGAAATTGGCCAAAAGTGGTTTCTCTTATTATTTTTTAAAATGAAAAGACTAGGGGTGCCTGGGTGGCTCAGATGGTTAAGCGTCTGCCTTCAGCTCAGGTCATGATCTCGGGGCCCTGGGATCGAGTCCCACGTCGGGCTCCCTGCTCAGCGGAGAGCCTGCTTCTCCCTCTGCCTCTCTCTCTCTTTCTCTCTCTCTGTCTCTCATGAATAAATAAATAAAATCTTTAAAAATAAATAAATAAATAAATAAATAAATAAAATGAAAAGACTAGAAATGATTTAAGCAATCAATTAACTCATAAGCTTAATGAGCAACAGTCTCAGTAAATTAGGGAAGAGAAGTCAGGAGATTAAAAAAAAATTATAAAACTAAAAAAGAGAAAATTCCACAGAATTGATAAATGGAAATGAAAGTTTTGTCTTTTTAAACATAAGAGACAGCAGCTGGCCAATCTAATGAGAAAAAAACGAAGCAAAATGAACTAAATTAAATGTGAAGATATGAGATTTCTAAGTACAGGAAAAGATCACATGCAACTGTGTGCTCTACTGTTTGAATTTTTTTTTTTTTTTTTTGAGAGAGAGAGCATGCATGCTGGGGGAGAGGCAGAGGAAAAGAGAGAATCTCAGGCAGACTCTGCTGAGCACTGAGTCTGGTGCAGAGCCCCATCCCATGACCCCAAGGTCATGACCTGAGCCAAAACCAAGAGTAGGACACTCAACCAACTGAGCCACCCAGGCACCCCTCACGTTTGAACATTCTTGACAAAATGAACAAGTTTCTCAACTGTGAACATAAAATACCAAAAGTTAATAAAAATAAGCGACAAACGAAATTTTAAAGTCATGTTTGGGGGCGCCTGGGTGGCTCAGTCCATTAAGTGTCTGCCTTCAGCTCAGGCCATATCCCAGGGTCTTGGGATCGAGCCCCACGTCGGGCTCCCCGCTCAGCGGGAAGCCTGCTTCTCCCTCTCCCACTCCCCCCTGCTTGTGTTCCCTCTCTCGCTCTGTCTCTCTCTGTCAAATAAATAGAATCTTAAAAAATAAAATAAAGTTGTCATGTTTGGTTTTTTAAAAACTGTTCAAATCATCAGATAGCGTTGGAAAGGACTCTGGCTCTCACTCGGGGTCGGGGGGAGCTCTGCGAGATGGAGGCACCTGCCATGGGCCACAGCTTGACAGGGACACTCTGAGCCTCCGTGGAGGACGTTGGGGTGGGCAGAAGAGGTACCCGGTCTCCCGGTGCAAAGGACCCACGTGAGAAATGGTGGCGCCAGGTTCAGGTGGCAGCCGTGGAGGAAGTGAGAGTCTGCAGTCCACATGGAAAAAGTTAGCCCTCCTCAGCCTGAGCTCCAGGAAGCAGAAGGCAGCCCTTCAGGGACGTGGGGAGGGTGGTGGTGGAAGCAGGAAGTCTGGGCAGGGAGAGGGAGGTCGGGATTGCTGTTTGGGACTTAGATATTTTTAAATGTGTCAGGGCATCCAAGACATAGAGTTGTGAGAACTGAAGTAGTGGAGGCCGAGAGGCCCTGGCCTGGCGTCTAGTCCATATTCTTTACACTTTCTGTTCACCTCCTTCAGCTCGTTTTCCAGTGCAAATGTCGTTCTGTGCCCATAACACACACACAAGCGTTCAACTAAAAAGTAGAATAAAATGTCTTCAGTAGGTATGAATTACTTTTTGATTTGAATTTTTAGCCTCTCTCTGTCATACTTGACGTACGTGTTTATCCTTATTGATTGCCTTCTTACTTCTATTTTAGTTTTATTATGTAACCTTATGGAGGGAACTTCCATTTCTATGAGCCATCACTGATCATTTCTTGTGCTTATTTATCACGATGGATTTATCTTCTTTACACATTGGGGTAACATCTACTCAATTTTTTTTGAGACTTTATTTATTTTAGAAGAGAGAGAAAGCAAGAGGGGGGAGGGGCAGAGGGAGAAGGAGAGAGAGAATCCCAAACAGCCTCTACACTGAGTGCAGAGCCTGACATGGGGCTTGATCCCACAACCCCAAGATCATGACCTGAGCTGAAATCAAGAGTCGCATGCTTAACAGACTGAGGCCCCAGGTGCTCCTTCTAGTTTTTAATGTAAATGTCTTTATGGATTTTTTTAAATAAAAATGTGCCTATTAAGAAGTTGGGATGTAAAACTGGTTCAAAAGAGTATAGTGTAGAGGGTTCTCCTTTGCCTGGGTCTCCCATACCCCCTCCCTGGACAAAATCCTGTCCCTGGTCTATTGTGTAGCCCTAGAGTTGTTCTCTGTGTATGCAAATACACACACACACATACACACACAAATAAGCATTTACTCAGTGATATACTTTGGAGCTCTTTTGCTTGGCATAACATTTTTATGGTTCGTCCTTGCTGTAGTGTGTATCTGTACTTTGCTCCCTTTTATTGCTGAATAATATCCCACTGTATAGATAGACTATATTTTGCTTCTCCATTCATGAGCTTCTGGACATTTGCATTGCTTTCACTATTGGGCTGTTGTGGGTAACAAACATTTGTGTACAGATTTTTGCATGAATGTCTATTTTCGTTGCTCTTGGAGAGAAATCTGGGAGTGGAATGGCTGGGTTCTATGGTCACTCTGTGGTTAACATTTTAAGGACCTGCCACACTGTTTTCCAAAGGGGCTGCTCTATTTCACATCCTTACCACCAGTATATAAAGTTCCCATTTCTCCTCATCTTCACCAACGCTTTTACTGTCTTTTCCTTCATGATGGCCCTTCAGTGGGAGTGTGAGATGCCACCTGCTTTCCATACAGAACATTTTCATTCTAAATTAAAAAATAATTCCTTGGGGCACCTGGGTGGCTCAGTTGTTGGGTGTCTGCCTTCGGCTCAGGTCACGGTCCCAGGGTCCTAGGATCGAGCCCCGCATCGGGCTCCCTGCTCCGCGGGAAGCCTGCTTCTCCCTCTCCCACTCCCCCTGCTTGTGTTCCCTCAGTCGCTGTCTCTCTCTCTGTCAAATAAATAAAATAAAATAAAATAAAAATAATTCCTTAAATTTAAAACACTTGTATTACCATGTCTGTTAATACTATGTATTTTTCCGTATGTCTTCTCTTAATACCATTGATTAATGGGTGTGTTTTAAGTGTGTGTGAAGCTAATTTCATTCCATTCCTTTGGCCAATTTTTCCTATTTTTAGTACCATTCCATAAAGTTTTGTGTTTTTTTAAGATTTTTTATTTATTTGACAGAGAGAGACACAGTGAGAGAGGGAACAGAAGCAGGGAGAGAGGCAGAGGGAGAATGCGGGGCTCGATCCCAGGACCCCGGGACCATGACCTGAGCCGAAGGCAGATGCTTAACGACTGAGCCACCCAGGCGCCCCCGTTTTTATCTCATTCTAACCTAAACTGTTTGTTACAAAATATTTGAGGCATATAAATACTTGTCCTATCTACCCTTTTCTGTCTAAATGACTGTTACTGTAATTGGATCACGTCGTCCCAAGTACCCTGCTGTAGTTTAAGTGACACTGCCTTAAATCCACATATTAATTCAGAGGGGGTTTTTTCTTCTACTTTCTGTGGTCACAGGCTGGTTCGTCGTAGTCATTTCGGGCTGCTGTAACAGAATACTCTAGGCTGAGTGGCTTACACAACACACATTTGCTCCTCGCAGTTCTAGAAGCTGCGAAGTCCCAAGCTCAGTGTGCCAGCAGATGCGGTGGGTGGGGAGGGCTGTCTTCCTTTGTAGATGGCCCCACCCTCTCCTTGTACCTGGCGAGGCAGGGGGCAGAGAGGAAGCAGGCTCTCCCCTGCCTCTATCTTGTAAGCTCCCTGAACCCTCACGAGGGCTCCCTCCTCATGACCCAGGGACAAAAGGCCCCACCTCCAAATACAGTCACACTGGGAATGTAGGCTTCAACATATAAATGGTGGGGGGGGGCCCACAAACCTGTCTTTTCTTCTTTCTTTTTTTTTTTTTTTAAGATTTTATTTATTTTTTGGCAGAGAGAGAGACGGCGAGAGAGGGAACACAAGCAGGGGGAGTGGGAGAGGGAGAAGCAGGCTTCCCTCGGAGCAGGGAGCCCGATGCGGGGCTCGATCCCAGGACCCTGGGATCACGACCTGAGCCGAAGGCAGGACGCTTAACGACTGAGCCACCCAGCCCCTGTCTTTTCTTCTTTCTAATGACAGTGGTTAACCTCTGTTGTGTTTAGAAGGCTCCCTGTTTACGTGGATTTATCTAAAGCTCTGGAACTTCGCGGTTCCATCCCTCCCTTCATAGACACACAGTCCGTGCACAGCTGATCTTTTGCCTTCCTTCCTTCCTTCCTTCCTTCCTTCCTTCCCCGTACTTTCCAGCCACCGTTCTTCTTGGTCATTCTGCATTGTTAGACGGCATCTCTCTTAGGCATGTGCACCAGGGTGTCATTTCACTGTGTTCTTGGTGAGGCGGTGATCAATGGCTCTGGGTTTTCTCATTAAGAAGAATGTTTATTCTTGGGGTGCCTGGGTGGCTCAGTCGGTTGAACATCTGCCTTCGGCTCAGGACATGATCTTGGGGTCGTGAGATTGAGTCCCACGTGGGCTCCCTGCTCAGCGGGGAACCTGCTTCTCCCTCTCCCTCTGCCCATCCCCCCTGCTCATGTTCGCTCTCTCACGCTGTCTCTCTCTCTCAAATAAATAAATACAATCTTTAAGAAAAATAAAGGAGAATGTTTATTCTCAACTGCCTCAAAAATTCTTCAAATGTAGTAAGAAAGAAGATTGCAAATCTTACCTTTTTGGGAGTTTTACTGGGAAAGGAAGTTGGCATCGGTGGTGAGGATTATTCTGTTTTCATCCAAATGAATTAGCTGCCAAAAGTCTGCTGGATTCCAAGGATCTACTCTGATGCCACAAGTCACTGGAAGGCGAATGTCCGAGTTGGAGGAGAAATAGGGGCTCCCTCTGGGCCACGTGTGGCAGGAGGTGACACCAGACAGGGTTGGGCTGTGCACTGTCCAGGGACTAAAGGAGATGTGGTTGGGGAAGAATAAGATCTGTGTGTGAGGACAAGAGGACTCTTCTAGGTTGAATGCCTCCAGTGTGTCTCGAGAGGAGGGTAAGGGCTGGTGCCTTCCCTACAGCATTCCTCTTGGGATTTGGAATATTGAGGAGAGCGCCCTGTGTCCTCTCTTTAAGAACCTACCCTATGGAAACAACCTGCAAATCCAGCTCAGAGCACAGGACTTGGCTCAGGTACTCATGAGACCATCTCTGCAGACACCCTAGAACACCTATGATGAACCAGGAGGCCAAGTAGGTGACCTCTACCCTTTACCTCCTCTCTTTCCCTCCCACCCACTCCCTCACTCCCCTCCTACTCCCTACCAAGACTGTTCCCTATCCAGATTTACCTCATTGGGCTGCCCCTCATACAACAAACCTCCCCTTAGCCACCATTCAGCTTGAGAGTGAAGGTCATCAGACACAGAAAATCAGGGAGAGCCTTGAGACAGAATCCAGTCTACCCATTTTATAGATGGTGTGACTGAAGCCCAGCTAGAGAATAGACTTGCTCAAGGCCAGACTATAAGTGTATCAGCTAGGATAGGCTAGTTTATGGTTTCATAACAACCACCAATGTCCTGGTAGCTTAGGACAACAAAAGCTTATTTCTGTTCCTACTTCTTGTCTCTTGTCAGTCAACTAGGACCTCGAGTCCACATTATCCTCTTGCTGGCCCCAGGCTAAAGGAGCAGCCAAGATCTGGAATAGCGCTGGTCCCTGTGGTAGAGAAAAGAAAGAACACTGTGAATTGCACATTGGCTTTTAAAACTTCTGCACAGACGTGACACGAGTCATTCTTTAGCATATTTCATTGACCAAAGCAAGTTTTGTGGCCATGCCTGACTTCAAGGGGGCAGGAGAGTGCCATCTGACCATGGGTCCAGAAAGAGGAGAAAGAGAGTATCTGTGAACAGCCCTAATGCCTACCACAGAGAATTAGGTACAAAGCTGGGTCAGGAATGCTAGTCTCCTAACTCTGGGGCTGAGGATCTTTCTGCTATTATCCTCTGTCTCCAAGGCTCTTTTCCGTAGAAGCCTCAATGACCAATAATAATGTAATGTGCTTTTTCTCCCACGGATGGTTATCCTTAAAGAGCGTAATGCCTTACCCCAAGGGGACCGAGCATTAATGGCAGAAACAAAGGCATTGTGTCAGACTGACAGGGTGGACACATTTGAGGGCGAAGGACTTCCCCAGAATTATACCACCTAGACAGTCCTCACTTCCACCTAACACCTTGCTGTCCTGGCTGATTTCTTTATGGGCATCATGGACTTTGAACACCATAGCCCAGAAAAGAAGCTGTGCCCTAGGCCATGACTACACCCTCTGACCAAGATAACACCAAGTCCAGGGACTTAGTCCTTGTCTGGTGCCATCTAGGGCTCCAAGGCCTCAGAAATTTACTGACCTGACAGGCACGGAATCTCAGTTCTGAGCCTGGCTCTGCCATGGACTTGCAGTATGACCTTGGGTACAGCCTCGGCCTTAGTCTTCGTATCTGTTCAGTGGGGATGGTGATCCCTGCCTACCCCATGGATGTGAGCATGTTTCATGAATTCTAAAGCTCTGTGGCTGAGCGAGGAGCTATTGCTTTCAGTACAGTTGCCAAGGTGTGGCCAGAGGGGACTGGGGACACATGCCTTTGTTGGGAGTCAAGCACAGTCCTGCACCCCAGCCTCTGAGAGTTGGTAAGACTGCTCCTCCTGGGTGAGCCTCCCACTCTTTTCAGAGTTGGAAGTGGGGTCTCTGCAGTCTTGAGGCTTATATGAGACACATAAAGCACTTAGAACAGTGCCTCGCCCATAGTCTGTGCTTTCTAAGTGTTTGCTACTATTCTTAAGGAAATAATACCAGAAAGTAGATTTGGAAATGTTATAGCATATTCCACCATGTGATGGACCACCAGTTAGTTAACAAATCCCCAATTTTTAGACATTTAGGTTGCTTCCAATTTTTATCTATTATACATAAACTTGCAGTGAAACAGCTTTGTAATTAAAATTTTTATGTACAACCATAATTATTTCCTAAGGCTAGAGTGCTAGAAAAATAATTGCCGAATCAATTTTTAAAAAAATTTTTTAAGCTTTGCTATGTAAGTGCCCCTTGCCTTATATTGGTATTCTTACCGGCAGGTGGTTTGAGAGTGCCAGTTTAGAAGGGGAAAATTTGCTGAGAGAGATAGTTTGTATTAGCTAGCATTTAATTTCACTGTAAGTAGCAGAAAGCCCTAAGCAATAGTGCTTTGAATAGAAACGTATTTCCTTGTCATGTCAGAGAAGTTCAGGACAGGTGGAAAGCCTTCCCCATTGCCTTCTTCCGCACTGGCTTCCACCTCATGATCCAGCATGGCTGCCCAAGGTGCAACCATCACTTTGACATCCCAACCAACAGGAGGAAGCAAAGAAGGATATACAACACTTCTACCTTTATCCCATTGGCCAAAACTTAGTAAGATAGCCTATTCTAACTGCAAGGGAGGCTGGGAAATAGAGCTTATTCCAGATGACCAGGAAATATTCAGGAATTCCAATACTAAGGAAGAAGTGGAGAACAGATTGGGGGCGTGGGGACAACTAGTTGTCTCTGCCATGAGCTTAGCTCAGATAGAGAGCAGCACAAATAGGTCCATGGAAATGAGAAAAAATAAAGCATCCTCAGGGGACCATCCACAGGGGATGAACTGGACCCTTCCAGAGCCAGGACACAGGCACAAATAAGCAGGGAGTTAAGGAGTACAAAAGAAGCGGACTGTTCTCTGGGACTGATCCCTGGGCACAGGCAGGGAGACTCCACAAAGACACCACTTGTCTGCCTATCTACTGCCCCCCAGATGTGGGAGGTGGTTCTTGACTACCCCTTTGCCTTCCTACCAGCTGACTTGTCCCCCTGCTCACCTACCCCCCAACTCACCTGTCCTCCAACTCACCTGCCTCCCGGCTCACCTGTCTCCCAACTTCTCTGCTCCCCAGCTCACCTGCCCACCCCGTCCCTGCAGGGCCAGCTCCTCATGGACCTCGTTAGCCTCCAGCTGGGCACTGAGCACCTGTGGAGCTGGCTCGTGAGGCTGCTCAGCAAAGACCCAGAATGGCTGAATGCCAAGATGAAGTTCTTCCTCCCCGAGATGGAGCTGAGCTCCGGGGACAAGGCCCAGGATGCCACACAGGGGGTCATCCTACAACTCAGAAGACTGCACGCTCATGGCCGGGCCACTTGGCAGGCTTTCATCCATTGCGTGTGCATGGAGCTGGACGTACCGCTGGACCTGGAGGTCCCGCTGCTGAGCACCTGGGGCCACGGAGACGGTAAGGGCAGGCGGGAGAGGCACAGAGCAGCCGGCTGGCCCCCCTGTCATGGGGAGCCAGGGAGGCCCAGGGAAGGCTGGGACCCACCTGAGTCACACAAAGATGACATGGTCAAGCCAGGAACCAAATTCTGTGTTTCGGAGTACTTCCCAGAGTAAATTCCTGAGTTTCCCCAAATCGGCTAGGGACCTGGAAGACCCCTTCTTTCCACCTGGCCTCACCCTAGTTGCCCAGGAAGGCTGGATACAAGGAGAGAAAGGACCAGTGACTCCTTCCAGCCAAGAAATTGCAAATGGCCCCATCATGCTTAGAGGTTTCTTTCTGCAGCGTGGTCAGGAGAGCCACGGGTAGAGCCCCCCGACCCCTGCTGATGGGCAGGTGCTTTGAACTCTGTTCAGTTCCGTGCATGTTTCCTGGCACCTTCTACTTATGCAGCATCATGGGGAAACAGAACGCTGAGGGGTAACAGTGTTCTTGGAGAGGAAGTGAGACCCCACTCAAGAGCTCTAGCACAGGGCAGAGTGTAGGGAATGCATGGGGTTCACAGTGCACATGTGTGTGTGTAATCACACCCGCATGTGCACAAATACATGTACACACACACCTAAACACACGTGCACATGCAGACGTGCACACACAGACCTGTCCATGTCCAGACCTGCATATATGCACACATTTGTGCTCACAGCTGCTTTCCCCAGTTGGGACCTCCACAGATGGCTGAGTGTCGACCTTATTTTCTCTCCTGATGGGGACCCGCCCTGACGGATGAGCCCTGAGCCAGACACGGGGCCAGAGCTGGGCCCAGAGCCTCCCACCACATCCCCATAGCCTCTTACATTCCCCCGTCTCTTTCAGGGTTCCCCAGCCAGCTGGAGGCTGGTGAAGAAAGCCAGCCTACCTCTCAGCTCCACCACGGTGAGGCCTGGGGGTGTGGAGTAGGAGGGGGGTGGTGAGCATGCTAAGTCTCTCCCTCGAGCCCAGAGGAGGCTGATGGTGGCTGGGCATGGACATTTCCCTTAAACCAGCCTCCTTATCCCCCAACATATCTGTACATATCCCCTGCCCCCCTGCATGGCTCCTAGCCCCACCTCCTCCCCTTCTGTGCCCCTGAAGGCTTTGGTCTGTCCTGATACCTGTTCCCAGAGGTCTAAGCTGGAGCTTTCTGCGTGAGCGGAAAGTTGGCAGCCCTTGGGCAGTGCCTCAATCCCGTCTACTTTAGCGTGTTCTCACCCTGTCCCCAACCCTCAGGCCTCGTCCTCCAGACCCACAGACTCAGGCCCCTCATCATTCAGATGCCCTGGGGTCTGATACTGACCCATGGACTGCTGTCCGCATCCTGGCAACCTCTGACTGATTTTCGGATAGAACACAGAGAGGTCAGCGATCAAATGGTGACCACCTCATGATTCATGGGCCACGCTCTAGTCTCTGAACCTTTATTCCTTTTTCTTTTTTTTTTTTTATTGTGGCAAAAATACACATAACCATTTTTTTTAAAGATGTTATTTATTTATTTGAAAGAGAGAGTGAACCCAAGTGGTGGAGAGGGGGAGAGGGAGAAGCAAACTCCCCACTGAGCAGGGAGCCTGACGTGGGGCTTGATCCCAGGACCCTGAGATCATGACCTGAGCCAAAGGCAGATGCCTAACTGACTGAGCCCCCCAGGCGCCCCTATCTTAACCATTTTAAGTGCACAGTTCAGTGGTATTAAATTCACTCTTATTGTGTGACCATCACCACCATCCATCTCCAGAACCCTTTTCATCTTGGAAAACTGAAACTCTGTCCCCATTGAACAATAGCTCCCCAGTCTCCTCTCCCCTAGCCCCTGGGAACCACCATTTTACTTTCTGTCTTTATGATTTGACTACTCTCAGTAGCTTTTATAAGTGGAATCATTTTGTGACGGGCTCATTTCACTCAGCATCATGTCCCTAAGGTCTCTCCATGTTGTAGCAGGTGTCAGGATTTCCTTCCTTTGTGAGGCTGACGAATGTTCTATTGTCTGTGTACACCACCCTTGGCTTATCCATCCATCCATTGATAAACTCTTGGATTGCTGCCATAATTTAGCTATTGTGAATAATGCTGCTGTGAACATGGGTGAACAAATATTTCTTTAAAATCCTGCTTTCAGTTCTTTTTGAGTATATCTTTAGAATCCTAGGTCATATGGTAATTCTTTTTTAATTTTTTGAGGCACTTCATACTGTTTTCACATCTGCAGCGCCATTTTGCATTCCCACCAACAGCGCACAAGGGTTGTGATTTCTCCATATCCTCACCAACACTTGTTGTTTTCTGTTTGTTTTTTTTTTAATAGTAGCTCTTGTGATGGGTGTGAGGTGGTATTGATCTCATTGTAGTTTTGATTTGCATTTCCCTAATGATTGGTGGTGCTGAGCACTTTTCATGTGCTTATTGCCCATTCTTATGCCTTCTTTGGAGATATGTCTCTTCAAGTTCTTTGTCCATTTTTTTTAACCACCTTGTTTGTTTTGCTGTTGTTGAGTTTAGGGGTTCTCTATATATTCTGGATATTAATCCCTTTTCAGATCTATGTTTTGCAGATGTCCCTCATTCTGTAGGTTCTCTTTTTACTCCGTGGATAGTGTCTTTTGATGCACAAAATGTTTTTCACTTTCATGAAGCCGTTTTGTCTGTTTTTTCTTGTGTTCCCTGTGCCTCGGTGCCATATCCAAGAAATCATTACCAAATCCAATGTCGTGAAGCTTTTGCCCTATGTTTTCTTCTAAGAGTTTTATTGCTAGAGGTCTTATATCTAGGTCCCTGATCCATTTTGAGTTAATTTTTGTATGTGATGTTAGATAAGGGTCCTTCTTCATTCTTTTGTGTGTGGGCGTCCAGTTTTCCCAGCACCATTTTTTGAAAAGATTGTCCATTCTCCATTAAATGGACTTGGCACTCTCGTTAAAAATTATTTGCCTGTATATGTGAAGTTTTCTTTCTGGGCTCTCTATTCTATTCCATCGGTCTGTATGTCTGTCTTTATGCCAGTGCCACACTGTTTTGATTACTGTAGCTTTGTAGTAAGCTTTGAAATCAGGAAGTGCGAGTCCTCCAACTTTGTTCTTTTTTCAAGAGTTTTTTTAGAATTTTGTCAGCCTCACGAATTTTGGGATCGGTTTTCCTATATCTGCAGAAAAGGTCATTGGGATTTGATGGGAATTGTGTTGAATCTGTAGATTGTTTGGGGTAAGATTGCCATCTTAGCAATCTAAAGTCTTCCAGGCCATTTGCCTGGGATGCATTTGCATTTATTTACACCTTCTTTAATTTCTTTCAACAATGTTTTGTAGTTTTCATTTCAAGAAGCTGTTTTCCACCTTCTTGGTTAATGTTTAAGCATTTTATTCTTTCAGTGCTTTCATAAATGGAATTGGTTTCATAATTTCCCTTTTAGGTTGTTCATTGTGTGTAGAAACGCAGCTCATTTTTGTGTGTTGACTTTGTATCCTGCTACTTTGCTGAATTCATTTATCAGTTCCAAAGAACCTTTTCATGGAGTTTTTAAGGTTTTCTACATATAAGACCCTATCTTCTGCAAACAGGTTTTACTTCTTCCTTTCCAATTTAGATGCCTTTTATTTCTTTTTCTTGCCCAATTGCTCTGGCTAGGACTTTCTACTACTATGTTGCATTGAGGTGGTGGAAGCAGTCATCCTTGCCTTGTTCCTGATCTTTTTTTTTTTTTTTTTTAAAGATTTTATTTATTTATTTGGCAGAGAGAGAGCAGGAGACCACAAGCAGTGGAAGCGGCAGAGGGAGAGGGAGAAGCAGGCCCCCTGTCAGCAGGGAGCCCGATGCAGGCTCAATCCCAGGACCCTGGGATCATGACCTGAGCCGAAGGCAGTCGCTTAACCAACTGAGCCACCCAGGCGCCCCAGCCTTGTTTCTGATCTTAAAGGGAAAGCTTTCTGTCTTTCACCATTGTGTCTGATGATGGCTGTGCACTCAGAACCTTTATTTCTATAGAAGTATGGGCTTTTTACTTATAGCTGTGCATGGCAGTAACATCAACAGGCTTTAACAGAAAACATCCACCCCATAATCCCAGCAGATCAAAACCATTCAGTCCTGTCCCTTCTGGCCCGTGTCATTGAGGTGGCATAATTATCACAGGGCTGTGACCAGACCTGAATGATATTTAGCCAGTGGGTCCCTTATTGATAGAGGACTTGACAGAACATTAACATACCCTCAAACTGGTTCCAGTCCCTCTCTGGGATCCCTCAGTCTCCCTGCAATCCAGCACCAAGAAACCTCACACCTGGCAGGGCGAGGGGCCTGCTCAGGGGCTGCTCTGACCCATCATCAATGCCTGGCTGTGGGAGTATCCTGCTTTACTTCTTCACGTTCTTCCCTAAGTCCTCTTGCCTTTCCTCCTCCCCTCCCTTCTCTCTCCCGTTCCTTCTTTTTTTCCTTCTTCCTGTCTTCCTTTTCCAACCTCTTCAGAAAGGCATTAAAGTGACTCTTGACAATCCACAACCAGACAAGAATTTGAGAAACCAGTAAGGGAAGTGAGGAAGTGTGGGAGATGTGACATAAGGGTGATAAAACACACTGACCCCAGAGGGAGGCCACAGGCCCAGCCAAGCACATTGGAAAGTCCACTTTTCTAACCAGCAGTAGCCTCGACAGACCTGGGTCTGTCCCAGGCCATTCAGTGCTCCGGGCTGAGTGTTTCTGAGGCTGCTGGCTGTGGGCCCAGCTCCCCGCATCCTGGACTGGGAGATCCCCCAGCCCAGAGCCTCTGGGCCCCTCACCCAGGCCTGGGACCCACTTCTGCAAACAGAGCTGGTACTGATGCAGCCCCTGCCCGCTGCCTGCCTCCACTCAGTCCCTGGGTGCAGCGACATTTGTCTGCCTACTGCCTGTTTGTGGCCTGGAGCTCCCCAAAGGTGCTCGGTGCCCCCTCAGCCCAGGCCCCCAAACTTCACCCTTTACTCTTCTCTCATTCTTTCCAGGCCTCAAGCGGCCTTATCAGAGCTGTGGGTCCTCACCCCGCCCGAAGCAGTGCAAGAAGCAGCAGCTAGGTGGGTATCAAGGCTGGGAAGGACCCAGACATAAGGACCTGCCTTGGGGCCAGGACACAGATCCTGGACTCTGTGCCCTGCTGATAAGCCTCCAGGAGCCCAGCGACTCTTGACTTCCTTCCAACAGAGATGGATTGGAGGTCCTGGGTGGGCAGAGCAGAGGTGACCAGTATGACCTCAGACCTGGGCCCTCACTGGCCAGTTTAGAGATGGGCAGAATACCAGGGAGACCCCTCACCACCACCACAAGGCATGAGGGCTGCTGAGGACCGGCCAGGCAGGAGGGAGTAGAGAAGACAGAATTTTTCTCATTCTCCACCAGTTGTCCAGAAGAATCCTGTTCTCAACCACCTGTCCCCTGCATCCCCTGACAGCGGCCCCAGTTCTTCCCCTGGGCCACCCAAGCTCTCCCAGGGATCCAGCAATTAGAAAGTCAATGCCCGACATAGTAAGGGCCCAGCTCCGGTTCTGATTGGCCAATGCCTAGGCCTACAGGTTGTTAGTACTCACCCCTGGGCATCACAAAACTGAAATATTGGGAGGAGAACAGGGTACTCAGATACACAGTTAAGAAGTTGTTCTAAGAAGATGTTGCAAAGGAACCCCCCCCATCTCACTGACAACTTTATAGCATTTATATTGTTGCAAAACAAACAGAGCCGTGATCTACACTCCCCCAGCCAGACTTCCCCATTTAAATGGCCCCCAGAACCAGTGCTTCTGTGGAACCAGTTCCTTCTAGGAATTGTGTGTTCTTGCCAGTCCCCACCCCCTTGCACACACAGCTGAGGCTGCAGGCTCCCAACAGCCAGTACTGGGGTGAGGGGATCTAGGGGTGGGAGGCCTCCCGCCCTCATGCCTCTCCCTGCGCCCTGCAGAGCTGGCCAGGAGGTACCTGCAGCTGCTGAAGACTTCCGCCCGGCGGCGCTATGGCAGCCGGATCCCGGGGCCAGGGCAACCCCTTGCCTTCCACCAGGCCTACATCCCCCCGATCCTGCAGTGGAGCCGGACCACGGCACCCTTCAGCACCCAGGAGGGGGCCACCCTGGGGGACCCCAAGGCAGAAGACGGCACTGATGTGAGCATCCGGGACCTCTTCAACACCAGGGCCGACAAGGGCCCGAGGGTGACGGTGCTCCTGGGCAAGGCGGGCATGGGCAAGACCACCCTGGCCCACCGGCTCTGCCAGAGGTGGGCCGACGGCCAGCTGGACCGCTTCCAGGCCCTGTTCCTTTTCGAGTTCCGCCAGCTCAACCTGATCACACATCTCCTGACGCTGCCCCAGCTCCTTTTTGACCTGTACCTGAGCCCCGAGGCGGGCCCTGACTCGGTCTTCCAGTACCTGGAGGAGAACGCTAACGGAGTCCTGCTGATCTTTGATGGGCTGGACCAGGCCCTCCACCCCCATTCCAGCAGGGAGAAGGAAGGTCCTGAGGAGCCAAGTCCGGCCCTTGCCCTCTTCTCTGGCCTCTGCCGGGGGACCCTGCTGCCTGGCTGCTGGGTACTGGCCACCTCCCGTCCGGGGAAGCTGCCCAACTGCCTGCCCACAGAGGCAGCCACGGTCCACATGTGGGGCTTTGACAGGCCGCGGGTGGAGGAGTACATGGCCCGCTTCTTCACGGACCAGCTGTGGCAGGAGGCGGCCCTGGCGGAGCTGCGGAAGAGCAGACACCTCCAGAGCATGTGCGCAGTGCCCGCCCTCTGCCAGGTCACCTGTCTGTGCCTCCACCGCCTGCTCCCGCGCAGCTGTCCAGGCCAGTCTGCGGCCCTCCTGCCCACCGTGACTCAGAACTACGTGCAGATGGTGTCCGCCCTCGGCCCCCGAGGCTACCCGCCTCCCGAGTCCCTGCTGGACCTCAGTGAGGTGGCCCTGAGGGGCCTGGAGACCGGCAAGGTTATCTTTTCCGTAGGAGACGTCCGTCCGTCCACGATGGCCTTCGGGGCTGCCCTCAGCCTGCTGACCTCCTTCTGCGTCTGCACGGGCCCCGGGCACCAGGGCACAGGCTACGCCTTTGCCCACCTCAGCCTACAGGAGTTTTTTGCTGCCTTGTACCTGATGGTCAGCGCCAAGGTGGACAAAAATGCACTTGCCGGCCACGTCACCCTCAATTCCCGCTGGGTGCTGCGGACCAAAGCTAGGCCGGGCCTCTTAGACCACCTGCCCTCCTTCCTGGCAGGGCTGGCGTCCCACGCCTGCCGACCCTTCCTCAGCCACGTGGCCCGGCGGGATGAGACGTGGGTGAGCGCCAAGCAGGCTGTGGTGATGCAGGCCTTGAGGAAGCTGGCCACCCGCAGGCTCACGGGCCCCAAGGTGGTAGCGCTCTGTCACTGCGTGGGAGAGACCCAGGAGCCGGAGCTGGCCAGCCTCGTGGCCCAAAGTCTCCCCTGCCACCTGTCTTTCCACAATTTCCCACTGACTTTTGCTGACCTGGCTGCCCTGACCAACATCTTGGGGCACAGGAATGCCCCTATCCACCTGGATTTTGAGGGCTGCCCCCTGGAGCCCCACTGCCCTGAGGCCCTGGCAGGCTGTAAGCAGGTAGAGAATCTCAGGTGAGAGTAGGGTCAGGGGAGGACTGGGGAGGATTGGGGAGGACCTGGGAGGGAACTGGGCTTCGGGAGGGTGGAGTCGGTCAGACCCTTCCTGCGGGAGCCTGGGTGCGAATCTCAAACATCAGAACAGATAGTCCGAACTGTCTGTCCCTCAGCCTGAGAGCCGGTGCGGAAGCTCCCTTCCTCCCAAGGCCTTAGGGTCCAGTTGGCTCTCAACTGGACATTGTTCTTGTGGTTGCTGGGCTTTCAGTCTCTCTCCCTCTCAGCCGTGGGCTGGAGCCTCTGATTCCAGACGTGGTTTAACTTTGGGCAGGTTATCTAATCTCTCAGCCTGAGTTTCTTCTTCCCTAAAATGAATCAGTAATAATCCTCACTACATGAGGTTGTTGTGAGAGCCAGATAAGAGAATGCCAGGAAAACCCTCCTTAGGGAGTGCCTGGCACACAGTGAAGGCTTAGTATGTGCAATAGTAGCGAGAGAAAAGGTGAGGCTGAGAGAACCCACTCCCCACCCCCAAATACAGTGGATTAAATAATGTTGAATTTTGTTTCACTGTCATGGAGCACTCAGAAGTAAGTGGTCCGAGTCTCTGAGATGGCTAGCTCCATGTGGTCATGCAGGGACCCAGGTCCCTTCCACTGATGTTCCATCATCTCCTTGGGCACCTGGATCTGCATGGTCAAAGCTGAGTCATGGGCATATCTGTGCTCTGGCTTAGGGAAAGGGAAGGGGAGCACGCCTTAGATGTACCCCATGTGTTAAAGCCCACATACACCGAGATGGGGCACATCCCTTCTGCTCACATTCCAGTGGTGCGAACATAGCTGCAGAGCTGCTCTGAGCTGCATGGGAGGCTGGAAATGCCGCCTGTAACTGGGAAAGCGTGTTCCCGGTTAGAGTTCTATCCACGGAGAATGGGTTTCAGTGGGCAGTTAGCAATCTCTGCCATAATCCGTATTTGTTCTTACTACAAACAAGAGCTACTACTACTACTATAACTATTAACATAACTACTCAGTTCCATCTGTCAGAGGAAGGGATGGGTGATGGCTTCTAAGCCCTGCTCAGCATTGAGCCTCTGCTACCTTGCCTCTTCCTGTGGCAGCTTTAAGAGCAGGAAATGTGGGGACGCCTTTGCAGAAGCCCTCTCCAGGAGCCTGCCGACAATGGGGAGCCTGAAGAAGCTGGGGTGAGCCAGGGCTTGGGTCCAAGAGGGATCCTCAGCTGGATATGCCTGGAACTCTCCCCTCTCCTTTTGACCCTGCACAGGGCAGATTCCTGGCCGGCCCCCTTTCCCACCCCCATTCCTTCCCACCACCTTTGCTTACCCTGTAGGTTAGCAGGAAGTAAGATCACTGCCCGAGGCATCAGCCACCTGGTGCAGGCTTTGCGCCTCTGTCCACAGCTGGAAGAGGTCAGGTGAGTGATCTCCAAGATGACCTGCTGGCTAAGGGGGACAAGTCACTTCCCAGGTCCCTGGGCTCCCCACCCCCACCCCAGAGCCTGTAATGAGTGCTGCATTTCCCATCAGGATCTGGCCAGTTTTTCAGTGAGACCCAGAGAGGGGAGGCATTGGTCCAAGAACTGGATGGGTCTGAATCCAAACACAAGGCTCCCAAAGACCCTCGAGCACCGCTTCCTTCATCTAATATTTTGGGCTGTCTTGAAGGACCTTGAACTTTGAGGCCCCTTCCCCATCTTTCTGTGACCTTGAGAGAAGGGATGGCAGCGTGTAGGCAGGTGTCAGGTACAGTGGGTACACATAAATGCATGAAACACACATATACCTTCACACTCGTGCACATGTGTGCACACTTGCACTCGTCTGCTCACTTAAATATGTTCCCCTCACTTGCACATTCATAGGGGTGTGCACACTTAGATCCACATACACATTTAGATGCAAGTACATGCTAACTGAGCACATGTCCGCAAATATATTCTTGCCCTGTGTTTGTGATGAGTAGCCTAAGAGGGGTGGGGCCGGGGAGCCTTCTTGGCAGCTCATTGGCAGAACCACCACTAGTTTATATGGCACCTTTATGAGATTTAGAAAGGCACCCTTTTGTCCAGAGACATGCAGCCTGGCACTAGGTCATCCTGCTTGTTGAGTGGAGTGTTAGCTGGACCACAGCTCCTATCCCCTCAGCTGGGTGCCTTTCTGTGGGATCACTGGCTGATAGGAGAAAAGACTAATGTCACTCTCTATAATCAGGGGGAAATAAGTGTCAACAAGTTCACATTTCCAAACCTCTGCACTAACCAGAGCAATCTTGCACAAAGGTACCCTCGTACTTCTGTCCCTCCGGCTAGGAACTCAGGCAAGGCTGGGTTGTGGACCCCATTTGACAGATGAAGAATGTGAGGTTGGAAGAAATGTGCTTGGCCTAAGGTTCTGGGTGAGTCAAGGCCAGAGCTGGGGCTGGAAGCAGCATCTCTTGTATCCCAGTCTAGACTCTGCTCATCACCCAAGAGCCAAGAGGCCATAATAAACTAGATGGCCTCAGGCACATCCCAGACGTAGCCCTGAGAGCAGTGTGCTGGGTGTTCTCATTCCACCTCATGAGGCCTTCACAGCCCATCATCTTGGGCCACTAGGCAGGAACTCCCCCATTGGGGCTGAATAGGGACAGAAGTGAGACCAGCAGAGGTACTGTCCTCCTAGCTGGGCCTACTGGATACTGTGGAGCAGGTTACCAACCCATTGTGGGCCTATGACTTGTGTCTCCTCCATGAGGGCAGCCATGTCACCTGCCAGCTGGGGCTCCCAAGGTCCCCAGCTCCATGGCTGAGGGACTGGACCTTGGTCTCTTGCAGCTTTCAGGACAACCAGCTCAAGGACTGGGCTGTGCTGAACATCGTGGAGGTACTTCCTTGTTTGCCACGGCTCCAGAAGCTTGAGTAAGCCGTCTTTCCACACACCCCCACCCCTGCCTGAGCTACCCACCTCCCAGAGCAAAAAAAGTCTGGGGCCCATGGGATACAGGATTCACTCCTGATACCCTTGCCACAATCTTGCAGCCTGAGCCGCAACAATGTCTCCGTGTCAACCTTACTCTGCTTGACAAAGGTGGCAGTCGCATGCCCTACTGTCAGGACCCTGCAAGTCAGGTGAGCCGAAGGAGTGGAATCTGGGCCTTCAGAGGCTTGAGAAAAGGGGAGGGGAAGGTAGGGAGTGGGAAATGGAGCACCGCGTCTGCAATAGCTATGCTTGTGTGCCTGAATCTGTTTTATTCACATGGGTATCTCCAGAGCCTAGCTCAGGCCTGGCACCTGGCACTCAGTAGATAGTGCTGAGTAGAATGATGGATGGGTAGATGGGCGGAGGGTTGAAGGAATGAGTCAACGCATCTAGGAAGCATAGCGAAAGAATCATTAGCCGCGAGTTGCTCTCCATGGTGCTGAACTGGGGTTACCTGTTTGGATTACGGAGTGGGTCAAGTGCCATGCCTCTTAACCCTAAAATACCGTAACTCCCACAAAAACTCTTTGCATTCCTAACTTTTTAAAGTCTTCTCTGTAAATATTGTTTTCCTGACTTTTAAAGAATACTCTCTCGGGATTCATCGAGCAACGACGTAGTCACAGATTTTACTTGTGTGATTTGGGGCATTTCTGCCAGTTGTTTCTTTGTCGGTTATAATAAAATCAGCTTTCTCTGGATGTTTGGGGCCGCAGGGGGTGTGCAGGCAGCGGGTGATGTGCTGGTTTCCAGACCACTGGTCTCACGGCTCGGTGTCTGACTTTTGCAGGGAGGCGGAGCTCATCTTCCTTCTTTCCCCGCCCGCAGAGACTGCTGCAGAGCTGCGAGGGTAAGAACCTAGGCAGGGGGTGGGTCTGGGCTCATTCTGAGGAGCAGTCTGGGCTCAAGCAGTAGCATGGTAAGGTAGCCAAGAGAGCCTGTGAAGAGCTGGAATGTGGGGATTCTTCTTGCTGTGGCTGCCTGAGAAATGGCTTTCTTTTCAGAGTTGGCAAGGACTTACCTTCTTCTAGCATATCTGGACCACATCTGGTTCCTGTGGTGGGGGAGCATCCCCAGAAATCTCAGAGCAAGTCAGACCCTTAGGGAAGGCATGAATATACTGTTAGATTGGTGTTAATATGTGGGGAAAGCTCCAGAAAACTCTTCCATCTAAAAAAAAGCGGGAGGGGGACGCCTGGGTGGCTCAGTTGGTTAAGCGGCTGCCTTCGGCCCAGGTCATGATCCCAGGGTCCTGGGATCGAGTCCCACATCGGGCTCCTTCCTCAGCAGGGAGCCTGCTTCTCCCTCTCTCTCCCTCTGCTTGTGCTCTCTCTGTCAAATAAATAAAATCTTTAAAAAAATAAAAAAAAAAATAAAAAAAAATTAAAAAAAATAAAAAAAAGCGGGAGGGAGGCAATGATGATACCCACATCTCAGAGTTACTCTGAGGATTAAATGAATTAATACATTGCAGGTGCTTAAAACACTGCTGACATCCAGGTGGCACTCAGATGCTGGCTAATCCAGCTGTGCATGGATTCCAGCTTGGCTGGTCCTGCATGGGCAAAGAAAGGGAAGCAGCCTTTCCATGAGAGAACATTCCAGCTGGACTTATTCACACTCCTCCCTGGCTGAGACTCACAGACAGATGATGTTATATGTCCTTGGGCAAGTCCTTTCCCTGCTCTGAACTTCAGTTTCCTCCCCCATACAACGATCTAGTAGGACCAATGTCTTTTTCCCCTCCAGCTGTACAGACCTATGATGCCCAATACGGCAGCCACTAGCCACATGTGGCTATCTAAAGGCATATTAGTTAGAATTAAGTAAAATGAACATTTAAGTTTACCAGCCACATTAGCTGTATTTTAGGTACTCAGTGGCCATGGGAGACTAGTGTCTCCCCCAGTGGATGGCACAGATACAAAACATTCTCAGCATCGCGGAAAGTTCCGTCGGACAGCGCCAGTCTGGAGGTCTGTGAAAACCCGGGTAATGACGTTCCAGCTTCTCTGCAGCCCCCACCCCTCCCCTGGCCCAGTGGGAGAGAGCCTGGAGGTGCCGTGGCTCCCGCAGCCTGGACCCACACACCGTCCATGCTCCCAGGCTTTTGAACCACAGGTGGCACGTATACAAATGGAGAGCTTCACAACATAGAAATAGCAGCTGCTTTTTACTAAGCTTCGATTTTGTGCCCGTGCTGGGCGCTTGACCATACATCGTCTCATTTTAATCCTTCAGTCACTCTGTGTTAGATATTGTCATCCCATCTTGGAAAAGAGACCATGGAAGCTCAGATAGGTGAAGTGACTTGCCCAAGGCCAGAATTTGGAATAAAGCCTATTTGCCCTCAAACCTTTTGCTCTTGCTGCTTTTCTGAATAGCACCTTTAGCACCTCCAAACAATCAGGCCCTGGAATCTAAGACAAGGCCAATGTTGGATTTGTTCTTGCCAGAGCGCCAGACCTACAGGGAAATGCTGGCCAGAGGAAAGAGGCTGAGAGCAGAAGCCTGACACTCAGGTACCTCAGTGGGCTCGATTGCCTTAAGGGGAGGGATGTGATATGGGGGGAGGCCACCTTCCGAGGAGAGGTAGAGCAGGGCCAAGGAGGATAAAAGGAAAAACAGGCATGGAGCAGAGAAAGGACTTCAACCCATCCTGGCCTGAATGAGGAGCATCGGCCATAACAACAGTAATTACAACTAATTTAATGGGCCCTTGCTACATACTGGGCACGGTAGTATTTTATATCCATTACCTCACTGTAATTCTTTCGAAAACCCTGCCAAGTACACTTTATTATTCCTATTTGATAGAGGAGGATACTGAGGCCAAGGGCCTTGTCCAACATTGTCCAGGTACTGAGAAGCAGGGCCAGGATGAGACCCCAGGTTTGTCTGCTTCCTGACTCCCCTGGCTCCCACACCCGGTGGTGGCCCTTCGGGCTGGAGGAGGTCTGGTCTAGCTTCTTGCCCTGAGCCCCTCTGCCTCACTCCAGGCTCCAGCAGTGTCAACTCAGGGTCCATGACGTGCAGGAACTCATAGCCCAGCTCCAGGAAGGCCCCTGCCTGGACGAAGTAGAGTGAGTATCACGGGAAGTGCTGGGGTGGGAGATGGGTGGGGGGCAGGGCAGTGTCTGAAGGGCCTCCACTTTGGGTGCATGGTGTAAGGAAGGGCATGCTGCCTCATTAAGAATTTGGGGAACTCAGACCATCATGACAGCTACCACTGTTTAGCACTTGCCCTGGACCAGGCTTTTTTGCATACGTCCTCTCATTTAATCTTCCCATCTCTGAGATGTAAGTATTATTACTATGCACACTTCATAGAGGAGGAAATTAAGCAACACAGAGGTTAAGTTTGCTCAAGGTCACACGTCTAGGAAGAGTCCAGGCCAGGGTTCAAGCTCAGACAGTCTGACTCCTACCGGCCTCGTCCTTGTAACCAGTATTATTGAGAGCTGCAAAGTGGAGACCTCATCACACCTGTCTTCCAAACCACAGCCCTCAGGGTCCCCTCCCCTGTCTTCCTCCCAGAGTAGAGTGAGACCGCCTTCTCTTTTGGGGCTGGAGAAATTCCATTAATGCCCAGCTCCTTTGTGAGTAGGGCTTGGGGATTGGTAGAGGTCCTGTCATGTCCCCAGGAGGGGATCCCTGCTAGGACTTTCCCAGGAAATCAGATGGGTGTGAGGGTGGAGTGATGGAATGCCATAAGGTGTTGTGAGGTGACTGGCCTCACCCTAGGGAAAGATGAATGGGTGAGGGCCTTGGTGACCAAAGCTTGAGCCTTGACATTGTCCCATTGGGAGAACCAAGACAGGATTAGAAGGTGTTTTTACAAAACACACGCTTCCACCCAGCTGGGTATCACCAAGCCTGACCACCCCCTACCTGCCTCAGGTGCACTCACCCACAGTATGGCCCCATCACCCATCTGGCTACACAGACCAGACATCTCTCAGCTCCCTTACCCTCCCCCCATAGCCAGCCCATCCCAAGTCCACCTACCACTTACATAACTCTCAACACCACCCTCTTTTCATCAAGCTCCCCAGTCCAAACCACTCTCACTCCTCACCTGGATGACCCCATCAGCCTCCTCACTGGGTTTCCTGCTTCCACACTGGCCATTTCCACGTGGCAGAGAGTGAACTACATTTCACTCCTGCCTGCCCCCGCTTTACTCCTTCCCACTGCTCATAGTGAAGGCCAAATCCTAAAATCCTGTGTGATCTAAAGCGCTGCCTCCAACCCACCAAGGCCCATCTGACCCTGTCCTGCCACTGAAATCTCCGATCCTGACACACTGTCTCCCTTTCAGCTCCGCCAGTGAGCTATGCCCCAGGGCCTTTGAATGAGCCGTTCCCAATACCAGGAACACCCTCCCCCATTTCTCTCCCACCTCTTACCTACTGAGCTCCTAGTTTTTCAAGCAAGTAGTTCAAACATCAGGGAAACCTTCCCTGATCCCCATGGTAGATCTGATGCCCCTATAACCATGGAGCTTATCATAAGCAATTATGCAGGTTGAAGCATAAAAAAGCAGCTGAGGGTGGGGCCTTGAAATCAGGCTGCCTGGGTTCAAATCCCAAGTCTGCCTTTCAGGAGGTGCTTTAACCGCTCTAAACCTTGGTTTGCTCATCAGTAAGATGAGGATAATAATAGTGCCTGCTCCACAGGGTCCTTATGAGGATTAAATGCCCAGTAATGGTAGAAGCAGCTGGGACAGTGCAGGGCACGTCATGCACAGCCTTGCAGCATCCATCATTATTAGGGCTCATTTACCGGAGTGCTGCTTTGGCTAAAGTCAAGGAGGGACTGTGTGAGTGCAGAGGCTAGGGGGGACCCCACCCCACCAGCACAAGGCATCGGGCCCCTCTGTCTCAGCCTTTCAGGAAACCAGCTGGACGATGAAGGCTGTCGACTGATGGCAGAGGCCGCATCTCAGCTGCACATCACCAGGAATATGGAGTGAGTTGCCAGCGTCACTATTGGGTGATGGGGGGGAGCCCTGGAGAGAGCCCCAGCTGGTCCTTGCCACCACCAGGTCCTGCAGTGGCCTAGTGCTTCTCCACTGACCTGCTCTCCCCCAACACCAGCAAAGTTGGAGCAGTCTGCCCATGACCTGCCTTTGCCTCTGTCTCAGTTCCAGTTACTAAAACCCCTTGGGTGTGTAGAGCGTGTTCCTCGTACATCAGTGGCTTGTGTTCCAGTTCATCCTTGCAACAGCCCTGGGGTGTGGTGGGATGTTGCACTGGGTGTTTCATTAGGGTTTGGGGTGGGTGGGTTTTGTGGTGTTGGAAGAGGCATGTTAGGGTGGGGGCACAGTGCCCCGAGGTAAAGGGGTGGGTTGTTGGGGTGGTGGGATGGAAAGAAAGGGGAGTCGGCTGCTGGACGTGCTATGGTGTTACACGGTATCGGGTGGGCTGGTGTTTGGGTGGGATGTGTTGAGGTCTTAGCATCACGCGTGGGTCGGGTAGGGGAATGTTGAGGTTGAGTAATAGTTGGGGCCTTGCCTTGGGAGTTCAGTCCTGACTCTGTCACTTAGTAGCCTTAACATCATTTAATGTCTCTGGGCCTCAGTTTCTCCATTTGTAAAATGGGATTAAAATGGTGGTGATTTGACAGACCAGGAAACAGGCTCAGAGAGGTGAAAACGGTGAGTCAGTTCTTCTCACTCAAGCTGTAGAACCTTATTCTCTGAGTGGGGCAGCGAGGTCATGCAGCTCTGGGCTCATCCACGTGGGCCAGAATCCTTCGAGACACCCTGGTTAAGGGCCCAGGACATCCACAGAGTGACAGCCAGCAAGCTACTGTGTGCCAGGAGGAGGGGACTGGAGCTGTCTAGGCCTGGGGACTTGAGCTGCCTGACTGCCACCCCCTTCCCCCACAGCCTCAGCGATAACCGGCTCTCTCTGGACGGGGTGCACTGTGTGCTGAGGGCGGTGAGCACGTGCCAGACCCTGGCCGAGCTACACATCAGGTAGGACCTCCCAGTGGACCACTGTTACCCCCTCCTGCCTCCAGCCTGGAGTTCGGGGGCTCTCCCACCATTCTCTCTAAGACCTTAGCATTCTTTCTGGGCCAGGCCTTTGGGACCTGAAGATGCTGCTGGAGCCCTGCCCACAGCCTCTTTTCCCAGCTGCTCTCAGCTTATACCTTCTCCAGGAAACTACCCTGGGGCCGATAGGAGCCAGTGGTGCCTGGGTGGTTACCCTCCCAATTCCCCCAACCAGGAGTGGCCCATGACCGAGGCAGAGGCATCACTCTCCAGCCCCCTGGCCTCGGGTAGGACAAACTTTTGGTGCCCTTCATGCTCCAGAGCTCCCTGTGGGATCAGGCCGAAGACCTGCTCTGTTCTGCTTCCCTTGGTCCCTTACCAGCTTCTCCCAAGAGCAGGCCCTCAGTACATCCCATACACAAGTGATCAAGTGAAACTTGGCTCTCTGCCCCATTCAGAGGCTCAGGCTCTGCTTCTAGGGAACCTGACCCGAGACAGGGCCCAACCTTATTTCTGTTAAGTCTCAGGATTCAGTCTGGGGAGCTGAGGGCAGATGCTAATTAATGTCAACACAGTCCCCACCCAGAGGGGCTCTTAACCAAGTAGGGCGGTCCCTGCTTTAGACACCCCTCAAAGGAGGAGAGAGACACTGGTTAACCCAAAAGAGAGATTAGCGGACCTTGATTCACTGTATATAATGATCCAATAAAGGATCCTTAGCTCATTCCAAATGGTGCTCCATTCATTTCTAGGGATTTACACTAAAGAAGTCAGCGTGCTGGTGCAAACACATTTAGATACAGGAATGTTCACCTCAGTATTAGTTATAATAGGGAAAAATGAACATACCTTAAATATATAGCAGTTGAATATTAGGTAAGTAAACTGAGTTACCTTCAGAGAGAAAAACCCAATGAAAAGTGATGATATAGGTACAATTTTAGTCTAGAGCGATGATTGCAGTGTAATTTTAATTCACCATTTTTATAGTAAAGCTTCCCAAACATACTCAAAGGGGAGGGAGAATGGCGAACACCCCAGTTCCAACCAATAATTATCAACATTTTGTCACCCTTGTTTCACCTATCCCTTGAAAAACTAATTTTTAAACAAGAATCTGTCCTTTAATCCCATTTTTTAAGAAGAAGGAAAAAAGAAAGAACATTAGTTGCATTTTAAAAACAAAAGACCTAAAGAACCCATTCCCAAATGTTATCAGCGGTCATTGACAGATGGAAGAGGTGGTGGGTGATTTTTCTTTATTTTCTTCTTATTTTACTATAATTTCTGAGTTTTCCACATGGAAGAAGTATGAACTCTGCGATGAGAAATGTGTATTAGGGGGTGCCTGGGTGGCTCAGTCTGTTAAGCAACTGCCTTCGGCTCAGGTCATGATCCCGGGTTCCTGGGATCGAGCCCCGCATCGGGCTCCCTGCTCAGTGGGGAGCCTGTTTCTCCCTCTGTCCCTCCCCCTGCTTGTGCTCTCTCTCTCTCACTCTCTCTCAAATAAATACGTAAAATCTTTAAAAAGAAAGGAAGGAAGGAAGGAAAGAGAGAGAGAGAGGGAGAGAGAGAAAGAAAGAAAGGAAAGAGAGAGAGAGAAAGAAAGAAAGAAGAAAACAAAAGGAAGAAAGAGTGTTTAATATTCAGTTTACACCGGCAAGGTTAAGGATGCTCCTGCTGTAAGTTAAAGCCCCGTGTAGACTGTAGGCACCTGTCCTGGAGCTGGCAGTGACCTTGGCAGTGACCTTGGCAGTGACCTCCCTGAACTGGGGTGAGCACCCTCAGCTGAGGGTGCTCTGGGCGAGCACACAGCAGAGGCCTCAAGGAGGGTTTCAGCCTGAGACAGAGAAAAGGCAGAACTGAAGTTTTCTTTCAAGGGCTTTCCAGGAAACGAGGGTTGATAAATTTGCAAAATCTCTGTGGTAGAAAGATTTCAGGCGCCCGAAAGCTCAGGAAGTCACAGCAGAGTCGGAGGAAGTAGCCACAGCTAGAGGCAGGGGATGGTACTTCTGCGGTCCCTCCAGTCCAGGTTAGAAAATGGCCCCCAGACCCCCGTAAGCCTCTCGTCTCCTTCTTCCTCTCTTCTCTCTCTGCAGCGTGCTGCACAAAACTGTGGTCTTCACGTTTGCCCCAGAGCAGGAGCAGCTGAAGGAGATCCGGAAGAGGTAGGGCCCACCATCATCCGGGCCCTGTGCTGAGCCAGGCCCAGACCCTCCCTGACCTCCACGGCTGGACAGCATCACTCAACTCTCAGGGGACCTAGACAAATTCACAAAGAGCAGGAAGCCAGCAGGCTTGGCAAGGGATGAAGCCCAGAGGGGCAGTGTCACAGGACAGACTGCCTCCCCATTTCCCTGTGACGCAGAATGGCCGACTGGGGTGGGGGGCGGGGTAGCCGGGAGCCACGCGCCAGACACTGAGGTCCTTCAGCATAAACCCCAAGGATTTGCAGAGCACTTGGCCTATAGCTCTGATTTTGGTTAGAACCTTCTGGCTCCCTCAGGCACGCACCACACTAAAGCAGTTCACATACCTTGTCCCGGTGAGAGGCTCCGTGATTTGTCCCAGGTCACACAGCCAGGAAGCCAAGAAGCCCAGGTGGAACCAGGGTCTGGCCGTCTCCAGGCCTCATGTAGAGACTGAAGGGCGGGAGGTAAGGCTGAGGGTGGACTCGGAGACTGGCTGGGGAGTGTGCTCAGTCTGGCCATGGTATGTGTCCCTCCAGCGCTGCGCTTCGGGTCAGCCTGACGTGCCGGATGCCCTCTGAGCTGCCCCTGCGCCCCACGAGAATCAGGTGCAGAGATGGCCTGCCGGCCCTGTGTGGTTCCTACCTCTTCCCTTCCTCTGCTCAAAGCCTGTCCCCAGGCCTCCAACCCCAGGGGCTCCCTGGAGGACACAACCTGCCGTATCCAGGAGTTGTGGCCTGGCTTCCCTGCCTCCCACCTCCCCTGCTCCGCCCACCAGAGACAGGGCTCACGGGGCAGCCCCCTCAGTGACCTTCCCCACCCAGGGGGCCCCCACTCCTGTTAGCTCCCCTGGCCTCCAGCAGCTGATGGGTCGTGGGAACTCTGGATGGAGAGAATGGGGACATGTGGCACCTTCTTCCCTCATCCTGGGGCTGGGTTCAGCCCCCGCAGGGCTCCCGTCGATGTTCTGCTGGCCTTCTCTCTTGTTCTGTGTCCATCTGAATCTCCCTGTCTGTCTGTCTCTGTTGTTCCTTGTTTCTCTCATATTTTCTGTTTCTCTGGCTTTGCTGCCCTTTCTGTCATTGTCTATTTGTCCTTCCTTGGCACTGTGTGTGTATGTGCGCATGCATGTGTAAGTGCATGCACGTGTGTGCATGCGTGTGCGTGTGCGTGCACGCCCCTACATGTGCACGCATGCATAGGCCCATGTGCATGCGTGCGTGTGCGTGTGTGTCTCTGCAACCGTCTCCTCTGTCTCTCATCTCAGTGTCTCTCCATCTTGGTCTCCCTGTGTCTCTGACTCTCTCTAGCTCTTGACTGCCTGTGCAGGAGGTCTTATGTGCGTGCTGTGTGTCGGTGCGTCCCTGTGTGCCTGGGGGCGGTGGCCGCCGTGGCCTCTGTCCTGAGGGGCTGTGCTTCCTCCTCCGCAGGCTGACACACTGCGGCTTGCAAGCCAAGCACCTCGAGCAGCTCTGCAGGGCGCTGAGAGGAAGCTGCTGCCTCGGCCACCTGGAGTGAGTAGTTGCTGGTGGAGGGCGGGTGGGTGGAGCCCAGCGGGCCGTGGGTGTTGGTGTGGGGGGTTTTGTTTTGACTTTTTTTAAGATTGCGATCAGCGGTGTTTCCCCGCTGCAATCAGAAACCCCTTAGAGAGTCCGGGGAGGGTTGTGACCCTTCCCCCTAAAATGCAGGTCCCCACATATGACCCCCTCTGAAGCCCCTCCCCGACCCCCAAAGGTCACAAACCTCAGGATAGAAAGCGTGGGGGAAACTCCAGCGGACCCCTGTGAGATCTGCTGAGATCTGGTCTGGTAGCCCAGGGCCGGGTGCCAGTTTCAGGAGAAGCAGTCTCCCAGGGGTGGAGACACAGAGTTCCTACGGGCCCCACGCCCACCCTCCACTAACCTGTTCTCCCCCTTCACCCCTCCCAGCTTCTCAGGCAATGCTCTGGGGGACGAAGGCGCAGCCCAGCTGGCCCAGCTGCTCCCAGGGCTGGGACCTCTGCAGTCCTTGGAGTGAGTAGCCAACTAGACAAAGCCTCTGACGCTTGTCCTCATCAGGACGACGGGTAGGGGCGGTGAGGAGGGGGTGTTCTGTGTCCTGTCTCATTCCTTCCTGGGTTATTGTAAAGATTAAATCAGAAAACGCATGTCAGTCGCCTGGCCCAGTCCCTGGCACGTGGTAAGTGCTCACAAAGGGTAGTTAGCTGCTGTGAGTCTCATTGAGAGAGCCTCTGGGACTCAGTGATCCAGCTGCTGACCTAAGGTTTTACTTCTTGAACCTGACTTTGTGGCTCTGCACGGGCTCTCTGGGAGGCCCAGGCCACCTGGGGCAGGGCAAGCATGGGCGGGAAGCGTTAGCTAACGGTTAGTTACCCTAATGACTGGCAGCCCTTCTGGCCCTGGGTTGCAGGGAGGGGCTGTTGCTAGGATACAGGCTGGATAGGGAGGATGTGTACCAGACAAGATGCCCGAGCAGGGTGCCCAGGGCAGCTGGAGAGCAGAGAGCGGGGAGATGTTCAGTGCGGGAGGGAGGCCCTGGGAGGAGACCAGGAGCCTCCAGACTTTGCCTGCAACAGACCAGAGTTTCCGGATGCTAGAAGGCCCCTGTGTTTTGGGCTCCCACATATTCTTCTCCTCCTGAGCTCTTCGGGGCTAAAGTGAGAGGAGCCCTGGAGAGAGTTCACAACTGTTAGGTTCTCTGTGTGACCTTAGGCAAGTTCCATCACCTCTCTGGGCCCCGGCTTCCCAGGGAACACCTAAAATATAAGGGGGAGGGGGCTTTGGTTTGGGCTACAACTGTAGAATGAGTGCTGTAGCCAGAGGGCCCTTCCTGCTCAGTCTTCGTGGGGAATCTAGGAAGAAGGGGTTACCTCTGTTCCTGTTCTGGGCCTGCTTGTGGGTGGGGAGGAAGGCCTCACCACTGTAGGCAAATCATATGTAGATTGGTGCTTTGGGGCACATCCCCATGTGACCTTCTCAATACTGTGAAATAGTCTGAGCCCCCCAACCTGTGAGATCCTCGCTCACCTACCCGTCCCTGTGCCAGAGGACTGCAGCATTACATGGTGAATAGAAAACACTATGACAGATTGACAGACCCGAAAGAAAGGAAAAGCTTTGTTCCTGCCTTTTGAACAGGAGCCCCTGCATTTTCATTTTGTACTGGGCACTGCCCTTCTTTTTATCAGGTGGGGAAACTGAGGCACAACTCCAGCCTGAAAGCACTCTCCAGATTCATCGCAGACCCAGAGAACCAGAGTTCTAATCTCAGCTCTGTCGTCAGCATGTCTCATAACCTTGGGCAAGACCTTGCTGCTTTTTTGGGCCTCAGTTTCCCCATCTGTACAATGGGGAGTTAGAAGAGGTGCCCTCTGGCCATTTGGGGTTCAGTGAGCTCTGTCATCTGGACTCAGGAACAGCCCTCCCCTGCCCTGGGCTCTGACCACAAAGAGGGCGTTTGTGAGTCGGGTGAGTTCCATCAATGTCACCCCTGTGATTCTCCAGCCTCAGTGAGAACAGTTTGTCCCTGGATGCGGTGTTCATGTTGACCCCGTGCTTCTCAACTCTGCAGTGGCTTCTCCACTTGGACATCAGGTGAGTGTGCCTCTGGGCCCCCGCCCTGCCCTCTGACCCCACGGGCCATCGGCTCCCACCACCTTCCTCACCTGTCCTGTTCACAGTGTCGCCTCCTCGGGGCCCTGCGTGGCACCAGGCCCCGTGAGCGTGTGACAGGTGTCTGCTAAATGAATGAATGGACCGATGAATGAAAGTAGCCCCAGGACACTCCCATCTCTCCAAATTTGACATGGGACACGATCCAGCGACTCTCCCTTGCTCACTCTGTGGATCGTCCTAGGAGACTTTTACGGAAACCGGAAGCTCCCTGATGGTGGCTGAGTGCTCGAGGACCAGTCTCGATCATGGGGTCTCTGGAGCTGATGAGAATTTAGAAGGGAAGCCACCTGGCCAGGCAGCCTGGGGCCAAGCCGGGCAGATGAGCCGTGGTTTCAGTGGGGTCCGCCCGTTCCCCCCACTTTCCCCTTCCAAGAGTGGGAGGGTGGGCACAGACAGACCAGGTTCAAATCCAGGCGCACCACTTAGCTGCTGTGCAGCTTTGAGCAGGTCACTGAGCCTCTCTGTACCCATTTCCTCATCTGTTAAGGAGGAGTAAGAACAGTTCTTACCTCACACCATTATCGTGAGCATAAAAGGAGGTCCCGGCAGTGCTGTGCTTTGTAGGTGCTTCAATCCGTGTCATTATGCTTAGTATGAATATTGTTACATTTGCTGAGAAAGTGGGCCGCCCTCCAGGCCCTCGATGACCAGGCTGTCTGTCTGTCTGTCTCAGACTGCTGCCTCCTCTCTGTTTGCAGCTCTGAGAGCCAGCACGTCGTCCTGAGAGGTGACAGAACAGGCAGGTGAGGAGGGAGAGCTCCGAGGCGGGAGGGATGGGCTCCCCTCTCCCCTGGCCTCCATTTCCTGCAGGTCCCCCCAACCCCAGCCCCGTGCTGACCACTGTTAGCCCTAGAGTAGCCCACCCAGGTCTGGCACCCCTTCTGCAGATGTACCCCCGTGTCCCTCCATTCGCAGTAATCAGCCGCTTAGCTCTGGAAAGGAGGCAGGGCAGCCGGGGAGGGAGATGGGGGGGGCGGTGCGGCGGAACAGGTGCCCGCTCAGGGCTGCTGAGTGGGAGGGAGGGCGGCTAGGCTTCTGCCCCTCAGGACTTCTGCAGACCTCTGCAGACTCCCGACTTCATAAGAGTCACCGCCCTTCACACTCAGAGTATACGGCGTTCGAGAAGCCAAGGACCGTTTGTGTTCTGAAAAAGTTTCCACACCTTTGCAGTAAACAACAGATTGTTAGTTCTGCACAGATGTTCCCAGCTGCCCCCTAGTGGCGCCACTGGCTAAGGTATCAGACGAAAGCATTGCCAGACCAGCCGGGCTGTGTGGAGCTGGAGTGGCCCAAGGCCAGGGTGGTCTTGCATCCTGGGCCAGGGTCTCCATTTCTGGGAACTCTCTGGGTTCTCAAAGCCTAGAGAATGTAAGCCTGGGGATGATGAGAGAGAGGAAGGGCTCTGTCCTGGCTCCCCCTGTCCTAGCCAGGTGCTGCCACCCGGACAGGTGTAAGTTGCTGGCTTTTCTCACTCTGACTTCCCTTCCATGGGCCTCAGTTTCCCCATCTGTACAGGGAGGGACTGGATCGTCCCTAGGCCCCCTTCAGCCCTGACTTCTGTGTCTTGTCTTCCCATGTGCGTGATGTGAACGTTCCTCTCAAAAATGGTCTCCCCACTCCAAGGGATCAATTGGCTGGTGGATCTTTGCCAGAGTTCCCGGCTGAAGCCCAATTCTTGGACTTTCGTCAGTCCCGCGTCCCCAGGAGCCTCTGGTACCGTCTTATCCACTTCTCTTTGGGGGGTAACCACGATACAGGTGAAGAGTCAGGGAGTGAGGAGAGCCTGGGGGCTAGGCCTGGGGGAAAGAGGGTTCGAGAGAAGGAAAAGAAAGGGGGCCAGTATGAGGGCTGGTGAGGGGGGCTGCCGGGCCCAGCGTTCTCCCCAGAGAAAAGATTCCACGCTGTTTTCTCAGAAGACTTCCCAGCTCTGCCATGGCTGTGTGACCATGGCTGGGCCCCTCCCCTCTCTGGGCCTTGATTTCCTTACCTGGGAAGAGAGACTCCTTGACTGGGGCCCAAACAGGCTTATCCAGAGGAGGAGTGGGAGGACTGTCCCAGGCAGGTGGGTCAGCTGAGGAGGGAAAGCTTAGCTCTTGAGAAGCATGTCATCGTGGCTGGGGCATGTACAGGGCCAGTGGAGGTGAGCGAGGCCATGGAAAAGGCCTTTCGCTTTTAGCCTGAGAGTAATAGGGAGCCACAGGGGGCTTAAGCGCCTAAGAGGCGTGGTCAGACTGCACTGTTAAAAGATAAGCCACTGGCAGGCCGAGAAGGATTACAGGGAGGCAGGAGGGGAGTTGAAGGGTGTTAAAGTGTTCCAGACAAGTGACAGTGGTGGCCCAGACTCAGGCAGGGGCAGTGGGGAGGTGTTGGAATGGAGCGAGGGCAGCTGCGCACTGGGGGGCCTTTATTGTCACTGAGTGGTGGGGATCAGGCTGTAGGGGAGACTTGGGGTGCAGAGTGTGCCCTGTGAGGGGAGGATCCTGCAGCCTGGAGGTTGAGGAGGAGGGGTGGAGAGAGAAGGGGAGAGCCCCTGGGGCTGTACAACGGCCCTGGGCCCTCCCTCTCTGACCCCCTGCCCGGCCCACTACCCCGTTCCAGCCTCAGGCAGTGTCAGCTGGAGCCCCTGAGCCTCACCCACCTCTGTGAGACTCTGGAGAAGTGCCCGGGGCCTCTGGAAGTCAAGTAAGTAAGGAGGGCACAGCCTGAGGGGGCACAGTGTGGGCATCTGCCTGGTGACCTGGGGTGGGGGTGTCCTGGTTAGAGGCCAGGTGAGTCCTTCCTGGTCCCCAGCCCCTGTAGCTCTACCCCACCCCTCAGCTATTGGTAGCAGCCTCCTTGCGTCCCGATAGGGCACCTTGCCTTTCTACTAGGAGAGGCTATACTGGGCCCGGGGCTTCCCCTTTGCCATCTGCTCAACTCAGGGCAACTGGGAGCCCCGGTCTGCTCCCTCCGCCCCTGGAGCCCCACCCTGGCGCGCCCTGTGCCTGCCTCCCTAGCTGGGGCATGTCACTTCTGAGGGCCCCCCCTCAGGGCCTCCGTCTCCTGGTTCCCCACTCACCCAGCCCAGAAGCCCCAGGTCTGTGACCAGAGACTGGACCTGGAATCAGGAGTCCCGGCTCAGCCACCTACAGGCTGGGTGACTTTGGGCACGTGACTCTAACTCCCTGCGTCTCCGCTTTGTCATCTGCAGAAATGGGCAGCCTTTTTCCTTTGTCCTCATTGCTACCATTTTATTACAGCAATTACTTAGAATAGAGAAACCCAAGACAAGCCTGCCTCACCTAAATCAGCCCTTCTCCACATCCAGTCAGTGCTGTCGTCGGTCCCTGTGACCCACCTTGTCTGTGCGCACGTTTAGTCTTTGCCTATTAGAGCCACAGACCGGCTGCATTCTCCGTGGTTTTCCCGACGGTCTTTGGTCTTGCTTTCCCGCTCCCATCTCTGATGCCCTCCTGGCCCTTGTGAGCAGCTCATCCACGGTCACCTGGTGTCCGTCCTTCCATGCCGCTCTCCTTGTGCACGCACATAGGGACCCGGATCAAGGGGTTTTTGACATCGTTAACAGACACGGGATTTTACCGTGTCAGATCTCCACAGCGAGCTTTTGTCTCGGGACAGTACATCGTGACTTCCCTGGGATGTGGAGTCCATGAACTTTTTAGTAAAGCGTTTATTTTAGAATAGGTTAAGGCTTGATTTACAGAAGAGTTGCAAAGCTAGTCCAGAGAGTTCCTCCGCCCTGGTCCCTGGTGGTTAATATCACCCGTCATGGTCCATTTGTCACGACTGAGAAACCAACCTTGCTACATTCACCACCACACTCCGGGCTTTGTTCAGATGCCCCTAGTTTTTCTCCTAAGACCCTTTCTCTGACCCAGCATCCCGTCCAGGATCCCACATGGCATTTAGGAATCATGTTCTCAGCCTCTCTGGTCTGTGACGATTTCTCAGCCTCTGTTTTTCATGACTTTGGCAGCTTTGAGAAGTCTTCAATAGATATTTTGTGAAATGTCCCTCAGTGTGGGTGTGTGATGTTTTTCTGATGGGTAAACTGGGGTTCTGGGTCTGGGGGAAGAAGACCGCAGAAGTGAAGTACCCTTCTCGTCCCATCTCAGAGGTGCATGCTGTGGACTTAGCGCTGTTGATGTTGACCTTGACCACCTGGCTGAGGGAGTTTCTGTCAGATTTCCCCACTGTGAAGTTACTTTCTAATTAAAAAAAAAAAAAAACCCAACTATTATGGCTACTTTGGAGCATATATGAAAGCAGAGCGAGTAGTGGGATGGACCCTCAGGTCCCCGTCTACCTTCCTCAGTAATTACCATGCCATGGCCCCAACACACATGCACACACGGTATTTTGAAGCAAGTCCCAGACACCTCTTAACTTCATCTGTAGTTACTGTAGTATGTGTAGCTAAAAAGGAAGTACCCTTTTTTAAAAAAAATTTTATTTATTTATTTGAGAGGGAGTGAGGTGGAGGAGAGGGAGAAGGAGAGAGAATCTGAAGCAGATTCAGGGCTGAGCACAGAGCCCGACGCGGGGCTCGATCTCACGACCCTGAGATCATGACCTGAGCTGAAACCAAGAGCTGGCCACTTAACTGAGCCACCCAGGCGTCCCTATTTATTTTTTTAGTATAACCACAAAACCATTATCAGACTTAAAATATTTGGGAGGGGGTCTGTTGTTTCTCTTTTTCTATATTTTTATTTAAATTCAATTAATTAACATATAATGTATTATTGGTTTCAGCGGCAGAGGTCAGTGATTCATCAGTCTTCTGTAACACCCAGTGCTCATTACATCACGCGCCTTCCTTCATGACCGTCACCCGGTGACCCCATCCCCCCTCCCCTCCGATCAGACCTAAAATATTAGCATGATTATATGACATACTAGAATCATCAAGCAGCCTATGGATTTTTAATTGTCCTTGATTGCCTCTGATGTATTTTTACACAACATTTGAATATTTGTGCCTTGTATTTTTTTATATTTGTGCCTTTTTAATAGTAACCCTCCACAGTTTAGATGTGCCACGGGCCCTTCAGCCACCCCTCTGTAGAGTCTAGATGGATGCCCAGGCTGCTTCCAGTAATGCGGGAGCCGGGGCTGCAGAAAGCACTCTTCTATCGTGTAACTGCTAAGCACCACCTCTATATCAGCACTGGGCCAGGCCCTGGGGGGGCACAAGGGTGTAGCTGGACATCACCGCCTGCTGTCATTCAGCTTCCGCAGCGGGAGGCTTTGTGCAAGCTGCCCCAGGCGGCGCTGGGTGCTCTGAGCACAGATGGGGGTCTGAGGGCCCCCCTCCCTCAGCTGTGGCTAGAAAAAGTGGGATAATAGCATGAAAGTACTTTGCCAACTGTAGAGTGCTAGGACTGTGTACCCGAATATCGTAATCAACGCACTTCATGCCGAACTCCAATGATTAGATGCTAGGGAGGGTGATGGAGCTCCGGCCCCCTCCCCAAATTCTACCACTGCAGGTCTGCTTTGCCTGGGCACATCCTGGAGTTCCATGTGAGATGTGATGGGTAAAGTTGCTATTGCCTTAAAAAAAAACAGCAAGTGTGTAAAGCCCGCACTGACCCAACCAGAGCACCGTGTACTGGGGGCCCAGAGGGAAACCATGTGGAAGGTGTTGCGGACGGACCACCCCTCAGCGAAGGCCCCCTGTTCTGCCAGCGCTTGGAGCCCGGGGCCCAGTCCTGGGACAGAGGGTGTAGAGGTTCCGCCGTGAGGCTCGCAGCTCCGGAATCCTAGGCTGACCTTCCCACAGTCACTCCCAACCAGCAGACAACACAGTAGAGGTGGGCCAGGCCCCTGGAGGGCCCAGTGAGGGGGAAAGACAGCCTGCAGGGGACAGGAACAGGGACAGCAAAGGGCAAAGGGGGAGAAGGCATAAGGAAAACACAGCCCAAAGGCCTCTGGGAGTGGGGAAATTGCTCCAGACACCTGCAAATGCTCTGTAAATCCCAGGGCGGTTAGGCACTCTGCTTGTCCCAGGCCTGCAGCCCAGGCGGCCCCAAAGGGCCGGTGTCTGGAGTTTCTCCCAGGTGGACTGGGTTCTGATGGATTATCCAGACAAGTGATCAGCTGGTAGGTCTGGTTTTGACGGACAACCAGAGACCCAAGCCAACTCGCACCTCGGATCCTTTGCTGACGGGCTGTGGGCCTGAACGGCCACTGTTTATCTCACCGTGGGTCAAGGTGGCCTGCTCTTCCTAACAAGTGTCTTCTGCAGAGCGCCCATCTCCGGGGCCCTCGAAATAATACTCCTGCGAGTCTGTGACATTTGGGGAAAAGTGTTAGAGCTCCGGGGGAAGTCACAATGCCCAGCAGCGTGCTCAAACTCTGAGAAGTCCTGCTGCAAAGGAAACTATTTCATTTGGTTTAAGCAGCACTTTCCAAACTTGTATGCCCTTCCTTTGCCTTCAGCCTCAATGATAACTCAAGGGCCCGGCATTTGGAGGGAATGTGTTGGGCCACCCGTGTCCAGAGGGCTCTGGCTGTGAGGGTGCACTCCTAGCTTTCCCCAAGGCTTCCCTGCCTCGTTCGGATGCTTTGTTTCACAGATTGTCCTGTGAGGTCCTGAGTGACCAGAGCCTGGAGACCCTGCTGCACCACTTACCCCAGCTCCCCCAGCTGAGCCTGCTGCAGTAAGACCGGTTTCCCCATCTCCCTGTGCTGGGCTGAGGCTCTTGGCTTGCAAACCCATCCCCTCCTTCCCAGTTACTCCTTTCTCTCGGGCTCTTTTATCTGGCACAGCTGGGAGCTCTTCCCTAATACCTTACTAACCTTGAAGGGGCGTGGGGTGCTATGTGCTCAGTTTCCTCATCTGACAAATGGGACTCCTATTCCCCAACCCCTCTGCCAGGGTTGGGGCTCCAAAAGACAGGTGTTCTCCAGGCACCTTGAAGAACGGAGGGTCTCTGGCAAATGGGCTGTTGTACTTCTCCTCGCCCACGGAAAGGTCACCAGCTCCTAGAAAGGGACTTCACAGATGTAGGTGGTCTCTGTGTCACACGCCAGTTTTTAAAGGTCACCATCTAACTCCGCCAAAGGGGAACTGAAGCAGCATCCTCCGAAGTATTTAAAACTCTGCTTTCTAATTTCAGCGCAGACTGGTTAGAATTTAAAAAGGATTTACTTTAAATACTCTTCCAGCAGGGAGAAAGCAGCTGCAGCTGGGATGGAAAAATACAACGGGAAATTAAATCATACCGTTAATAACAGCAACATAAGTACTAATGCTGAGGCTCTCTGGGACGCCCGAGGCAGCTCACTTCACAGCCAGGATCTTGCTTATCCCCGCGTCCTACTGGGAAGGGAAGGAACAGCAGGGTGACGTTCCAGAGGTGGGCAGATGGAACAGACCTCGCGTCCACGCATGGCCCCCACGACGGGAAGGGCGTCTTTGGACGCACAAAGTGGCAGGCTAAAATGAGCAGGTGGGAAACCCCAGACCAGGGAGAGACTTCTCCGTGCCCACACACAGCATGAACCCCTAAATCTCCTCGGTCTTTGGAATGAGGTGTCCAGCCTGCCCCACACCACGGCTAACGCTTTGTACTACTTAGTCCATACGCTGGAGGGCTGGAGACGAGGGGGGGAGAAAAGACCAGGTCCTTGTCTTCTTGGAGCTTACCTTGTAGTAGTAGGCAGCTGGACAATAAGCAAGCAAGACGAATTCAGACAGTGATGAGGTATTTTTCTAGGTAATGTAGTCAAGAGTGCTGCAAAGGTGAGGGCGGTCAGGGGATGCCTCTGAGGAGGGATACTAAGGTCCGACCCAAAGGACGAAAGGGACCCAGCCTTGTGAAGAGCAGGGAACAGCATTCCAAACAGAGGGAAGAGCATGTAGGAGGCCCTGAGGCAAGATTGAACTTGGTGGGCTCAAGGAACAGCCAGAAGGGCACTGTGGCAGGAGGGGAGGTGGAGAGAGGAGAGAGGTGAAGAGAGCCATGAGGAGGAGTTTGGGGTTTTTGTCCAAGGGGACTTGAAAGACAGAGGTGTGATGTGTGTTTTGTTTTTTTTTTAAGATTTCATTTATTTATTTGACAGAGAGCATGAGCAGGGTGAGCAGCAGGCAGAGGGAGAGGGAGAAGCAGGCTCGATCCCAGGACCCTGGGATCATGACCTGAGCCGAAGGCAGACGCTTAACCGACTGAGCCCCCCAGGCAACCCTGTGATGTATGTTTTCAAAAGCTCAGCCTGGCTGCTGGGTAGAGAAGGGATTGGGGGACAAGAGTGGAAATGAGAGTAGGGAAGAGGCTGTGTAGGGTCGAAGATGGTGGGGCCGGGGGTTGGTGGGGCTGGGGCAGAAGCAGGTCGATTCAGGGTGCATCTGGAGAGTGGAACGGACAAGACAAGCTGAGGGAGGGTTTAGGGGGCGAGGGAAGTGGGGGTGCCCAGGTCGCCTCCGAGGGCAAGATGCGGCTACCTCACCTTCTCGAAGACAGCGGTTCCCAGCCAAGGGGGGCACTTTGCTCCCCAGTGATACATGGCCATGGAGACATTTTTGGTTGTCATGGCAGGGGGAGGAGGAATGGGAGAGGGAGGGCGATGAATGGGATTTAGTGAGTAGAGGTCTACGATGCCACGGAACACCCTACAGGACAGCCCCAACAGCAACGAGTTATTTAGCCCCAAATCACAGAAACTACTCCAAGGACCTAAAGTTTCCCACTTCCTTTCAGCTGGACTCACCTGTTAAGTCTGTGCTTGAGGGCAGAAACAATATAATAATAAAACTAGCATGGGTATGGCGCCAGGCAGTGCACCAGCTTGATGTAATTAAGTCCTCGAGACACCCCAGCGGAAGGTATACCATGAGTAATCCTGTTTTCCCGGTAAGGAGGCTGAGGCTCAGAGAAGTTAAGTGACTCTTCCAAGGACACACAGCCGATAAGCAGAACTGGAGCTCAAACCCAAGTCCCTATTTGTCCCTCTTGAGTCCCTGCCTTCCTCCTTATTGCTTTGCTGACCCGCCTGGCTTCCCTCTCCTCTCTTTCTTCCCTTCCAGCCCATCCAGGCTGCCTGTCCACTCTAGCCTGGCTCCAACTTGCCTACATAAGGCCCCGCTCCTTTCCTTCTCAGGCTAAGCGAGACGAGGCTGTCCCCGAAGAGCCCCCTCCTGCTGGCCGATCTCTTCAGCCTGTGCCCACGGATTCAGAAGGTGGATCTCAGGTGGGCATTGCCCTAGGACAACCGGGTCTAGTCTTGGAGGGTTTTGCCCTGTCTGGCGGGTGTAAGAGGGTAGGATGGAGGCAGTAGGACCCGAGTCAGGGGCATCCTGAGACTGTGGCCAAGGGTGGCTGACTCAGGTGCTGTCTCTTCCAGGTCCCTGTATCACATGACCCTGCACTTCAGGTCTAGCAAGGAGCGGGAAGGCGAATGCTGTGGGTAAGTCCCCGAAACTGCGCCCTGGCACCTGGTTGATATTGGGGACAAGTAGACCCACCTCCTGGATGCCTAGAACAGAGTATGGATGGCCTGCCGTGGGGCATTTCCTTGAAAGGACCCAGCAAGCAGACTTGTTTCCTCTAACATAAAGAAGCAGAGGTCCAGAGAGGGCTGGGCTTTGGCAAAGGCAAATAAGGAGTGCCTGTCAGGCTTGACCAGAGTTCAGGGGCCTGGTTCGAGGAAAAGGACTTCATAAGTGGCCCACCAGGCCTTAAATCCCAGCTCCACAGGGCCTGACGCCTTGGACGAGCTCCTTAACGTTCTGTGATCCTCAGCTTCCACAGCTGAAGGGGGAGCCATCATATTGCAGGATGTTTGCAAGGATTAACTGAGACGATGTGTAAAGCATGAAGCACTCCCAGATACAGGTGTCCTTGCCCTGCTGGCTCCTGGACCCGTGCTCCACGGTTATCCCCAGAGGCAGGATGACGGGGCAGAGGGCAACCTTCGCACACAGAGATGATGTTTCTAATAACTGAGGCCGCTGGCTTGCCGAGAGACCTTGGGCCGGACCCTTCTCCTGTCGGCCTCAGCCTCCTCAGCTGTGAAGTAACCATAAATAGGAGAATCAAGATATGTTGAATATCTGCAGGGTGCCATTCTAGAGCCTTCTGCACATTACGTCCTATAAGCTTCACAACTGCGATCACATGGCAGAACCCAGGCCGTTCTGCAGTGCTCCTCGCCCCAGGGCGGACAGACTCTGGGTGGCTATGTATTTATTTATTCATTTTTGTTAGAATAGAGCTGACCTACGACGCGGTACTAGTTGCAGGTGTACAAGCTAGTGATTGGGCAGCTCTGTGCACTAGGCAGTGCTCCCCGCGGTGGGGACCGTCGCCATCTGTCACCATACAACATTGTTACAGTATTATTGACTATATTCCCTATACTGTACTTTCCATCCCCTTGACTTCTTTTATAACTGGAAGTCTGTGCCTCTGAATCTCCTTCGTCTCAATTCCAGTATCAAAGGCAAGAGCAGGCGTCACCCTTCTTCTCTCCCTCCCACCCTGCTTGTCCAACTTGAGCTTGAATCGACCACCTAGAGATCCTATGGTTTCTGATTCAGTGGGTCTGGGCAGGGTTCCTAAGAGTTTGCATCTGAACGAGTTCCCAAGTGATGTAGGTGTGGTTGGTCGGGGATCACCGGCTGATGGAGCCTGGGGGTGCCGGGTGGGATCTGTGCGGGAGGTTGTAAGTGGTGGATGACGGATAGTTCCGGAGAGTCCAACCTTGGGTGAGGCCCCCTGGGAGCTGGAGGCCACACCCAGGACAAGCCAGGGCAGAGCAGGTCTGAGTGGCTCAGCGCCCCCTCCTTGGGCTCGGTGCCCCTCCTCCAGCAGGTTCACGGGCTGTGGGCTCAGTCAGGAGCACGTGGAGCCGCTGTGCTGGTTGCTGAGCAAATGTGAAGACCTCAACCAGCTGGAGTAAGTTGGGGGCAGGGGAGGAGGGAGAGGAGCACGGGAGCACGTGCCTGGGTGGCACTGGAAGGGTGGATGTGTGTGCGTGTGCATGTGCGCGTGTGTGCCCTCAACACCTGTCAGGGCCGGCTAACAGGGATGCCTGGGACACGTCCTGGGTCACGTCCATAAAATTTCCCTGCACCCATTTCATCCCTTCCACTCCCCACTCTTGCCGTGATGGGGCTAGTTCAGGGTGTGTCCCTTGATCTACTTTGGGGAGCTCACAAAAGGGCTATGGGAGCCCCTGGGCCTCATGATGATCAAGACGTTGGAGCTCTGCTGGCAGATGGGAACCAAAATGGAGAATCCCATGGTCTGCCCGGCAGGGGGTTAAAAGTACCCAGTGGCTCGGCCTGAGGAGGGTCTCGGAGCCAGCTGGGGTGGGGCCTCGTGGGCTCTCGTGCTGTTGAGAGGTGGTATCTGTGTGACCTGTCTTGGGTGCCCAAATAGCACAACCCCCTCATGGGTAGAAAAATAAAAACAGGCAACACTTCCTGAGCACATTCTCCACTGTGCTAAGTGCTTTACGTAGTCTTTTTATCCTTCCAAAACTCTAGGTACTATTGTCCCCATTTTATAGATGAGAGTGCTGAGGGACAGAGAGGATTTAAAAACTTGCCCAAGGTCACACAGCTAGGATGATGACGCAGTCTGTGCCCACAACCACTAGGCGTCCAGCTCAGGACCAGTGGGACATTAAGAGAGCTGTCTACAACACACACACACACACACACACACACACACACACACACACACACACACACTTTAAATTCCCGTTGTGATGTGGCCACAACCACTAGGCGTCCAGCTTAGGACCAGTGGGACATTAAGAGAGCTGTCTACAACACACACACACACACACACACACACACACACACACACACTTTAAATTCCCGTTGTGATGTGGCCACAACCACTAGGCGTCCAGCTTAGGACCAGTGGGACATTAAGAGAGCTGTCTACAACACACACACACACACAATTTAAATTCCCGTTGTGATGTGCCCAAAAAGAGAAATGGGGCCAATGGAAATCACACATTAGAAAGATAAATAAGCAGTACGTCTTTGGGTTTTTCTGCTTTCAATTGTAAAGGGAAGTTTTTCTAATTGTAAAGATTACTTTATCAAATGGCTTTATGAGACAAACCAATTTTTAATTTTTAAAGCCTCTCCCAAAAAGGCAAACAAAGCCTCCAAAGTGTCATCATCGGGGACAAAATGAGGTCAGAGATGCAGGACAAAAATCAGACATTCCAGGGCACGCTGATTATATTATTCTGAAAGCGTAGCACAACCGTAGAAAGCCACAAGGAAGGGAAAGAAAGTATTCAAGTACAATTTCCATCCGATATTGCATTCCTGAATTAAAAGAAGGAAATCTCCTGGGGAAACCCAGCCTCCAAACCTCTTTCTTTTTTCTGGGATTTATTCTTGTTCAAAGTTGCCCTTCTCACCTGTTGTGAGCCAAGGGCGTGGTAAAGGCAGATGGGTTTTTCTCTGAGTCCGGAAGCCTGCGGGAGGCATGGGGGCCCTGGGCATGGGCAGCGGGCACTGCAGGGAAAGGGGGGGACCGCTCACCTGTGGTGCTGGGGGGGGCAGCGTGCCGGGCGATCATTCTGGGGGTGCCGGAGATGCTGGTGCAGTGGGAGTGAGCATGGTGCGGTCCGGTCACGGCCACAGTGGCACGGAGCTAGTCCTGTGCGGGTCGAGTAGCAGTGATGGTACCTGTGGAGAGTGGGCTCCGGCTGAGCGGCACGTCGGACTGCCAACCCCTTCTTGCCTCTCGTAGCCTCTCCGCAAACATGCTGGGTGATGACGGGCTCAGGTGCCTCCTGGAATGTCTGCCTCAGTTGCCCATCTCCGGTTCTCTCGAGTAAGTGATGAGCAGCCCAGGGGACAGCCAGGAGGAGGATCCCCCGCCCCCGTGCTAGGCAGAGCCCCCACCAGACATCCAGGAGAGGCTGTGACTAAAGCGTGGTGACCCAAGCTGACTTTGGGACAGGAAAGTGACAGTTTCTCTCTAACCAGCTGACGCAGGACCTCAGCTGTCCTGACTCCTAGTCCATCCTGTCCCTGAAGCCCCTCTAAAGACTAAATCTATGGGACACAGATTTGGAGATGTTCCCACAGCAGGGAGGGTCCCTAGGAAGTCACCCACACTCTCAGCCAGTCTCCCCAGTGGTCTGGGAGACTAGCGACCTGAGCCCAGATGCAGCGGGTTGCTAGGCAACTGAGCTTTGGGCTCTGGGTGTCCCTGAGCCCCTGGGGCTGGAACTGTCAGCCTGGCCCCATCGACCCTGTCTCAGCCCCAGTGGGTGCAGCTCCTGAGGACGCAGGACTGGGTGCCTGTCCTGCCTGTGTGGCGAGAGTGCCCCTCTGGCCTCTCTCTGGACCTCGGTGTCTGCACCTGGAGAGTGGACACTTGGACATTGAGGACAGTCCTCCCAGAGGGGACAGACAGCTGGAGGAGAGGAGACAAGGGGGGGCTGGGCAGGGCTGCCCTAAGGTGCTGCCCCTCCCCCCATCCTGAACCTCATTTCTCTTCCAGCCTGAGTCACAACAACATCTCCCTAGAAAGTGCCCTGGGCCTGGTGAAGACACTCCCCTCCTGCCCACGCATCCGGGAGGCCTCCGTGAAGTAAGACTGCGCCACTTGCTGACGGTGGGGAGAAGCAAGATTCCCAGGCTTAGCAACCCCCTCTGTGTGACTTGGGGCAACTTGCCCCCCTTTCTCAGTCTCAGGGTTCCCTGAACGGGGGATCGTGGTTTCCATCCTCCAAGGCCTGCATGACATGGGGACCGGGGAGGTCACAGGGTGGGGAAGGCGAGGATTCAGTGTCCTCACAGAATGTGCTGGGGGTCCCCTGTGGTCTCTCCTTCTGTGGCTTTCACCCTCCCTGTCCCTGCGGGCCTAGCCCCCTTCCCTCCTGCAGCCCCTAGTGTCTGGGGCTCAGGATGCTGGGCCTCCGGCTTCCCCACACCTTTCTCTCTGCAGCCTGGGCTCTGAGCAGAGCTTCTGGATCCACTTCTCCAGACGGGAGGAGGCCGGGAAGACACTGAGGTAAGGCCTGGTCTGGGGGAGAGGGGTCAAGGGGAGGGAATGGGGAAGAGGAAGCTGACCCTGGGGCAGCTTCCATCCCTCCTCCTCTCGGCCCTTTCCTCCTTCAGACACCCTGCTTCACGCTCACTGCCTGGGTTTGCCACCCCCAGATCTGCCCCCAACACCCCCGCACCTCCAGTCCTGAGGCCAGGCCTTTGCACTGATGGGTGCCTCTTAGCCATGCCTTAAGTATAAGCCTGGAGGCTTCTGAGTATCATGGTTAAGAGCTCAGACTCTGGAGCCACCTGGGGGTAAATCCCAGCTCTACCATTTGCCAGCTGTGTGACCTCGAACAAGTGACTTAACCTCTCTGTGTTTCAGTTCCTCATCTGTAAAATGGGAATAATAGTAAGACCTACCCCTTAGGGTTCTTATGAGGCTTAAAGGAGTTGATATGTATAAAGTGCCTGGCAAGGGCCTGGCTCACTTGAGTTCTGTATCAGTTGCTGTTATTATTACCCACCGGTAGCCTGGGGCGCTCTCTCTCAGCTTCACCACCACTGCCTCGGGTCACTTCCTCTGTATGTCTTTCTTCAGCTGTGATCATGGCCTCTGAACTGGGCCACTGCCTCTGGCCAGGCCTCCCCCAGTCCATTCACTCCACAGCACCCAGAGGGATCTTCCCAGAACACATTGGACTGTGGCACTCCACTGTGCTAAGCCCTTCCGTGGCTCCCCATTGCCCCCAGGATCAGGTTCAAATTCCTTAGTTTGGTCTTCTCCCTCAGTCTGATCTGGCTGTCACTTCCCATCGTGTTCCTCCTCACCTCCCCAAAGCCGTACACGGATACACCACACCCACACCACGCACATAAATGCACGCACTCCACATACATATACATACAACACACACATATGCACACACATCATACAAGCACACGCCACCCACACACATCCACAGAACACACACAGCACACACACGTGCATCCATACGTAGCCCCCACACATACAACACACCCACAACACACCCATAACATGCATGCACACACACACTGAGCCCAAGGGACCTTCACTCCTTACTAAACACACACTGCCCGATGAAGCTTCCTTCCCGCCAGGCACTCAACACAACACTCTCTTCCCTGTAGTTTCCAAGATAAAATTCTCCCAATCCTTTCATACCCAGCTGAAATGTCGGCCTCTCGTGGAATTCTCCAGGGGTCCCTGTCCCGTGACTGTGAACGGCCCTGTGGGGCCCGTCTGCTGGCCACCCAGGGCCACAAGTGCCAGGAGGATGGGGCCCCAACAGGAATCCCAGGCCTCCTCCCTCCAAGGGAGCCTGGAGTAAAGGGGTACTGGGGAGGAGAGCCACGGTGTAGGTTTGGGGTCTGGAGTCAGGCTGACTTGGACTGAAACACGATTGGGCCCTTCTCACCAGCTGTGTGTCCTTGGGTTAGTCAGTTTCTCTGCCTGTAAATGATGTGGTTGGAATTGCATGAGATGCTGCATATAAGGTAGGCTCGTCCGGAGCACCCAGATGCTGGCCCAGGGCCTGGCATAGAGTCAGGGCTCAATAAGGGACACTCCCGGCCCTTTCTTGGCAGGGGGTGGGGTGATCTCTCTCAAGAGATAGGAAGCTCCCAGAGCAGGAGCTACATCTTTGGCCTGTTCTCAGGCCCTGATTCCAGGCCTTTGCCCTCAGGGTGGGGCACCCCACAGGCCCTGGGGGAGATGGGAGGAAGCAGGACAGCAGCCCCAGCAGGCCTCACCCCAGCTCTGCCCCTTCCCCTCTGCCCTCAGGCTGAGCCAGTGCAGCTTCAGGCCAGAGCATGTGCCCAGACTGGCCGCCAGCCTGAGCCAGGCCCTACAGCTGACCGCGCTCACGTGAGTCACAGGCCCACCCACAGGGGCAGGGGAGGGGCGGGGGCTCCCGGTGAGGGCCACCCCTGTAACGGACCTCTGTCCCCAGGCTGACCCAGTGCTGCCTGGGCCTGGAACAGCTGACGCTTCTCCTGAGTCTGCTGAGGTGGCCGGTGGGGCTGTTCAGTCTCAGGTACTGTCTTGCTCGGTGCCCCTGGGAGGGGCCAGGGTGGGCCCTGGAGAATGGGTCTCCCCCAGGACCGTGGCCCCAGCCACATCCTGCACCCAAACCCTGCCACTTGGACCCTGCCTTTAGCCCCAGAAACTCCCTCAGGCATACGGAGAAGCCACCCTCCTTGAGGTGGGGCCTCTGCTTGGGCACTTAAGAAAAAAAAGGAAACCCCAGGGGCGCCTGGGTGGCTCAGTCGTTAAGCGTCTGCCTTCGGCTCGGGTCATGATCCCAGGGTCCTGGAATCGAGCCCCGCGTCGGGCTCCCTGCTCAGCAGGAAGCCTGCTTCTCCCTCTGCCACTCCCCCTGCTTGTGTTCCCTCTCTCTCTGTGTCTCTCTCTGTCAGATAAATAAATAAAATCTTTAAAAAAAAAAAAAAGGAAACCCCAAAGGACACCCAGATGAGGTCAACAATAACACAACAGATATCATGCGTGTATGCTCACGATGATCATTTTGAAACTTTCAGAAAAGGGTTGCTGGAGGGGAGGGCGGTGGGGGGATGGGGTAACGGGGTGATGGGCATTAAGGAGGGCACGTGATGGAATGAGCACTGGGTGTTATATGCAACTGATGAATCACTGACCTCTACCTCTGAAATTAATAATACACTATATGTTAACTACCTTGAATTTAAATTATAAAACAGAAAAAAAAAACTTTCAGAAAAGCAGAGAAGATACCAACAAGTAGAGAGACTGATGTTGAAGACTCATATCCTTAGCCCCTGGGCTTGACAGTTGTTCACGGTTCTCCATATTTGCTTCGTCTTTTAATTTTTTTTGGCTAAATTGTTCTCAAGCTATAGATCTCATAAAACATGGCTCCTAGACATTTCACCATAAATTTAAAAAAATGAGGACATTTTCTACACAATTGCGGTTGAATGAGGACACCCAGGAGGATCGGTGGCAATTCTGAGTGTCGTGATGGCCCAGTCCAATTTAAAAGTTCCCACTGTCCCCAGATGGGGCAGCTGGCTCGTCGGACCCAGGATCCATTCAAGGCCCACACTGGTATGGGGTGGCGATGGCTCTTAGGACTCTTAATCTGTGTCACCCACCCTCCCTGGTTTCTTGTGGACAAAACCGCCCGCTGGGCTGTGTCTACACTCGCTGGCTCTGTCTGGTGGCTTCCTCCTGAAGTCACTGCGTTTGTTCCTCTAAACCCCTGACTTTCCCAGAATGGAAGTTAGATCCGAAGGCTCCATGAGACTCAGTTACATAAATTTGTCCAAAACCCTGACTCCGTGGCCAGTGCTGGGCATGTCTCAGCACAGCCAATGACGAGGCACGTGAAGCCTGGTTGTTCTCCAAAATACCATTCTTGTTCAATTGTGGTACAATAGACATAAAATCTACCATCTTAACCATCCTTAAGGGTACAGTTCAGGAGTGTTAAATACATTCTTATTGTTCTGCAGCCGCAACTCTTTTCTTGGAAAACTGAAACTTTGTCCCCATGTCATGCATCCCCGTTTCCCCCTTCCCCAGCCCCTGGCAGCCACCACTCTCCTTCTCAATCCACGGATCTGACTGCTCTAGGGACCTCCTGTAAGTGGGATCATGCAGGATTTATCTTCTCTGTGACTGGCTTGTGTCCCTCAGCATCACGGCCTCAGGGTTCATCCACGCCGCAGCAGGTGTCAGAGTTTCCTTCCTTTTCAAGGCTGACTGATGTCGCATTGTAGGTAGCCACCGCGTTTTGTTGATCCGTTCACCCGTCCGTGGACCCTTGGGTGGTTCCACCTTTTGGCTGAGGTGCTTAATGCTGTTGCGACCATGGGTGTGCAAATACGTCTTTGTGTCTCTGCTGTCAGTTCTTTTGGATGTATACCCAGAATTGCTGGATCGCCCAAAATAACACTTTAAAATAAAACTTTTCGTACTCTAAAAATAATCCATACTCGTTGTAGAGATTTGTGGAAAATCCAGATGAACATAAGAAAATAGTACTTCAAAAAAAAACCTCAACATAACTTCAAAAGCAGAAATATTTTAAACAGCTCTCTTTTTTCCTGCTTCTAAATTAATGCACGCACATTGTAGAAAGTCCGGAAAAATATTGGAAACTGGAAGAAAGGAAAAAACCACTTGTGAGAATTCTACCATCTAAACAGCCGTCATTAGCTTTTAATATATTTTCCTCGTATCTCCGTCTCCCTGTTTCTGTCCATGTTTTCTTCTCTCTCCGTACATATTTTTCCTTTTTTAAATACAAAATGGGAATGTTTTATATATGATTTTATTTCCTTATCTTTGCCATGCAACACTATATGGCCCTTTCCTTAAGTCTAAAACTATTGTTTAAAAAAGGACTATTTTCTATTGGGATTGTTGCAGTAACTGTCAGAACAAAGATGATGTTAATTTCCTGTTTTACGCTTGTGCTTAGTTGTGTAACTTTATAGTTTTTAAACCAGCAAAACCAAAAAGCCTCTGAGCCCCACACTTGCCCCCCACCCCCGGCTCACCCTGGGGGACCTTCATCTCCTTCTGCTTCTGCAACAGGGTGGAGGAGCCGTGGGTAGGCAAAGCCGGGGTGCTCACCCTGCTAGAAGTCTGCACGCAGGCCTCAGGCAACGTCACTGAAATAAGGTGAGTGGAGGGAGGAGGCCCCTCAGAAGTCTTCATCTTTTCATGACTATTGGGACCATCCCTCACCTAGACATCAGTCTCTTGCCCTGTGGGGTAATAGCTGTGTCACTAGCAAATTCTCTAGATCCCCAAGATGGCAGGGGATACACATTTGTTGGGACCTGTGCAGTAATCAAGCTACAGAGCCAGAGAGAGGAAGGCAGCCACAGAATTAAGACAAAGAGCTGGTGGATCCCAGGTAGACACAGGTGGGAGTCCACACTGATTGTCTGGAAGTGGCCCCTGGATTACAGTAAACACACATTGTGGCTCTAGGACTAGAGGTGACAGAATGACATGGAGTAGCTAAGAGCAAAGGCTTTGGAGTCCCACTGACCTATGTCCAGATCCCTACTGGGTCTGGGAGCTCAGAGTCAGTAGACTGGCAGCTGAAGGCGGAGCTGCTTCGGACCTCATGCTGGCTACCCCTTCTCTCCTCAGCATTTCCGAGATCCAGCAGCAGCTCTGTCTCCAGTTGGAGTTTCCCCGTCAGGAGAACCCAGAGGCCGTGGCCCTCAGGTGGGACCTAGTACCTGGGCCCCCATGGGCGTAGCTGGTGATGGGCTGGGGGTGGGGGTAACTGCTGCTTCTGATCAATAGTTCTCATGCCTTGCTCAGTGTCCTTTTATGTCCAAAGTGTCTACATGGCCAAAGAGTTCTGGCCCAGCCTGCCCAGCCCCACCCCAAACCTCAGTCTCAGCTCCAGTCATCCCCACCACCTTTCAGTTCCCCCAACACCACCTTGCCCCGTTTGACCTCAGGGCCTTTGCACGGGCTGTTTGTGGACCAGAATGTTCTCTCCTCCCCTACCCTCTTTCTCCTTTTCTCCTTTCTCCCCACCCTCCTGACTAACTCCCCCCTTATCCTTCAAGTCTCAGCTTAAATGCCACCACCTCAGGAAAGCCCCTCTGAACCCCCAGATGTAGTCAAGTTCTCCCATGATCCACCCTTATAGATGCCTGGATTCACAGCACCCCTGATCCATACAGCACATTTTGGAAATCAAAATGTCACCCCTTTTGAGTGAATGCAGCCCTGCATGTGTACATTCTGGGGAACAGACCACAGCTGGTTCTCAGCCCCAACTCACCTCCTTAGCTGAGTCCCCTTGTGCAGTGAACAAACTGCACAGCCATACCAGCTGCCCCATCTGGACTTCTTCAAAGCACTTCCCATAGTTGAATAGAAAACTGTGGGACTTTACTTCATTAGTGTTTATTTATCCCTAAAAGGTAATCTCCTTGTAGGCAAGGACTGTGTCCCCAGTAGTGACCCAGGTGTTCAGAAACTCCTGCCTCCCTGTCTACCTCCAGGTTGGCTCACTGTGACCTTGGGACCCACCACAACCTTCTTGTCTGGCAGCTGATGGAGACATGTGCCAGGCTGCGGCAGCTCAGGTCAGAACCCCGAAACACCATCTAGGGCCCTGAGTTCTCTGGTCATCCCCCAGTGCCCACACCAGACCACATGGAAGAGGCTGGCCAGTCCGGGATGGGAATGAGCAGAGCCCGGGGCAGCATTACTTTCTCTGGCCTTCTTGCTTCCCTAAGCGGGAGAGAATCACACTTGGCCAGTGGGGGGAGAGCCCCAGGGTGGCATAGGTGCCCCCACCGGGAGCTCTTGGGTGGTTCTTTCCCCTCTCTTGGGCTCCCCATCTCTGTGTGCTGGATGATCCCGGAGGTGCATCCAACCTGAAATCCTCTGGAATATGCTCGGGCCTTTTCAGCTTCTCCCAGGTGAACCTCTGCAACACTAGCTCCCTGCTTCTGCAAAGTCTCCTGGAGGCCCTCTCCGAGCTGAAGACATTCAGGTACGCAGACGAGTATGTTCACTCGCCCGCCCATGCTCTGCCCCACACTTCCTGCGCTCCCCAGCCCTGGGCTCAGAGGAACTCTGTGTCCGCACCCCAGGGGCTGGGACCACTCTCGGCCCTGGTTATGATGGCAGAGTGTGTGGTCATCCCCATGACCACGTGGCAAGAATGAGTTCCTCTTCAATGCTTTCTCTTTTCCTGTTTTTCCCCCTTTATTATTTGAAATAACTGTAAACGAACAGAAGACCTAGGAGCAGTTCCGTATACCATTTTCCCAAATTCACCCCTTGTCAATATTTTTTCCCATTTGCTCTTTCTCCCTTCCTCCCTCCTTCCTCTCCCTTCCCTTCTGTTCTTTTCCTCTCTCCCTCTTTTTCTGAGCCATTTGAAAGTAGTTGCATAAACACACCCCTTCACCCCTTACTATTTCAGTGAATTTCCTAAGAACGAGAACATTCCTTCCCACAATCCAGTAAACGTATAAGATGCAGGAAATTTAACATTGGTACGCTATCGTTATCAAAACTACCATTCATATTCCAATTTTGCCAAATGTCCCGGTCATGTTGTTTGTTGCATTTTTTTTTTTTTTCCAGTCCTGGATTCCACCTAGGATCACACACTGCACTTAATTATCATTTGCCTTTTGTCTCCAACTTGGAATGGTCCTCAGCCCCTCTTTGTCTTGCATGATATTGTCATGACATTTACATCTCCTTCAGTTTGGCTTCAATGTTTCTTCACGTTGAGATTTAGGTTCTGCCGTGGGGCGGAAATCTCACAGAGGTGATGTTACATTCTCCTCGGGAGGCACACATTGTCTCTTTGTCCCCTGACTGATAGTAACTGTGATCACCCCGTGAAGGTGGGGGTGTCTGCCAGCTTCCTTCCCCTGCAAAACTACCGTTTCCCCCTTTCTAATTAACCCATATCTTGTAGGGAGACACTTTAAGACGCTGTAGATATCCTGTCCTTCCTCACGTTATCACCTACTAATTTCAACCTCCGTTGATAATTCTTGCCTGAATCAAATATCAGTAGGATGGTTGCAAAATGGAGCTTTTCTCACTTTTAATTCTCTTTTAATCTAGCTGATTGCATCAAGGAGAAGGTGTCCTTTTGGTGCCAGTGTATCTTTAACACCTCTCTCATAACTGCTACTCATTTTGGTGGTTTAAGTAAAGATGCAGAGCTCGTGGTAAAAGCCCATTAGCTAGCTAGACTTCCAGGGATGCCCAGGAATCCCTGGCAAGGGGGATTGTTGCTACCTGACTGTGGTTTAGGGAAATATTCAACTAGTCCAAGCTGTATCTAAGCTTAATGATTCCATGGTGGGGGAGATTGATGAAGGGAAGGAGGGTGCCATCCCCCTGCCCCAGCCCTCCTCCTTGCCCTCTGCTATCGGCATTCTGAGCTCTCAAGACCCAGAGCCCCTGCCCGACCTGCTGCCCTTTGACCCCCACCAGGCTGACCTCCAGCCATGTGAGCTCCGAGGGCCTGGCCCACCTGACATCTGGTCTGAGCCACTGCCACCACCTGGAGGGGCTGGAGTGAGTCGCAGGGTTGGGGGGGTGGTACGGGAAGGGATGGCCCAGCCCAGGGCAGGGGTGAAGAGGACAGCTGGGCCTTTGGTAAGGTGGGTGGTGGGACTTCAGCCTCTCGCTTGGCTCCCTCATGAAGCCCAGCAGCCTTGGGTGTGGCCCGGGAAGGCTGAGCACTGTCTTCTTGGTCACAACTTATCAGTCGCTCAGAGTGACCCAGGACGAATAACGGTGCCTGTCTGGGCTTGGGCTGGCTCACGTCAAATGTAAAGTGGGGGTCATCACCCTTCTCTGCCTGGGGTGGCTATGGGTGTCAGGGTACAGGGAGGGCTGTGGGGCCGAAGGGATCACTGCACGTGTGTGTGTGTGTGTGTGTGTGTGTGTGTGTGTGTGTCCCCTGTCCCTGGCTTCCTCTTTCTCAGCCCTCATCCAGGACATCCTTTCTCAGCTGGGTCAGCTGAGATGGCCATGCCCCCTCCTCAGGGACCCCAAAGCCCAGCCCTTGGAGCCAGCAGTGCCCCCGAGAGGCCTGGACAAAGAGGGTGGGCCAGGATCTGCAGAGCCCCAGCTGCCCCCCACAGGGAGCTAGTGAGACCGCTCAGCTGCAGGAGCCGGACAGGCTTGTCTAACACTCACCTCGTACTTGGTCCCCTCCAGCTTGTCCAACAATCAGTTTGGTGAGGAGGACACCGAAGTGCTGATGGGGGTCCTTGAGGGGATGTGCCGGCTGAAGAGGCTCGAGTAAGTGGTGGTGGTGTGAAGGGGGGTGGGGCGGGGAGGTGGGGAGGAGCTGGGAGCAGGCCTAGGAACTTCTGCATCTCTTGTAACACCAACTGTGACATACCTGAATGGATACGGGATAGATAACAGGTGAGCCAATTGCCCTCCCTTTACTCCCTTACCTGGCTCTGAGTGCCATCAAAATGCTTGATCCCTGGAAATAAAATACTCACTCACACTGACCCAAGCCAGACGTTGACTGGCTTGTGTCACAGAAAATTACAAGGCAGCTAACTTCAGGCATGGCTGTATCCAGGGGTTCTGTATTTGTTCTCTCTCTCTCCGCCCCATCCCCACCCCCATCTTGACTTCATTCTCAGGCAGGCCATCCCTGCAGTGGCAGGCTTCCTTTCTACCAGCTTCGCAAAAAGGGAGCACCTTTCTCTCTGTAGTTACAACACAAGGCTCTAGATGATTCTCACTGGACTAGCTCAGGTCACATGCCCACCCCTAAGCCAAGCACTGTGGATCTAAGCACACAGTCTTCTGAGTGGCCGGATCTGGGTCACATGCCCACCCAGCTGTCTGGGCTTGGGGGGCCGGTGGTGTTTCAGGGTGCTGTTGTCAGAAGGAGGGGAAACGAACTGGGGGCAGGTAAGACCCACAGCTGTCCACCGCTCTTTGCTTATAGTTATTTCCTTAGCAACTGGCAACGTTTTTACTCTCACCTATAATTCGGAAGTCACCAAGTTCCAGCAAGAGCAGAATCAGTCTCAGTGTGAAGGACAGGATTCCCCCCCGCCGACCCCGTGCCCAGACATAACAGCATCTAGATGGAACCTTTTACATGGTATCGTCTGCCGTTAATCTCTAAGTTTCTCTGATGACCAAAAATACACCCTAGTTATTATAAAAAGTTCTGTAATTACAGAAATATGTAACAAAGGACACGAAATCCTCTGGCCGTGACACCCCCTGGGGAATCCGCTGTGAATGAGCAGGTTGTGAATTTTCCTCCAGATTTTTTTCAACATATGTGTTGAATACAGTTTAAAAGTAGCCTTCTGACTTTTTGCCCCTCAACAATAAAATTCTCCCACTTTGTCCCTTTTTGCTTGTCCTGGGGACTGGGGTGTGGATGGTATCGGAGAGACCTTTGGCCAGAGGACCCACATGTCTTTCTCACAAGCTGTTTCTTTGGCCTCCCTCCCATGTGCCTTCACCTCTGCTCAGCCTCCCTTCGTTCTGGAAGCTTTTGTTGCTGGAGGGGGTGGGGATGGGAGGGAGTGTTGGAGGCCCAGTGAGATCATTGATTGGCTCGTGCATGCATTTGACAGGTGTTTACCTGGGCACCTGGGCCAGGGCCTGGGGCTCGAGGTACTGCAGAGAACAGGACAGATGTGTGACCCTTTTCTGGCTTCCTAGGCTACTAGTGCGGCTCCTTGCCTCTCACCTCCTTGGCCGCCCCAACTCTGAAGTGGGCATAATGAAGAACGGGGATGGATCCCCACTGCCCAGATACCTCTGCCCATTTCGGATCTGTCATTTCTGAGTGTTTCCTCCCTGCCACCAGCTGGCTTCTTTCACCTGTCCATCTGTGGCCAAATGGTCCGGGGCATGGACCCTGGTTAGGAGCCACACCCCCTGGGTTCAACTCATAGGGTGACGGCTGTCCCAGTTTCCCTGGGGCCCAGAGTCCCACATCCTGGAGCCCCCCTCAATTCTAGGCAGACCAGGACACCTCTGAATGTGTGAGCCTGGGCAAGTTACTTAACTTCTCTGTGCTTTTCTCCCCGTCTTAACTTTGGGGATAATAGCTGTACCTACCTTCTAGGGTTGTGGCAAGGATTAAATGAGATAATACATATGAGGTCCTTAGAACAGAGCCTGACACGGAATTCACACTCTGCAAGTATTGGCTACTACTACTACTACTACTGCTATTATTATTATTATTATTATTACTATTATTATTATTATTCCCCTCTCCTGCCCAGGCTGAGGGCCTGAAGGAGTGTGATCTCATGGATGATGCATGGTAGGGGTCCAGGAACAGGAGTCCTGTGGCCTTGGGTTCTGTTCCCGATGCTTCTACTTTCCATGTGGCCTTGAACAAGCTCTCTGATAATGCTCGGAGCCTCAGTGTGCCTCATCTGCAAAATGGGGACGAGAGAGTTCTATCTCTCAGGACGGCCCCGAACTCAGTGGTCGGCCTCAAGTGTATGCCCACTCTGTGGTCGCTAGGTTGCCTGGGTCCCGTGTGATTCGGAACACAGACCTGCTGCCTGGGTAGCTTTACTCGTGCAGAGAAACAGCCTCTGGGTGTCTCGTGCAGTTTCGTTTTGTACACTGTGTCTACTCAGTGTGGATGTAAATGGCTATCTTGGAGGTCCCTGGGGATTACTGAGCACCGAGGCCTCAAGACTGGATGGGGCCTCGGTCTGCATCTGGGACCCAACCCCGGTGACGCCGAGTCCTCCTCTGGCCTCCTTTCCTCCAGCCTCAGCCATCTCCCGCTCGGCAGCTCCGCCCTGGCCATGCTCACTCAACGACTAAGCCACATGACCCTCCTGCAGAGCCTCCGGTGAGTGGCCAAGGGACCCCATGGGAATGAGTGGGAGGACATGCCCCAGCTCTGTGGCGACCACCCGCCCAGGGAAGCACTAGGGGCATTTCCCTGAAGACCCTCCGTGGCTCCCATCCTGGGGACGTTGCTGCCCTCTCAGGTCGGTGCCCATCGCTCTTGCCTTCCGGTGCCACCAGCTCCCTCCAGCTACAGACGTGACCGGAAGGGGTTGAGCCCGAGTCCTGGAACAGCCCTTAATGTGCACACATTCCTCTGTGTGCTTGTTCGCATGTCTGATTCCACGCACTAGTGTTGCCTAGATTCTGCATTTCTAACAAGCTCCCAAGTGATAACAATCCTGGGGGCCATGGTAATGAGGGTCTAGACTCCAATCTGGTGACCTTGACATTCTCCCCATGGGCCCCTGGCCACCTTGATTAACAGATATAACACTTCATTTTCTTGGGATTTTGCAAAATATAAAATGCGGTGACTACAGATAAACCCAAGAGACAACACAAAGCATCGCTTTGTGTCTCCCCAAGTCCCCACCCCCATACTGGCCGAGTAGAGTCCACGACAGAAGAGGTCAGAGAGTTCTGGAAAGCATATCTGATGGGACTAGGTCATTTCATCCAAAATTAATTTTTAGAAAGGCACTTCCCTAAAGTTTAATTTGTGAAATGAAAGAAAACAAAACAATCTTCAAATTCTCAACACAGGGCTGAGACAGTTGGACTCCGCTGGTTTGTTGGGTTTTGTTTTCGCCATTCAAGGGGGCAGGGCAAGGTCAGGGCGCAGAAAGGGCAATAAACTGGCTTTATGGAAAAGCCCAGCATTTGCACCGATTAGAACACCTATGCCGTGGAGAAATGATTTGCCTGGATTGCGGAGCCCTGTGAAATTGGCTTTCAGCCGGGGTGGCCCGGCGCCTCCTGACACACAGGCTGTGGCAAAGCCTGGCCAGACCGAAAACTATGGCCATGGCTCCCGGGCAGGGGACGGGGGCGCTCTGGCCTTGCATTTCCACCTTGCCTGGGAGTCACGAGCGGTCCTGGGCCGGTCATGGCTCCTCCCTGGGCTCAGTTTTCTCATCTGGACTCTGGGTCCAGTCATTCCCACCTTGCCTGTCCCCCTCCCCAGCCCCTGAAGTTTAGTGATTGGCATATGGGTTCCTGGATGTATAAAAGCTTTGCAAACTGTAGAGTTCTTAGCACAGCACCTGCAAAGGCCTAGGCCCCTGCTCCTGACCAAGGCCTCTGCTCCTCCAGCCTGAGCAGGAACGGTATTTGTGATGTCGGCTGCTACCAGCTTTTCGAGGCTCTCAGAGCGGCCAGCAGCTTGAAGGAGCTGGGGTGAGTTGCCTAGCCCTCCCCCAACCCAAGACAACTTTGGCAGGGTCAGATGACAAAAGCAAGGGGCTCCCTGATGGAGTATGCCCTGCCCAGCTTAGTCCCGCTTCCCACTGCATGACCCCAGGCCTAGGCCTTCAGGGGACCCCAAGATAGGATGTGAGAGTGTGGACTGCAGCAAGAGGGATTCAGGTCAGACATCGGGGAGAACATCCTAAACAGAAGACAAGGGTTTGAAGTCCTCACCTAACACAGGGTGAGGGGACTCGCTCAGTGTGAGCGGGGGCCTCTCTCCAGATGTCGGCCTGCTCTTCTGTTCTGGGAGGAGGATGTGGACAAAATGACATGGGTGGCAGGCGGATGGTTCCAGTTCTACTGTTCTCTCCCCAAGCTTGAGCCACAACCAGATCAGAGACATCGGCGCCCAGCACTTAGCTGCCGTCCTCCCAGGGCTGCCCGAGCTCAGGAAGATAGAGTGAGTGGTCAGTCCTACTGACAGGGGCCCTCAGGAGCCACACGGCGGTCGGGGGAGACACTGGCCCCCGCTCAGGCTGACATCCCTCCCCCACCCTCAGTGTCCAAGTGGTGGGGCTGGCTTACGTGTAACTGCCCTGCCAACTTTGAGACCTTCAGCCAGCGCAGGCCCTGCTCCTCTCTGGCCCTTTCTGCCCCATCAGGCAGAGAAGGTGTGTGGCAGGGGTGTGGTCTCTTGAGCCCTAGCAGGGGCGGTGGGGTGGGGGGACCTGGGTGTCCAAGGGTCTAATGTCTGCCCCGCCCTCAGCCTCTCAGGGAATGGCATTGGCCCAGATGGGGGAGTGCGGTTGGCAGAGTCTCTCGCCCTTTGCAAGCACTTGGAGGAGCTGATGTGAGTGTGTCCCCACTGCCCTCTGCCCTTTGTGTCCCCACTGCCCTCCTGGCCTTTGTGGTCCCCAGGGGGCCCAGGGTAGTGCAGGGGTCTGGAGCCAGCCTGCCCGGTGCTCAGCCTCATCCCTCTCGTCTTCCAGGCTTGGCTACAATGTCCTGGGGAATATCACAGCCCTGGAGCTGGCCCAGAGACTGCCCCAGCACCTGAGAGTCCTGCAGTGAGTGTCCCTCCGCTGGGGGGCTTCTGCTGGGCTGGCTGGGTGGGGTTCCCTGGGAGCGCTGGGTTATCAAGGCCCCCACTGACTGAGCTGCCCGGCCTTAGGTCAAACCGTGGTAGGTCGTCGTAGGGCTGCCTGCCTGCACCCTGCCCACTCCCTTGATTCTGGAGTCTGGAAGGCTCCCAATCCCCACACCCGGTCCCCCCACCCCCCGCTCCCCTCACCCACCCACTCCCCTTTCCCCAGCCTGCCATCTAGCGGTCTGAGTCAAGAGGGGGCGCTGATCCTGAGCCAGGCCCTGGATGGACTCCCATATGTGGAGGAGATCAAGTGAGTGGGGGCCATGGAGCCCGGGCAGAGGAGCAGCCAGGGAGGGTCTGGGGGCTCCTCTCACAAGTGTCTCCCTGCCCTACAGCTTGGCAGAGAACAGTCTGGCCAGAGAGGTCCCACATTTCCATCAGGGGCTCCCCCTGCTCAGGCAGATAGAGTAAGTAACCTCTGCTGACTACCTGGGGAGCTGGGCTGGGGGCGGGGCGGGGGGGCAGCCCTTCTCTGACACCTGGGAAGGCCTTTGAAGTGACAGAGGCCTCAGGTATAAGGGAGCCTGGGGCAAAAAGGGGCACCTTTCTAAGTCTCCCCCCCCTTCCCCCCCCCACCCTGGCCACTCCTCTCCCTCCTACTCTGACTGCACGGTGGGGCAGAAGCAAGCCGGCTGGGCTGGAGATGCCCCTGACTCAGATACCCTTTCATCCCATCCTCTTGTTTGTCCCCAGCCTCGTTTCGTGTGAGATTGACAACCACGCTGCCAAGCCCCTTGCCGCCAGCCTGGCTCTCTGCCCAGCCCTGGAGGAAATCCTGTGAGTGCTTGGACGAAGCCTGAGCTGGGAAAAGCAGGTGTCTGGGGGCCTGGCCTGGCTGCCCACCACTGTCCAGCCTAAAACTGGTCACCTTCCTCCCCAGCCGGCCCCCCATCTGTAAATGGGGAAGGTCATTCTTACTTAAACCTCCTTTCGAGGAAGTTTGAACCTTTTGGCCATTGAGCGATGTTGGGCAAATCCATTCAGCCCCTCCTGCCTGTTTCCCCACCTGTGGAGTGGCGGAGGGGAGGCGGGGAGGTAGACTAGCCGGTCTCTAAAAGCTCTTTGCCCCTGACCTTCCCTTTGGGAGGCGGCTGGATAGATCACCTCACCTGGTTTATGGAGCCTCAATTTATAAACCACCTGCTCGTAGTGAAACATGGCTGAAACCAGCATGCCCCCCACCTGCCTGCTGGCCATGCCCACCTCCCTCTTGGCAATCAGAGGCGCTCTGACCTTGGGCAGCCACAGGGGCAAACCACACTGCCAGCACTAGCCTGCGACCCTGACCACGCGATGGAAGAAAATACTGTTTCCTAGGGTACAGGATGCAGGGGATTCTAAGAGGATATTAGGTTTGCATCTTAAAGGACTTTTTAAAAACATTTTTATTTAAATTCAATTAACATATAATGTGTTATCGGTTTCAGAGGTGCAGGCTTGTGATTCATCAGGTTTATATAACACCCAGTGCTCGTTACATCACATGCCCTCCTTAATGTCCGTCACCCAGTTACCCCCTCCCTCCATGCCCCTTCCTCTCCAGCAACCTCAGTTTGTTTCCTATGATTAAGAGTCTCTTATGGTTTGTCCATCTTAAAGGTTTTAATCTTTCTCATTACATGACACCAAAGAGAAAGTCTCAGATCCATGCTAAGGCATCTTTAACACCTAACACTGGTGATTCTCCTTATTTATTTATTTATTTTTTACTTGAAAAGCCAAGAAATATTGTATATGACCATGGAGCAGATAATTATTTCATACCAAAGATAAATTAGAGATTAGCCAGTGCAACCTAATTGTCATGGTCTTGAAATATTACCACGCCAGAGAGGGCTTGAATTTTTTCCGCTTCAGTTTTTCTTTGCGAGTCTCCCTTTTTAACCAGCAGGGGGCAGGCCACAGGCTCAGCACCTTTGGAAGGACATAGGTTCCAACTAGAAGTTAATACTGTTGTCTGTGCTGTGTTTATCCTTGTAACTACCTTCTATTTAGGGTTGTCAACACAGGTTTCCCATTGATAGTAGTGATAAGTATTTCCTGATTAATTTCTTAAAGTAAAAACAAAAGCAGGGGGGAGGACTGCTTTAAAGAAAAATGGGGTGCATGGATAGGGCAAACATTATGATGGAGGCACATGCAAGGTAGAAGTTTGGATCAGGACATTGTTGCTGGAGACCATGTGCTCTGAATTCTCTGGACAGCCAGCTCTCAAGCTGTCTGGGCTCTTGAGGGATGACCAGCTCAAAAATGCAGTTGGGGGGAGGAAGGGAACACCTCCGTCCTGAAAAGTCTTCAGGGAGGGCGCACAAGCACCCCATCAAGTGGCCTTTCTTGCACCTGCGTGGCAGCCTCCGCCGTTGGCCCCCAGCCCTCCCCACCTGCCACCTTGTCTCTACCCCTCGACCTCACTGTTCTGCCACCACTGACCTCAGGACCCCTCCCTTGCAGGCTGTCCTGGAATCTGCTCGGGGATGAGGCGGCTGCCGAGCTGGCCCGGGTCCTGCCGCAGATGAGCCGGCTGAAGAGAATGGAGTATGAGGGGCACATCCTGGGAAACCAGAACTGGGGGAGGACATGAAGGGGGACCTCCATCCTTGGGGAAAGCCAAGAGGCCACTGGGTCAGGCCCCTGCCTGCCAGAGAGCCCTCACTGAGTTGCACATTCTGGTCCAAGCCCCTGCCAACCTTAGCTCTCCCTGGGTCCCAGCCTTCAGCCTTCCTGCTGCACTGTTGTCTGTTGGGTTCTGTAAGCATCTTGGCCTGGGGGCGGGGCATATAGGGGAGCCCATGCCCCACACTCATGCCAGTTTCTCTTTCCCCTTTCTCTGCTATCTGTTGAGAAGCCTGGAGAAGAACCAGATCACAGCTTGTGGAGCCTGGCTCCTGGTCGAAGGGCTGGCACAAGGGTCTGGCATCCAAGTCATTCGGTAAAAGGGGCTCACAGGGGCAGGGATGATGGGTGGGAGGCCACACCGACCTCTACAATGGAAGGGAACTCCCTGTAGGAGAGGCGAGACCTGGCTTGGGGATTATCAGAGGAGACTTGAATTTCTCCACCAAGAATTTGGCAGCACACAGACCTGGATCAAATCCCAGCTCTGCCATTTGCCAGTTACGGAACTTTATGTCAGTAACTCCATCTCTCTTGACCTCAATTTCCTCATCTGTAAAGTGGGCTCAACGATAGTATCTACCTCAGAAAGTTGCTGTGAGGACTAAACAATTATATAAAGCACTGAGCCCAATACCTAGCACATAGTAAGCACTTAAAAATGGTATAATCAGAGCCACCACATACAGCCGTATAGGTTGTGCACTGCACAAGGTCATTGCCTCTACGGGACATCATTCACATAGTAGATATGTTGGATTTCTAATAAATGTAGTGAAGTGGCTTGTTTAATAGAAATCAATATTTCATGACAATTTCAAATGATGGAAGTAAAGTGTCGTGAAGAAGGGGAGCGTTTTCCTTATTTGCACAAATATGTCATATGAGCATGGTCCTGGCTGCGATCACGAGCTCCTAGGGATGAAGACTGAGTGGGAGAAGTCAGGAGCTGGATGTGGAGGACACCATCCCCCTAGGGGAGCCATGCTGGTCTAAGCTGCCTCTGCCAGGTAGCTCTGGGCATGCATGGTTCTTCCCCTCTTGGGCCTGGGTCTCCGCATCTGTAGATGGGACAGGGGATGGAGACAAGAGGATGAGCAAGCCGCTCCTAGAGCTGAGTGCCTGTCTCTGTGCCCTGCAGCCTCTGGAACAACCCCATCTCCCCCGACATGGCCCAGTGTCTGCAGAGCCAGGAGCCCAGGCTGGACTTCGCTTTCTTCGACAAGCAGCCCCAGCCCCCTCGGGGTAGTTGATGGCCCCCCTCGAGATCCTTCGAATTCAGCCAAGTGAAGCCAACTTCCACTCACCAGGACGGAGGGCTCAGGAAAAGAGCTTCAGCTGGGTGCCCCTGCATGCTGCCCCAAGAAGGAGGAGCATATTTGTCTTGCCACGGTCTTCAGGAAGGGACCAGGAACCTTATATGGCCAAAAGACTACCCTGTATTGCATGGGACAGGCATGACCAGTTGGGGACATGTCACACAATGAAAGTGTCATGATGTGATATGTGACACAGGTCACACACGGCAGAATTCTATGCGACGTTCCATGGAACTTGCAGCGTGGCCTCGGGGTCAGTGGCATGGGTCCTGGCACCACACCATGGCAGGACACATGATCTGTGGTTCGCACAGGACATGTGACAGATGCTCATATCATATGACATGTGGCTGGCCAGATACCCTCAGGCTGGTATAAAATCTAATTTATTACTTTTTAAAGCCAAGGATGTATTTATACATTGCATTTTCAGAGCAGCATGGCCAGGGAGTGTTCTCCATCCAGAAATGGGATGGGGAGAGTGTCCAAGCACTGAGTAGCCCAGTGGCCTGAGGGCCAAGCCAGGACTCAGCCATGAGGCTTTTGGATGAGTCCTGTCTTGCCTCAAGCCTCAGTTTTCCCATTTGTAAATGGGATGGCTCCCTCCTCTTAAACCCTAGCTTCCAAAGACTTTGGGCCCAGATCTAGGTATGGTCTTCGGGAATGGACGGGCCCAGTGTGACCTATGTCACGGAAAAAGCCAGGTCTAAGGGTGTGGAGATACCAAGATAATCAGGGAAGGCCACTGGGTCTAGAAACTACCTCAGCAGGATCTGGGTGAGCTCCCAGCAGGGGCTGCATGTGCTACCTGATGTTCTTGTTCTTTCCAAAAGGGCCCGAGGATGGCCCTGCCACACTTGAAGCAAAATTTGACTAATAAATGTGGATGGTGTCCCAGCCTCTACCCTGAGTCTGATGTGTCCTGCTAACTCACCAAGGTCAGGAGTGTTTCACCCCCTGCCCCAGGGCCTGGAGAGCAGGACAGACCACAGAGAGATGACCTGAGAGGAACACTGGCCTCGGAGTCAGGAGACACGGGGTCAAGTCCAGACGCTGTCTCTGCATGGTCACGGGCTCGTGGGCAAGTTGCCTCTCCGCTCCGGAGTCAGCAGCACCGTGAGGGTATTATAGAAGCTCAAAGTGTTAGAAACATTCTTTGTTTGACTTGCGTGATACTTAAACTCTTTTCTGAATCAGTCGTCAATGTTTATAAGTGAGAGCTTTGACATGAAAATCCAGATTTTCAGCTTTCGTTAGGTGTTAGGGAATCGGGGAATCTGTGGAGTGGTTTGACCGTGCCCCTTAGATGTAGCACACACCTCTGTTTGCCCCAGTCCCCACCACTCCCCAGTGTGCCCCCCTCCCTTTTGCTGCTTGCCTGGTCCTTGTGAAGGCCTGGAAATCTCCTGACCTGGAGGGGGCCACTGGTGGGTGGTACGTAAAAAACATGGCTTGGGAAGTCAGATGGGCATGGAGTGGACTGTGACTTGACTCCTTGCTGTCTGTCTTCGAAGACAGAAACTATTTCTGGACATGGGTTAGTAATATCCCTTGGCCCCCAGGACCTTCGGAGGCATCCAGGAAGCACAGTATACAAAGTCCCTAGTAGGCAGCAGGTACCGGTTCCATGCTAGCTCCCTTCCCCTTTCAGGGATGAGTATTATATGAAGTGAAGAGATGCTTGAAATGACGGGAGAACAGCACCCACTGCCTGTCACCCGCCTGTGCGCTGAACAAGTAGATCCCTGGAGAAGCTTTCTTCCAGAGCCACACCCCATTGTGAAAAGCAGGCAGGCGGGGTGCAGTTCCGGCCTACCACCACTAGAGGGCAGGTTGCCCCACTGGTGATTCCTGAGATGGCTTCCTTGGCCATTGAGCCCAGAATGAGGTTAAGAGGTGATGCTAGGAGCTGTTCCCACCTGGCCCAGGAGCCTGGGATGTCCTGCCTGCTGGTGGCTTACCTGGATGGCTCAGCCCTGACCTTTGCCGCCCTCCACATTGTCGCCGGTCCCCTGGCAAGCACAAGGAGAAAGTCCTCCGGCCAAGTGCCAAGCACCCACACCCCGCGGGAGGACACTCTTATCAGGCCCAGGTCAGGGCACACCTGGCAGCGAATGGTGTCATCCGCCTGGTTGTGGGGGAGGGGAGAGGCAGGCAGAGGTTCTAACAAGTGTTCCCGGAAAACTTGAGCCCCAGATTCTGTCTCGCCTCCCCAGGAAATGATGCTGAGGTGACCATGGGCCCTCGGGGTGCACCGTCCTACCCAGGGGGCCCTGTGCTGTTTCTCTCTTTATCCAGCACTGGAGTATGAGTCCCTCCAAGCCCGAAGATGACTTGCCCAAGGAAGTCATGGCTGAGGAAGGAACAGAGCACCAAGCAGAAGCTCTAGGCCAGGTGAAATGCACACCGGGAGAGCCTCAAGCTCAGGGACACTCTCCATTTGCTGTTTATTCGTTTACTTGTTCCTCTTTCTTTCCCCTTCTGCTCTGCCCAGGTTCTAAAGCCCAAGAAACTTTCAGCAGCTGCCTTGAGATAAACGGTTTCTTCAGCACTGCAGAGTTGGCTGGGCCCAGTCACCCTGCTCATTTTATTCATCTTCCTCTTCGGCCACCTGCTTGCTGGGAGGCCTGGACTGTTTCTCTCCAACACGGATGAGGTCCAGTGTCCCTGCCCCCTTCCTCTGAACAGTAAGCTGTTTAAATATCTACATGAAACAAACGCAATTCAAAGAAAGTAAGGCTGTGGCCAAGTGAGCAGTGTAATGAAAATGGCACTCCCAGGTTCTGGACAAGAGTCTTCTCCCCGGGAATGTGGTTGGGCCAGTAAGTGCCCGTGTCTGTCTGCAAGGCTGGGAGAAGCTCATTTTGCTACTTCGTCACTTGGCCTCTGTCCTTTATGATGGGAGTCACAGTCTCCCTTCTTGTCGCCACAGGCCTCAAATCCTCCCAGATTGCCCCTTCCATCTTGTCCCCAAACACACCCATCTGAAATCCACTGCCCAGGCCGATACTTCTTGAACTATAAAGTCACAGTTATGGAAACTGTCACATGCATGGAATCATCTGGGCATCTTGTTAACATGCGGATGCAGGTTCAGCAGGTGTTGGGCAGGGCCTAGGATTCTGCATTTCTAAGAAGCGCCGCCCTGCCCAAGTGATATCTATCCTGCTGGACCACACCTAGCTTCACAAGGCTGTTGACCAGGGAGTGGGGCTCACCCCTGCCTGCAGGTTAGAATCACCTGGGGAGCTTTTTTAAATGCCTTTTTAAAAAGCAGAGTATTTCGGGCGCCTGGGTGGCTCAGTTGGTTGGGCGACTGCCTTCGGCTCAGGTCATGATCCTGGAGTCCCAGGATCGAGTCCCGCATCGGGCTCCTTGCTCAGCGGGGAGTCTGCTTCTCTCTCTGACCCTCCCCTATCTCATTCTCTCTCTCAAATAAATAAATAAAAATCTTTAAAAAAATAAAAATAAAAAGCAGAGTATTTCGGACCCCCCCCCCCAGGCAAAGTGGATAAGCAGCCTTAGGTGGAGACTCCCAGGTGTGGAGTATGAGGCTTCTTGAGAAAGCTCGGCAAGTCTCTACCCCCGTCCCCCTTCTTTTGTCCCGAGGATCCTGGTGACCCTCTCCTTCCAGAGGAGGACACTGAGACCCAGAGATTTTTCCCGACTTGTCCAAAGGCACATAGCTAGCTAGTAAGGGGTCGCACCAGGAAGCAAGCCTGTGTTTCGTGACTTTTTATTTTCGCTCATTTTTCTCTCCAGTTTCAGTGAGATTTACCTGACATACTGCCCTGTAGGCGTTCAAGTGTACAGGCCAAGGACTTGACTCGCATATATCGTGAAATGATGGCCACAATAAGTTAATTAACATCCAGGATCTCCTGGAGTTACCAAAAAAAAAAAAAAAGTGAGAAAGAAAAAAATGTTTTTTTCCTTGAGATGAAAGCTCTTAGGATCTACTCTCGCAACCACTTTCAAATTTTGCGACTCAGTCCCACAGGGGAAGACCCAGTTTTCTCATCTGTACAGTGAGGGGATGAGCAAACTGAAACAAGGCACAAGGACCCATTTTTATCAGCGCTGCAAAGGTGACCTTCTGGTTAATTCTCCCTCGGGGAGGGTTTTGAATCCTCTGTCACCTGCCTTGCCTGGTGATTGTTCTGTAGGGCTTCCACCATCCGTGACCTCCTCTAGACCCATAGCTATCATCGGGGCAAGAATCTCCTCCTGTTTTTACAAAGGAGAAAACAGAGGCCCAGAGAGGAACAAGACTTGCCAAGGTCGCACAGCCAGTATTCCGTGGAGCTTCAATTCCAATCATGGAACAGGAAGGAAGTTGAGGAGGTCCTGGCTGGGGATTTAACTGGTCTGCAGGTCTGTGCGTTCTTCAGAGAGCCCCCCGCACCAAGTCTGGAGGGCTGTGCATTCTACCTAGCACTGCTCCTGCCCCAAACCCCCCTGCAAAGGCCAAGGCCAGACCAGAGGGCGGTGGCCCCACCCCAGCCAGGGCTGGACACACCCTCTGGACACATCCCCAAGCTTCCAGGAAAAGACCTTGCACGGCTGCCTTGGTAAAGATCCTCCCAGGGCTGGTCTCAGGAAGTTCTGGGGACAACTGGTCTGCCTCCCGGCCCGGCCCGGCAGCCTCCCCAGCCAGTGAAGCACCCTGCCCCCAGCCCGAGTGTCTCCCAGCCTCTAGAACTGGAGTCCTCCCTGGCCCTGGCCCTGGCCCTGGGAAACTGTACCTTGTTGCTCATCCCGCACAAATTCCAGCCCTGCCCTGGCTGCCTAGAAAGTAACCTTTGCCCTGAGGAAGAGGCAACAGAAAAGGCACTTTCACTAGAGAACAAAGGCCAATTGGGGTCCCCAGGTTGAGTGCCTAGGACAGAAGCATCCAGTTTCCTGGGCTGCAACTGCGGTCCCCACCGCCCCATGAATATTTCAGCGCAAGGTTGGGGCTGATGGAGGTGTCTGGGGCTGACTGGAAGGGCAGGGGCTGCCTGGGCATCCTGACCCTAGAAGGGGGCATCCCTGCATTACAGCGACCACAACTCTGGAACTTAAAGATAGTCCCAGTGTCTAGGCGTGCTTGGTACTATTCCAACCACATAAGGGTCTCGCTGAACTCCCACAAGCATCCCAAGAAGCAGATATTAAATCTATCCTTCCATTTTACTGAGGAGGAGACTGAGGCCCAGAGGATTGAGTGATCTCACCCAGGCAGTAACAAGAGCGACTGGGATTCAAACCCAGAGCCACGACTCCATGCCTGAAATCTGGAGATTCTTGAGGGGATGTCTCCATCATGGGTATATCTCCATATCAACTCCCTGAGGCAGACGGTATTCTCCGAAGACGGCCACCACCATATCTCCCATGACAGTGACAGTCCTCTCACTGAGGGGCGGGCCCATGGAGGGAGCTGGTAACTACAAAAGTGACAGCTTATGACTTCCAAGGCTAAGGTTCTATAAAAGATAACAAGGCTTCCACCTGGTTCTCTTGGGATGCTGCTCACTCTTGGAAACCAGCTGCCACATTCTGAGGAAGCCCAGGCCACCTGAATGGTCATGGATAGGTGTTCCAGCGGACGACTCCAGCTGAGGTCCCAGCTGACAGCATCGACGGCCAGACGTAGGCCTTCTAGAGAACTCCAGCCTCTGTTAGGGTCTGACTGCAACTGTTTGAGCAATCCTAAACAAGAACCATCCCAGCTGAGCTCAGGTGACCCGCCCCCAGAGCCTTGAGAGATAGAGAATAAGATCTGGGGTGATTTGTGGGGTGCAGCATCAATAACCAGGACCCTCTCCACCCTCAACCCCCTCACGCATGCCTGAGGCCAGCCAGGGCCTGCTACACCACGCGCTTTTGGAGTGTCTTTAATTCACAAGCACACTGAAGTGTATAGGCGACCCTGGTTATTCTCATCTGTCTGTCCAGACAGCCTGAACTGTGGACACAAACACCCAGACGGCAGGTGCTTTATACACACACACACACACACACACACACACACACACAATATAGACCTATTTCAGGAAATCGAGGCCTTCTGGTTTTGCAGAGAGATCTCTACCAGGGCGAGGAAAGACTCCCTTCAACATTTTGCTGTAACAGCCTTGCATTGTGTGTGGATCAAGGACAGAGTGTAGAATCAACACATGATGGACACTTGGCCTTCATCAGTTGACCTCTGGCCTCTCCTGATCCCTGACTTTGTTTTAGACAGCTTTCTTGAGATAGAATATTCACCCCTTTAAAGTATACAAGTCAGTGGGCTGAGTGTACCTACAGTCTACAACCACTGCCGTCATCTACTTTCAGGACATTTTTAATCATCTCCCAAGAAACCCCGTTTTTTTTTTTTTTAAGATTTTATTTATTTTTGCGAGAAAAAGAACATGAGCGGGGGGAGGGCAGAGGGAGAAGCAGGCTTCCCACTGAGCAGGGAGCCCGATTGCGGGGCTCCATCCCAGGACCCTGGGATCATGACCTGAGCCAAAGGCAGACGCTTAACCGACTGAACCCCCCCAGGCGCTCAAAACCCCACATTAATAGCAATCACTCCCCAATCTCTCCTCCCAGGCCAAGAGAACCACTAAGCTGCTTTCCATGTCTGTGGACTTGTCTACTGTGGACATTTCATAGAAATGGAATCACACAATATGTGGTCTTTTGTGACTGGCTCCTTTCACTTAGCATCATGGTTTCAAACTTCGTCCAGATCGTATGCACGCCACACCTTTCCATGACTGAATAATATTCCATGGTATGGATAGACCACATTTTGTTTATCCATTCATTGCTTAATGGGCATTTGAGTTGTCCCCAGTTTTTGGCTATTCTGAACCATGCTGCAGTGAACAAACATTTGTGTAGGAGTTTTTGTTTGGACATAGGTTTTCATTTCCCCTGGGCAGCTACTTAGGAGTGGAATTGCTCTGATCCCTGACCTTTATTATATTCTGTCCCTTTGGCCAGGGATCCAGGATCTTCTTCACCCTGGGCAGGCCCAACTACCTCATCCTTCAGGGCTCCTAGAGGAAGTCTGACTTCCATGGCTGAGTTGGGTCTTCTGTGCCACCCCACCTCCAGCTTTTTCACTTTTCACAAAATAATACAATTACCTGGGACATGGGCTTGCTCCAGAGAGGTGCGAACTTGAGGGGAGGGACTGTGCTTGGGTTCACCTTTGTTCATCCCAGGACCTGCCCCTCCTGTGGTTCTGAAGCAAGGAGAGGAAAGGGATGCTGGGGGCCAGATCAATCAGGAAGGCTTCCTGGAGGAGGTGGGGCTGGAGCTGGGTCTAAGTATGCCTATAGATTGATTTGCGCCACAGCTGGGCTGAGGGCTTTGAAGACTTCGGTGGAGGAAAGGTGTTGAAGACTTCGGTGGAGGAAAGGTGAGGAGAGCTTGGAGAAAGGAAGGATGGATGGGGGACAGGCAGGCAAAGAACAAAGCTCAGAGCCCTGGGGTTTCTTAGTGGCCGCCCCTCTAAGGCTGCAAAGTGCTTGTGACTCAGACTGGAGGGAGGTTCACAGGCTGCCGAGTGAGTCTCCTAGTTAACCCTCTCCTACCTGGAATGGAAAACCCACAACCGAAGCGCCCGGTCCTTGAGCCGCAGGGCCAAGGGCTTTGGACGTGGCCGCGAGATCTCCTCCAATCTGGTTCAATGAGGCTCAGCCGTCCGAGGCCATGAATTGGGGGTGGGAGGTGCACATAAATACCAATGAGTGATCTGCAGCAGGAGCGCCCGGCGACAGATGCATTTCTTAAGAATTGGTGCTTCTTCTAGGGTAAAAGAAGGCCTTCTCAGAAAGGGGGGGGGGGCTCGGTGCCAGGGCCTCAAGACCCCCTTAATTATGCTCCCGCTAATTAGCCCCAGGCACTGTTGAAACTGTCTTTATCTTATCGTCTCTGCCAGAGGAATATGTGTCATCTTCCCAGTGTCTGGCGACAAGAAAATGCCGAGCCCTTTTACTACGGAAGGGGCGGGGGGGGTGGGTGGGGGAGAGACACTGCGGTCCTAGAGCTGCTCAATGCGGCCCAGAACCTAGCCCTGCGGTGTACCCCCCGAGGGCGCTGAGCGCAGCCCTGGGGGTCGAGGCCGCAGGCGGCGCGCTGGGGCCCCCGCAGGCCCCGGGCTGAGCCCACCCCTCGGTTCCCGCATCCGCGGCCCTGAGCGCACGGTGCTCGGAACTCGGAGGTGCCCGCGGCTCCGGCGAGGCCGGCCAGGGTGGGTGCGAGCCGGCGGCGCTCCGATCCGCGGAGTCCCAGCCTCGAACGTTCGGACCCTCGGATTCCGGCCTCGAGCGTTCGGACCCTCGGGTCCCGACCCCGGGCGTTCGGCCCCCGCGGCGCCGAGAGCCCCGAGCGCTAGGGCGCGCCGGCCACGGACTCGGAGCCGCGGGCGGCGGGCGGGACAGCGCCCCCGCTCCCCCCGTGGGGAGCGCTCGCCCCTCCAGGAAGCGCCCGCCTCGCCTCCCCACCTCCCTCCCCACCCCCGCCCCCTCTCGGCCGGAGGGAGGAGCCCGAGCCGCCGCCGCCGCCGCCGCCACCGCCCGCCCGCCCCGGAGGAGCGCCGGACCCCGAGCGGCTGCGAGCGCACGCGAGCTGGCGAGGGCCGCGCGGACAGCGCCCTGAGCCCGTCCCGCGCCTGCGGGCCCCGCCGAGCAGAGGAGCGCCCCGGGATGCCCCGGCGGCCCGGAGCGCGGGCAGCGGCAGCGGCGGCCGCGCCGTGAGGGCGGCGGCGCCCGCGGGACCCGCGGTAAGTGGGGCCCGGGCGGGCCAGGGGCGGGCGGGGCGCCCTGGCGCGAGCGCTAAGTTCGGCCTTGGGGCTCGGCTTCTGGCGCCGGTGGCGGGCGGGAAGGAAGCTGGGTTCCGCCTCGCGGGCCGTGGCGCCCCGAGCCCCCGCCACCCGCGCGCACCCACGCTCGGGCGCTTGGGTGACTCAGCTGCGACCCGGCCACGCGGGGGCGCTCCGGCTGCGTCCCGGGGCAAAGTGGGGAGGGTGCGGGAGGACGGTGGCGCCACTCGGGGTTCGAGCCCAGCTGTTTAGGGACTCTCCTGCCTTCCCCGGGAGCCTGGGGGCGTCCGGAAGGTAGAGTCCTCGACACCGTCGCAGCTGCCGAAGACTTGGGGTCGGGATGGCCCCTGGCACCCCCGCACCCTGCTGTCAACCCCCAATCCCCCCGCCCCAGCGCCCTGCCGGAGAGCCAGCTCCCAGCCCAGGAAGAGGGAAGGGAGGGAGTGGAGCTGGGCAGCTTCCCAGAAGTCGAAGTGTGTTTGCAAACTAGTTTTTTCGCAAAAGCTGTCTGGCACCTTTGTGGTTAAGGGGGTGGGGTGGGGGGACATGGGGAGAGAGGAAGAGCGAAGCTCCTGATTCCTTTCCGTTTCCCTGCAGCCCTGCTTTTCTGAGACTAGAGGTGTCTTACTCCTCTCTTCCCATCCCATCCCATCCCTCAGCCCCGCCCTCCGCCCCCCCCTTCTTGGACAAGCTCCTTGGAGAGGGGCTCTTTGGAAGGGGGCTGTGATTTGCCCAAGATCACCAGTGGGAACTGGACCCCAGGGCTCTGGTAGCCAGTTGAGGGCTCATCCTGCTGCCTGTGATTCTCCCAGCCCTGTTCTGTATTTGGGGAGAGTGACACCGGTGAGGGATCTGGGAGAATTATGAGCGGCCCTTTGTTTTGTCTGCCCTTAGTTTTTGCTTGCCTTAGGGGTGTGGGCTCTCACCCATGCGTGGAGTGCTTTTTCTGTTCCTTGGGGTACCCACAGCTTCAGTAACTGGGGGGAGGAACCCCTTTGTAACCTTCAGCAGCTGCAGCCTGTCTGTGGCCAGTCTTGCTGGGCAGCTTTGGGAGACCTAGGTCTGAACGTTCACCCAGCCGTGAGCTGCGGGGCCACTCCTCCCCCCGAGCCTCCCCGTGCTTATCTGTAAAATGGGCTGATGGTCAAGGACCTGTGCGCCTGGAGGCTGGGTGCAAACATAAAGGAGTGGTTGGTTTTATTGCAATCCCTCTGGCGGAGGGCCCAGTGTGCTCTGGTATTGCCCCAGGCAGGCAGCCTCGCTGGCCGCGGGGGGAGGGGTCCCCCCCCCCCCCCCCCCCCCCCCCCCCCCGCCCTGGGCAGGTCTGGCCATGGAAAGAACCAGGGACTGAGAATGTTGACATTTGGATTCTCCTTGCCCTCTGCTACTTCCTGTCTGTGTGCCTTCTCACTCACTGGGCTCGGGGGTTTTTCCATCTGTAAAATGAAGCAAACTATGACACATTCCAGTTTATAGGGCTGCTGGGAGGCTGCAGCCGGGCACAGGGGTTCTGCAAAGTGGGGCGCGCTTCATGAATGGCCTGTGTGGTGTTTCAAGGTACCCCCCTCCCAGGGGCGGTGAAAATTTTAAAACTCAGGGACAGAAGAGGGCCAGGGATAGAGCCTCAGTTTCCATACCTGTAAAGTAGTAAGAACAACACTCTGTATACCTTTGTAATCTTTTAGGGTAATTGTGTATTTATTTAAAGGGAGTTGTGAGGGCGCCTGGGTGGCTCAGTTGGTTAAGCAATTGCCTTCGGCTCAGGTCATGATCCTGGAGTCCCTGGATCGAGTCCCGCATCAGGCTCCCTGCTCGGCAGGGAGTCTGCTTCTCCCTCTGACCCTCCCCCCTCTCATGTGCTCTCTTTCATTCTCTCTCTCTCAAATAAATAAATAAAATCTTTAAAAAAAATAAAAAATTAAAAAATAAAGGGAGTTGTGAGGATTAAATTAGGTGACAAAGGGCTCACTTGCCAGTATTGGGACTGGTCTGGTGACAAGCACTCGGTCACTGTTAACTGTCAGTATCGTTGTTCCTGGAAATCCGCATAAGCCCGATGAGGGCATTTAGGATTCCTTCTGGGGTTTTCTCAGGCCAGCCTGCTCCTCCCTTTCCTGCATCCTCCTTGGAGAGAAGAGCCTCAGAGGCCTTCTGGACTGTTCAAAGCGCAGTGTCCTGAGTGGGAAGGTTCTACCCCAGTGAGGAGGACACCATGAGGGATGATAGATCCGATTGTGTTCCCATTCGCTGCACCTTGGGCTGGCCTCACAGGCTCTAAGGAGTGACAGAAAACAGAAGAACATTCTCTAAGAATTCCTTCACTCCTGTCAGAGCAGGGAGCATTGTCCCCAGGCAAGGTCCCCTACTGAGAAGCCCTCAGCCTAGGGCCAGGGTCCCAGCTGCCCGATGGAACTGCCCCCTCTTTCTCCCCCCGCAAGCCCCAACCCTTACAGGGGCTGGTGGATCAGGGGCAGTCATTTCAGGAATCCAGCCCCTTCTCCTTTGGAGAATTGGCCTCAGAAAGGGGGCAGGATCCCCTCCTGTCCTGCCCAGCCCCCCTGCAGGACACAGGATGGGCTCCTTGGGAGCCAGGAGGCTGGGTCACCCTAGGATCTTGGCAGGCAGCAGCTGGAGAAGAGGATGGTCATGTCCCACACCCACTGTCCAGAGGGAGACTATGGGGTCCTAAGGGGAGTCACGGCTTGCTGAGGTCCTCTACTGCCTAAGAACTGGGTGGGGGTCTGAGGCGCTTCCTCGTTCTCAGCCCAGTGCCCTCTCCTCTCGTTGAGCCACTCGGCCCCTGCTCCCGTGGTGGGGTCAAGTGGACTGTGCTGTTCGGTGCTGTTCGGTGTCCTGGAGAGTTTCTCCACTAGCTCTGTCCTCACCTTCTTCCTCCAGGGTCTGAGATGAGGCTAATTAGCTGCTAATTTCTCACTCACTGGATATCACCTTGCTTAATTTTTCTCAGGGCGTTAGCCACCTTCTCGCTCACCTGATTTATTCATTTGTGTATCAGCTTATTATCTGCCCCTCTTCCCAAAGAGGGGCAGCCCCATGGACGGGCCAGGACGGTGCCCATCTTGTTCAGGGCCCTTTCCCTGCGCTTAGAGAGGCGCCCGGTAAATAGAAGATGAATGGCTGGGGCCGCCCGCATTGCGTCCGGAGAGGGTGGGATTTGCCTGGCACCGAACGACTGGGGGCTGGAGGAGGTGGAAGTGACTGCTGATGCCGTGTGCTGCCTCCCCAGGGGACTGAGGTGCGCTGGGGAGGGCCACCCACTCCCCGCGTGACCTGGGCCACGGCTCTTAACCTCTCTGACCTCAGTATCTTTGTCTAGGAAATGGGGCTCCTTACCAGGAGCTCTCCCCACTGCTTTCTCCATGGGGTTCTTCAGGCAGCTTTGGAAGGGCTTGTAAACCAGAGAGGGCCGTGATTCTTCTTGCACCGTGGCTTTGGGCCCCACCTTCCGTCCATTGTGCAGCCACCTGGTTGTCACTCAGCAAAGGTTTATGGAGCAGCCCTTCTGGGCCCGGGACGGTGCTGAAGCTAAGGGCACCGCCATGGAGCTCAGAGTGGAATGGGGGGACAGAGAGGGGACCGCAAATGGCAAGGAGGCAGGAGGACTTCAGATAGCGGAAAATGCCTCAAAGAGAATAAAGGAAGATGAAGTGAGGGGGGTGAGGGTGGGGGGCCGCTGTGGGAGGCGTCTCGAGGAGGAGGCCGTGACATTCGAGCGGGCATGCTAATCCATGGCAGTCTCTGGTTCATGGCTGTATCCCAGCTGTGCCTGGTGCCCAGCAGGTGCTCAGTGGATATTTTTGAATGAATGAAAGAGGGAGGTGTGCCCCAGACAGAGGAGACAGCACACGCAAAGGCCCTGAGGTAGGAACATGCTTAGTGTATTCCAAGAGCCCTCTTTCTCCCTTGGTGGTCCTTGTATCTTGCTGGGGGCATCTCCCTTGCCCGCTGTAACCTGGCTGTCCCCTCCTCATGCTGCAGGAGAGAGCGTGCTCAGCTCCCAGCAAATGACACCATCTGACCCCTCCCTCCTTTGGGGCCCGCAGCCATCTCTCCAAATCACCCCTGTGGCCCCTCGGAGAGGGGTGTGCTTTGCACCGTGGACGCAGGGAGCCCAGCTGCCTGGTGTCACACTCTGGTTTGCCATGGACTAGCCGATGACCTTGGGTAGTGTATTAGTTTTCTAGGGCTGCAGTAACAGGGGACCCGAAACTGGGCGGCTCACAACAACAGAAATATATTCTGTTTTGGAGGCCAGAAGTCCAAATTCAAGGTGTTGGCAGGGCCTTGCTCCTCTAAAGGCTCTAGGGGAGGGGCGCCTGGGTGGCTCAGTCTGTTAAGCGTCTGCCTTTGGCTCAGGTCATGATCCCAGGGTCCTGGGATCGAGCCCCACATCAGGCTCCCTGCTCAGCAGGGAGTCTGCTTCTCCCTCTCCCACTCCCCCTGCTGGTGTTCCCTCTCTCGCTGTGTCTCTCTCTGTCAAATAAATAAAATCTTTAAAAAAAATAAATAAAGGCTGTAGGGGAGGGTGCTTCCTTGCCTCTTCCAGCTCCTGGGAGCTGTGGCCACATCACTCCCTCCACTCTCTGTCTCCTTCCCTCGGCGCCTCAAAAGGACACCAGTCATATTGGATTAAGAGCCCCTCCTACTCTCGTCTGACCTCATCTTAGCTAATTACATCTGTACCCACTGTCTTTCCAGAAAAGATCACAAGGTACTGGGGGGTTAGGATTTAGAGGAACATAATTCAACCTCTAATAGGCGGTTTACGTAACCTCTCTGTGCCTCAGTTCTCCGATCTGTAAAATGGGGTGCTAGTAAGAGGGCACCTGTCCTGGGACCTCAGTGGAATGCTGTAAGCCTCAGGACAGGACCAGGCACGCTCAGCCAGCGCTACTTTCTCCTTCTCCTCAGGGGGGACTTCCGGGAGCTGGGACCCAGAGCCCAAGAGCAGATGGTGATGTCCTTGACCGGCAGGACTCGCTGAGGAGGCGTGGGTCTGATTTAGCACCTGCTCTCTGGCTCAGAGAGACCTGTCCCCGCTGTCAAGCTGAGGGTGGCCCTTCGGCGTGGTAGGGTGTGGGCTGGGCAGCATGAAAACTACAGAACAGAAGGAAGCCGTCAGCAAAGAGTGGGGAGAGCCCCACGTGCACAGGGCTGTGAGCAGCGGAGCCTAGCCCCCCACGCAGGGACCCAGGAGGGGACTCGGTACTGGCTGAGCCCAGGTGACTTTCAGGGTCCGTCAGCCCAGAGATTCTGGGTGGGAGCTTGGGGCTGAGGCCCAGAGCAGCCCAGGGAAGACTGAGGGGTATGTGTAGACTCCTCAAGGCTGGAAGGAGCCCAAGCCCTTCACAGGCAGGGAAACTGAGGCACAGAGAGGGCAAGGAACTTGCAAGAGTTCACACATTTTGGGGAGCCCCTGTCTCTAGTCTCCCCATGGTAGTCCCCAGGTGAGCATGGGCACCACAGGGAAGAAGGGCCCAGGGCTGCTCCTGTGCCTGAGGCCGCCCCCTTCGAATGAAGCCAGGTAGGAATGACTCTGGCTGGTGGCCACCATCACCATGCCCTCCCTCCTCCATTATTAGCTTGGTCCAGCCTCCGAGCTGGGCCAGGCCCACTCCCAAGGTCCCTGAAGTACTTTCTGCATCCCAGAGTACATCCACACCCATCCCCTGTCGCGCTTCCTGGGAGGCGGCAGGGCAGGCGGTCCCCTGCTCCCCTCTGCAGACCAAGGAGCTGAGGCCTAGGAAAGAGGAGGTGGCAGAAGCAGGACTTAACCCGGCGCCTGGACTCCCAGAGGGGTGGGTGGGGAGGATGGGGGCCACCTGGCAGCCTGGTGATGCTGGGGAGACACGGGCCAAGGCCTTTGGACCAGGGTTGAGCTGAAGCGGGGAGGCCCCCTTCCCCAGGGGCCAGAGCTTGGTGATTGGTGGTGGCGGCTGCAGAGACCAGCCTCCCTCTGGGTGTGGTCTGGTGGAAGCTGGGGGCCTCGGGGGGTGTCAGACCCCTGCTGCAGTTCCCTCGCTGTGCTGTCTTTGGCTATATTTATACCCATAATGGCCTGGCTGCCTGTCGGGAGTGCGGTGCCTTAGCCAAGGTAGAGAAGTGATTGGTGTCGAGATGCCACCACCCCCACCTTGGCAAGAGCCCGGCCCCACTCTCTGGGGGCTGCGTGCCACCTGGCGGGAGCCGGTGCAGCCCCGGGCTTGCAGGGAGGGCCCAGGGGTGTGAGCAGCTCGGGGCTGGACCCCCATCCCCGGAGAACCAGGGCTGTGGCTGGGGTTGGGGTGTGCCTGGAAGGTGAGAGCGGACACGCTGGGGGCTGCGTGCCACCTGGCGGGAGCCGGTGCAGCCCCGGGCTTGCAGGGAGGGCCCAGGGGTGTGAGCAGCTCGGGGCTGGACCCCCATCCCCGGAGAACCGGGGCTGTGGCTGGGGTTGGGGTGTGCCTGGAAGGTGAGAGCGGACACGCTCTAAAGCCTTTCAGCTGGGAGATTCCGGCACAGATCATGATTCTGAGATCCCAGAATTCGCCAACCCCGGCGTTCTGAGAACCTGTAGTCCCCTTCCCCTTTCCTCACTTTCAGCAAAGGATGGTGACATTTCCTAAGCCAGTGGTCACAGTACGGTGACAATGTTAGTGCCTCCCACCAAGGACCAGGGGCTCAGGAGGGGCTTTGTAGAGGAATCCCCGAGTTTTTGGTTTTACAACATTTCATTGAAGTATAAAATGTCCAAAAATGGAGCAGACGTCCCACGGTACGCCTCAGGGACAGTCCACAAACCAAAGCATCCGTCAGCGGCGCCTGGGACCCAGGAACGGAAACACGACCATCTCCAGAGCCCCCCACGCCAGTGCCGCCTCCCGGTCACAAGCACCCGTCCCCCCACCCATCCCACCACTCTTCTGACTCCCAGCAGCATAGACCTGTTTTGCCTGTTTCACGCCCTGTAAGGGAAATCAGACAAAACCGTGTGCTCCTTTATGTCTGGCTCTGTGTGCTCGGCATGTCCAGGACACCCGCAGTATAATCCACGGTGTGGGCGTTCCCGTTTCCTTGGCCTTCCTCCTGATGGTGGGCGTTCGGGGCATATCCAGTTTGGGGCTCCTAGAAATAGTGTTGCCGCAAGAGTCATAGCGGGGGGCCTTTGGTGAATATATGTGCACGATGTTTCTGCCAGGCATTGCTGGGGCATCACAGGGGATGCATCTCTTTAGCTTCTGTAGACCTGCTAAACGTTCTTCCAAAGTGGTTGCAGCAGTCCACACTCGCACTGGCAGCATGAGATTTCCAGGTGCTCCGCACCCTTGTCACCTTCTTGGTATTGTCGGCCTGGGGGTGGCGGAGGGGGGTGAGGGGGACACCGTGGTATCGATGGCATTTGGTTTTGCCGAGCTGAGTATGAAGAATGAAAGAGCGCAGGGAACGAGGGGGAAGGGCACTCCAGGCAGATGGAACAGCGTACGCAAAATGACAGAGGCACGCAGATGTAGGGCTGGAACTCCGCGTCGTGGGCAGCTCGTAGCTGGAGCCAGAAGTGTGAGGGCTCCGTCAGGGAGCTTGGGTGTTGTCCTGAGGACAGCTTGGAGCCACGGAGAAGTTTTTCTCATCTTGAGCCAGCACCTACAGTGTGTCAGGCCTTTTGTACTTTCTAGTCGATGGCTAAGAAAAACTAAGATCCAGAAGGACGAACGGACTTATCCGGAATCATCTTAGCAGAGGCTCTGGAATGCAAAACCTTCCAAGCGTTAGTTTGCTCATCTGGAGAATGGGAGTGGTGCTAACACCTCGCTCAAGGATGTTGTGGAGCTGTAGAAGTTAAAATCCATAATGTACTCAGCACAGGGCCTGGGGTAAGCGTTATTATTACTCTCAGTTTATTACTATTTCTCCGTCAGAAAAACCACACTTGCCTCCTCTTTTCCCTTCCAGCCGACAGGAGTAGGCCCACCTAGCTTCCACATTTAGGAAGGACTGGCCCAAAACTCCAGCCTCAGCACCCTGTTTTCCTGTCCCGTGCGTGTCTCCTAGGAGCTGAAGTTTGTAGTGATGGTTAATTTTATGTGTCACTGTGGCGAGGCTATGGTGACACCAGTCTGATGTCGCTGTGTAGGTATTTTTTTAGATGTGATTAACATTTAAAGCAGTAGACTTTTATTAAAGCAGATTACCCTCCATGATGTGGGTGGGCCTCAGCCGATCAATTGAAGGCCTTTTAGGAAAGCAAAGACCTTCTCCAAGAAGAAGGAATTCTGCCCCAAGACTACAACATAGAGGGGCACCCACGTGGCAGCTGTCTCTGTTGGTAGAGCATGCGACTCTTGATCTTGGGTCGTGAGTTCGAGCCCCACGTCGGGGGTAGACTTTATTTTAAAAATATATATATATACTGCAACATAGAAATCTTGCCTAGTTTCCCGCCTGCCTGGCCTGCCCTGTGGATTTTGGACTTAAGACTGCCATGTCACCTCTGACCTGAATTTCCAGCTTTCCGTCTTGTCTTACAGATTTAGAATTTGTCAGCCCCCATAACTGCATGAGCCAATTCTTTAAAAGAAATCTCTTTCTCTATATATAGCTATCCTATTGGTTCTGTTTTCTCTGGGGAAGCCTCATACAGTTGCCATTTGTCTTCCTGGATCATCTTGTCTAGGAAATGGGGCGAAGGAGGTGACTTAGATCTGGACACAGTCAAGACACAATCCGACCCCAGAAGTTCCGCCAGTGTAGCCATGAGGGCCGGTGGGGACCAGGTATCTGGTTCTCCAAGGGCTCTGGCCAACAGTGTCACCCTCTAGACGGGACATCGCAAACTCAGAGATCTGCAGAGACCTGGCCGGGAACAGTCCTGGTATGAGGACCAAATATGACATCTGCCTAATTACACCAAGCGCGGGCTAACCCAGAGCCCTCCCTGGGACGTGGCCAGCCATGAGGTGGCCGTATTGCAACCTTGGATCTAGGAGCTCAGAGCTCAAAGCGTGGTCCCAGACGGGCAGCCTCAGCATCCTGGGGGCTGATTAGAAACGCAGACATTGAGGTCCCTCCCCAGACCTGCTGAATCAGAATCTGCATTTTAGCACGATGCCCCACTTAGCCACCCCACTGGCCCTTGAGTATACTTTAGCCCACCGCAGAATCACCAGGAGGGTTTGTTAAAACACAGGTTGCTAAGTGCCACTCTGGGGGTTCTGACTGAGCAGGTCTGGTGGGGCCCAGGATGCTGCATTCCTGACAAGCTCCCGGGAGATGCTGAGGTGGCCCACCTGGGAAACACATGTGGAGCTGCAAGAGCCTGGGGCCACCACGGCTGGAGTCTCTGCTGTCAATGACGAGACCCCATGGGGCGGGATTCTCTGCATGGGTGAGGACCCAAAGGCCCTGAGGCATGCACCTGGTGGGGCCTGACTCCGTTAGCCCCTCCCTGGCCCCCCAGCCACCACCTTGCCTGCCACTGGCGTCCCAGCACCGTGTCTTCCGGTTGAAAAGGGGAGCCTAGAGCCGTATTTCTCAACCAGCTTCAACTCTCGGCCCCCTTTACGTAATCCGTACACTTCACACATCTCCCGAGATTTCGATCGGCTCCGCCTGCCCCCAGCCATCAAGAATTGCTGATAAAAGCACCAGCTACAAGCTGTCATTCCAAGTGCTTTCCTTCGCTTAATCCTCACCGTACCCTGTGAGAGCTCTCTCACTGTCATCGTTTTGTAGAGGGGGGAAACTGAGACCAGAGAGATTAAGTAACTCGCCCAAAGACGCACAGCGGGTAAATAGCAGAACTGGGGATTCAAAGTCGGGCGTTCTGAGTCGAGAGCCTGTGGTCTTCACTGTCACCAGCACCGATCAGAGGACTGAGCCCCCGTTCTTGTTACTGCCACCGACCAGACTTTGTGGAGTGTTATTTTCCATAGTGGGCACTGAAAACGGCATTCCTTTTTTTCATCTTCTAAATATCAAGTTAAACACGCTTTTCCAAGGGGCACATCGCTGACCTCCACCAGAAGTCCTGATAGGCTGTCCCCTTGTTACACTTGCCCCATACTTTCCAGCAGCTGAGACTCTCCGGAGTAGGGACTTGCTGCGTCCCTGGGCACCTCAGCCCCGCCCTTCACCTTCCATCCCCTCTTTTCCCCAGCTGGCTCCCCCACTCTCCAGCTCAGCCGTCTGCCTCCCCCGCCCCACTGCCCATCTCCCTGTGCCTGCCTTTCTTGGTGCCTCCCTGCCACTGCCCATCTCTGAGTTGGGAGCCCTCCAGGCCTCGGCATCTCCCCCCCATAGTGAGTGGGGTGCACAGCCCAGCTCCTGGGTCCTGAGCCACTGGGGCTAATCGTGGGCGGAAGGATGGAGTTAAGCAACCAGGCCTTTGGCCTCAGCATCATCCTTCCCTGTTTTAGAGAAACCACTGCCCCTTCTGGGGCCTCAGTTTCCACCCTTGTGAAGGGGGATGTGAAACCCTCCCCTGCTGGTCTCTTGGAGCAATCATGAGGGTCCAGGGTTTGAGTAACGGCTTTGTGATCTTTGTGATGTGTGTCAGGAAGAGGTGGTTGTCATTTCTCTGAGATTAAAGAGCCTGCACGGTGGGTTCTCTCCCTCCCTCTACACCCGTGGGTCAGCACCCGAGTCTCCAGATCCTGTCCTGTCCGCCTGAAGGGCAAGATGCATTAGGAGCGAGGGCCAGCGGACCCTGTGGGGGGCTGAAGCCTCTGTGTCTTGGTCATTGCTCTTCATTGCAGGGCACTCGGGGAGTGTTTGTGGAAGGAATGAATGGGAATTCCCAAACCCTGCCCTCTCTTTGCCTCATCTGTAAGAGAGACTACTAGTTTTGTATCTCCCCCTTCCAGCTCCTTCCCTGAGGATCTGGTCACCCTAGCAGACCTGTGCCCACCTGGGCCAAGAGTCAGGACCATCTGCGAGCAGGGCCTGGCTCCCCATGCCCCCTCTGCTGCCCATAACCTCAAATTACCTGTGGGGCGGGTGCTGCATTAAGGAGGTTTCCATTTGGCCCAGATGCGCATGGCAGGCCCAACCCTCCCTTAATGACACCTTGTCCGCCTGCCCTCCTGCTGGAGTAGGAGGGGAGGGGGCCCGGCCCGGCATAAGCTGTGATTTCTTTTTCCGTTGCGTCAGGCCTCAGGGTCCGGCCCGCCTGCCCGCTGCCGGGCTGGCACAGGGGCCCACTCTGACCCTCGCCTGCCCCAACTCCGGACATCATGTGCTCCCCATTTCGGGGATCCAGAAGCTTCCTGCCAGAGGGTGAGTTGGGGCTGGGGAACCTGCCCGCCCCGAGCTGGGGGAGAAGTGCCCCTCCCCAGCCCACCTCTTGCTCACTCTAGCTGCGGCCTGCCGGGTAAGCAGGTGGAGTTGCGGCGGGCTCCAAGGAGCTCGGCCCGGCCTGACCCTCCCCTGGGACCTGGTCCTTCCTGCCATGCCCTCAGCCAGGCCGGAGCCAGTGTGGGGTGGGAGGACAGCAGAGCGATGGCGGTGGCTTGGACGTGGGGCGGGGGGGCAGGGGCAGGGGAGAAGCCGCCCTAGGTGTTCATATGCGGGCGTGCCTTTGCCGCTGGTCATCTGGAGCACGCGTACACGTGTGTGTATGTGACCATACACTGCGTGTGCATGCACAGGGAAGTCCCTGACGCCCCTCGGGATGAAAGCAGATGCCTCTGACTTGGCAGCAGGGGGAACGGTGTGGCATCTAGCATGTCATGAAGGGGGCCCGTCAGGTGGAGAGGAGGCGGGTAGCCTGGATGGAACCCAGCCCATCAGGGATGACCCCAGAGATGGGAACAGTGAGACTCCTGAGGAAATGGGGTTCCCTTTGGCCACGCTGACTCCCCTTCGTCCCTAGTTCCTCACCATCCTCAGCAGTGCCCCAGCCCTGGCCAGAAGGCCGCAGATGGGCCTGGGGGGCCTGGAGACCCGGCTCATACCCTGCCTCTGTGGCTTCCTGGCCCTGAGACCTTGGGCAGGTGACTTGTACTCTCTGGACCTGTTTCCTCATCTGTAAAATGGGGGTCACTGTTGGGGGCCACCCCACTTCGGGTGGTTGTGAGCATAAACAGGCGATCCCTCAGCCACATGGCTAGGTGTCCCTTTTGGACATCCCTATCCCCCCCCCCCCCGCCCCCTGCCCCGCCTGCCCTCCAGACTGGGTTGAGGACTTGCTCACCCCTCCCCGACGTGGAGGGCCACCCAGCTGTACACAGGGAGAGTGAATGCAGCCTCCCCAGCCCTTTCAGTGGAAACTAATTTTTACACAACAGGAATGAATCCTGCGGGCAAATTGCAGTGCTGTCCTGATGCTCTGGGTTCGCGTGATGATGATGAGGTTGTAGAGACAGACGGTGGGAGGGAGGGGGCTGAGGACTGGCTTTGTCACTGTCCCGGATCCTCCCCTGTCAGGCATGCCCTGGGGTGCGCTGTGTCTGGAGAGGGAGAGGGCCCTCTGGCGCCAGCCCCACCCTCGCCCAGGCTTTGTGCAGACCGGGGCCTCCGTCTGCCCAGCCAGAGGCGGGCTGGCGCTCAGGATGCGGGCCATGACCCGGGTCCGAGGGAGAAGTCTGGGCCCAGCATGGCCACTGCGGCTTGGTCCCTCCTGCCTGGCTGATAGCTGCCTCCTCGCCAGCCTCCCTGCTGCCTCTCCATACTAACATCCCCTTCTCCCGACGGGGGCTAGAATCAGCTGCTCAAAACACAAATCAGATCTTGTCACCTCTCTGCTTAAAACCCCCCAAGACTTCCATCACTTTCAGCATAAAGCCCCAGTGCCCCCCAGGACCTGGCGGCTCTCCCCGCGCTGTCAGCTAGCCTGTGAGAGTTGAGACTGGGCTGGGTGACCTTCTTGCCATAGGATCCCAGGCCCCGGGTCCCAATCCCAGCCCGGGGCCTGGGACCTAGTAGATGCTCAGTAAACACTCTAGAGTGAATGAATGAGGATTAGCAGATCACGTGCTCAGCTCATAGTCAGTGCTCAGAAGCACAGTAAGTTGGATTCGCATCCCCCCTCTGGGGCAGTGCAGGGCCGGTCACCCACTCAGCAGTGAGGGGGTGACATATTAGTCAAGGCCTATATGGGTAAGTGGGAGCTAGACTCATGTACACGGTGACGTGGCCTATGTGAACTACACACGAGCTGCTGGAAATAAGACCCAACCACCGGAGTCTGGGAGGGCTGTGTCATGAAGTCTCGTGGGCAGATGAGGAAACTGAGGCACAGAGAGCCAGAGGGCTTGTCCATGGGGCCTTGTTATGGGTGGAGCCCAGAGCTCCCCTCCATGCCCTAAGATGGGTCTCTCCACACTTGCTCCAGATGAACTTGGAGGAAAACAGAACTGCCTTAGAGGAAGCAAATGCCAGTAATTAGCCATGACAGTGGAAGGGGTACATAAGGCCCTGTACATAGAATTTGGGGGAAGTCATATGCGAACGAAAGAGTAAATTCTATGTTGAGGATAAGGACCAACTCAGGCAGAATCTGAGCAATGTGGAGGGTCTGTCCATTCACTGATTTCTACGCTCATCTTTTTGATTCAGCAAGCATACACCTTGTGCATCAGTCACTGTGCTTAGGCCCAGGATACACAAGATGAATGAGATTGCAATGAACAAAGTCAAATTTCGGATAAGTTATCAAGAGTGAGCTTCCTAGTGGCCAAAGCAAAGAGGGAAACCTGCGCTATCATAAGCTCCACTCTAGCCACAAGATGCCAAAATATTAATCGCCCAGGAGAAGCCCAGGTTTTCCTGGCAAAATGAATGTCTTAGATGCGCATGTCCACTGTGATCTGTCACTAATCTGACAGGGGCGACTTGGCCTTGTGCGTGTCTCATAGGTAAAGATTGACCGACATAGATAATAACTTTGAACTAAATATGCCCACCAGAGACTCATTTTTCTTCATTCTCCTTTTGTCAAGCTTGTGCCTTTGTCGTCCTGCCATCAACACACCTGTCCTTCCATCTCTCTACCCCCATCTCAATGGTCACGGGGTGACACCTCCTCAGGGTGGGGTGGTACAGCCCATGTCTGTACCCTCTCTGACCCCCACTTCTATCCCCCTAGACTGCCAGGAACTGCTGCCACCACCGCCAACCCCCATGGCCTACATCCCTAGTGGGGGCGCCCCGGCCGCGGGGGCGGCGCCCATGGGCTCCCAGTATTGCGTGTGCAAGGTGGAGCTGTCAGTGAGTGGCCAGAACCTGCTGGACCGGGATGTGACCTCCAAGTCTGACCCCTTCTGTGTCCTCTTTACAGAGAGCGACGGCAGGTGGATTGAGGTGAGACCCCTCCTTGTGCGTCTGGGGTAGGCGGGGGGGTGGCTGGGTTGCTGGGGAGGGACTCCCACTGGATCCTGGGACCTCTAGGTTATGCCCTTGGAGGGAGTTGGAGGGTGGGACAGGGATTACTTAGAAGATTGTTGCTTTTAAAATTAAATTTTAGAGGGCATCTGGCTGGCTCAGTCGGTGGAGCACGTGACTCTTGATCTCAGGGTCGCGAGTTCAAGCACCACATTGGACATGGAACCTGCTTAAAAAAGAAAATTAAATTTTATTTTATTTTATTTATTTATTTATTTTTAAAGATTTTATTTATTTATTTGAGAGAGAGAGAATGAGAGAGAGCGAGTACATGAGAGGGGGGAGGGTCAGAGGGAGAAGCAGACTCCCTGCCGAGCAGGGAGCCCGATGCGGGACTCGATCCAGGGACTCCAGGATCATGACCTGAGCCGAAGGCAGTCGCTTAACCAACTGAGCCACCCAGGCGCCCAAGAAAATTAAATTTTATTTAAATGTATTTAGGGGCACCTGGCTGGCTCAGTCAGAGGAGCATGTGGCTCTTGATCTTGGAAAGGTCATGAGTTCGAGCCTCCCATGGGGTGTAGAAATTATTTAAATAAATAAAATTTTATTTTATTATTATTTTTTATTTTATTTTTATTTTTTTATTTTTATTTTTTTTAAAGATTTTATTTATTTATTTGACAGAGAGAGAGATAGTGAGAGCAGGAACACAAGCAGGGGGAGTGGGAGAGGGAGAAGCAGGCTTCCCGCTGAGCAGGGAGCCCGATATGGGGCTCGATCCCAGGACCCTGGGATCATGACCTGAGCCGAAGGCAGACGCTTAACGACTGAGCCACCCAGGCGCCCTTATTATTATTTTTTAAAGATTTTACTTATTTATTTGTCAGAGAGAGAGAGAGCGACCACAAGCAGGGGGAGCGGCAGGCAGAGGGAGAAGCAGGCTCCCCACCAAGCAAGGAGCCCAATGCGGGGCTCGATCCCAGGACCCCGGGATCATGACCTGAGCCAAAGGCAGACACCCAACCCACTGAGCCACCCAGGCGTCCCTAAATAAATAAATTTTTTTTTTTTTTTAAGATTTTTATTTATTTATTCATTTGAGACACAGATACAGAGAGAGAGAGAGAGAGCATGAGCAGGGGGAGAAGCAGAGGGAGGGGGAGAAGCAGACTCCCCGCAGAGCAGGGAGCCCGACGCGGGGCTCAATCCCAGTACCCTGGGATCATGACCCGAGCCGAAGGCAGACGCCCAACCATCTGAGCCACCCAGGTGCCCCAATAAGTAAAATTTTAAAAAATAAATAAAATGTATGTATATTACTACTTAAAATAATATTTGTGTTTAAGCTATTATAATTCAGAGATTTATATTTATAATTATATTGTTTTATGTTGCAATATATTTTCTTTTATTTTTATTTATTTGACAGGGAGAGACACAGTGAGAGAAGGAACACAAGCAGGGGGAGTGGGAGAGGGAGAAGCAGGCTTCCTGCCGAGCAGGGAGCCCAATGCGGGGCTCGATCCCAGGACCCTGGGACCATGACCTGAGCCCAAGGCAGACGCTTAACCACTGAGCCACCCAGGCCCCATATATTGCAATATTTTTAATTACTATAATATATAGTTAAAACCTTAGAGTTTTACAAAATGCCTGCTTCCATTTTTAAAATAACTTTCCACATTTATTCCTAAATGAACGCACAGTCAGTGAGGAGCAGACAGAGAAATGGGGAACTCAGGCTTTGATCCCAGAGCTGGAGCGAGACCCAGGTCTGTCACTCCCTGCTGTGTGGCCTTGGGCAAGTGGCTGTCCTTTTCTGAACCTGTCTCCTTATCTGTGAAATGAGGATTTTTTTCCCCCTGTCTCCCTTGCAGAGTCCCAGAACTAGGGATGTGGATGGTGTCAAGGACTTCTGAGCTTGAGGGCTAGGGAGAGATGCAGCTTGAGGAAGGATTTTGAGAAATCCAAACCATTAACACTTTCAAGTTCTAAGAGTTGCTTTGTTTTTACTTTAAAAGGGGTCTATGTTTATTGTAGATTTAGAAAAGACAAACCTAAAGAAGACAGTACGGTGGGAAACCTGCGTGTCAGGGAGAACCACTGTTAACGGTTGGTGGTTTTATATGCAAGTAAAATTTCCAAAATATGTATCTGTTTTTAGTAGTTCTTCAACTGAGCCACAGTGGACAGCCCACTGAACATACTGTGGTTTACAAAGAGTTTCCACAGCTGTTGGCTCCTTCTTACGATGCCAAGGAAATGGTGCTGAGGTTGTTGACCCATTTTACGGAGGGAAAGCTAGGGCCCGGAATGGGTAGAGACTCCTCTGTGTCACTCGGTGCGATGGAGCGCAGCCAGAAGTGGGAGGTGGGACGTGGGGTCAGCCAAGGACTGAAGCCAGTGTGCCTGGAGCATCCTGGTCCCCTCTGCCAGGTCTCTGGAGCCCCCACCTACCACTCAGGGAATGGTGTCCTCCCCGCTACACCCCACCCCCACTCACGGCACACACACCCCCACCCCCCGGACAATCTCTCTCTCACCCAGGCTGGCCACCCTTGCTAAAAATAGCCCAGGACCAAGACCTCTTCCATCCCTGCTCCTCCAGCCCTTGGAAAGGGACTGGGTGGGAGGAAAAATCAACATAGCCTGGGCCCCAAAATAGACCATCACCCGGACTCTGCGGTTTGGAGCCTCCATGCAGAGAGGCCAGGAGGCGGGGTTCCTGTCCCCGCCCCAGCCCTGACCCACAATACAAGGCCCAGCCTTTACCCCGGCCTTGGTTTCCATAGTAGGTGGGGGGGGTTGGGCTGCACAAGGCCCAGGTACAAACATCTGCCCCCACCTGCCCCTACGGACCCCTCCTTTTTTCTGTTCTGTCTCTCAGCTTCCATGTGAAATGTGGTTTGGAAAAAGGGTTCTTCCAAGGGAAAAAGGATGGAAACCACTGATAGTCAAATCCCGTCGTTTTACAGAACTGGAAACTGAGGCCCTGAGGGGAAAAGGGACTTGCTGTCTGTCACTTACCTAGGCAGGGACACACCTCGAGTTCTTGCCCTGGCTCCTAGTATGGCGCCGGGGCCAAAGAGTTCAGTGTCAGTGCTAGAGTCAGACCTAGGTTCAGGTCTTAACACTGCCCCTCTAGCTGTTCGACCTTGGGTAAGTCCCTTAACCTCTCTGTGCATCAGCGTCCTCATCTGTGAGCTGGGAGTGGTAACTGGCCACGAGTAGGTGTTCAGCCAGTTCGCAGAATGATTCCAGGCAGCCCGAGAAGGCGTGAGCCAGCTGCCTGACCCCGGGTCCTGTCTCCCTGACCCTCTGCTAGTATGACAGGACGGAAACCGCGGTCAACAACCTCAACCCCGCGTTCTCCAAGAAGTTCGTCCTTGACTACCACTTCGAGGAAGTGCAGAAGCTCAAGTTCGCCCTGTTCGACCAGGACAAGTCCAGCACACAGCTGGAAGAGCATGATTTCCTGGGCCAGTTCTCCTGCAGCCTGGGCACGGTGAGCTGGGCCCCTCCAGGGGGCCAAGGGCAAGGCAGTCCCCACGCCCGCCATCACGCTGCTCCCAAGGACGGGGCAGTGCCTTGGACCAAGTCTCTTCCGCCACTTGCTTTCCCTAGTCCTGTCTTCCTGGCTGGCTTCCAAGGTAGCACTGAAAATGCAGATAGCCTTGGGGGCCAGCAGGTACAAAAGGGGTGAGTAGCCTGGTGGTTTGGGCCAGGCTGAAGAGTTCCCACAGCACAGTGTCAGCAAGCTGTTGCCACACAGGAATGGGGACCCTGCGTGGCCAGAACTTCTGACTGTTAGAAGTAAATCAGATGTGGTCTTGACTTCTGGTGCAGGAGCATCTGACCAGCTGGCTTACTGTGTAAACTTGGGCAACTTCCTTTCCCTCCGCGGGCCACACTCCCCCCATCCAGCTCCGTCCTGGGTGAGCGTATGGAGGGCTGGGAGCCCCTCGCACCAGTTCCAACCATCCTTATGGCTGTGTGCCCTCGGGCGAGCCCCGCCCCCTCCCGGGCCTCCGCCTCCCCTCCCCCCATTTCACTCGGGGCTAACGATGACCGCCCGGCCACAGTGATGGTGGAGGAAGTGCGCCCGCCGAAATGGCCTGGACCTTCCAGGAGAAGGGATGGACCAAGCCTGGGCCGCCGCTGTGAGAGCAGTAGGCCGTGTCCTGGGATTCCGGCCTGGGGTCCACGCCCCCCAGGGGTAACGGGAGGGAGCTGCAGGGTGAGCGGCCGCCCCTGGCCCGGAGAGAGGGGCAGGGCTGGCAGCCGGTGGCCAGGGCCTGGGGAGAGCTGCGGCCCCGGGGTGGGGAGGCCTCTGGACCCGAGCGAAGGCCCCCGAGGAGCGTCACGTGTGCCAAACAGCCTTTCCCCGCTCCTGGTCTTCTGGCGCCCTTGGACGCCCCCAGCGGCTGCACCCGCAGGACAGGGGTGCCGGCGGTGAAGGCCACCGGGGCACAGAGCAGGTGGTGAAGGGCGAAAGTGGGCTGGGGAGGAAAACCAGCACGGGGGCATAGGAACGTGCACAGATGAGCCCAAAGACTGGCGTTTCCCCCAAGAAGCTGAGAACCAAGGTGGCCCCCGAAGAGCGTGGGAATGGGGTGTACAGAGATGGTGGAGGGCAGCTTTCCAGTGTGTTCTGCTTTCCCTGTCTATATGGTCTTGACGGCTGAGCGCTGTGTGAACGTCTTCCGTATTCGGAGCATGAAATAGGAGTCAGGATTTGATCTTCTCCATCAGGGATCACACCGTGGGGGGGGGGCGGCATCTGTAGACGGCTTTAGGGGAGGCCGTGCGGGGGCTCGACTCCCTGCAGGTGCCTCGGAAGGTGACCCGAGGCAGCCAGCTCAGTGGGGGTGGGACCGGGGGTTTCCACACCAGCTGTGGGCGCTCGGGCAAGCGTCAACACCTCTGGGCCTCCGTCTCCTTCGCTGCCCAGTGGAGTTAGCGACGGGTGCTGGCTGCCTCCTGGGAGGACAGTCCCGCAGGGGTGGGGTGTAGCAGCGCTTTTCCTCCCCACCAACCCTCAGGAGCGCCACTCTCCTCTCTCCCGCCCCCCCCAGATCGTCTCCAGCAAGAAGATCACTCGGCCTCTGCTGCTGATGAATGACAAGCCTGCAGGGAAGGGCTTGATTACGGTACCAGCCCCCTTCCTGCTCTCCGCACCCCTCCGCCTCTGCCCGAGGCCCTCCCCCATCAATGGGCTGCTTCCCTGGCAGATAATCACCAGCTTTGTTTGGAGTAAAAAGGCCCAACTTACAACTTAGCAACAGGTCTCTTAGCAACGGGCTCCTGGCACCACATATGATGCGTTGGGGGCCGCCAAGCTGGGAGTAGGGGGCTTGCCAGAGGCCCCGGTGGCCTCCTCCTCCCAGGGCTGGGGCGCTCCTACTCTTGGTCCCTGAAGGTCACCGTAGCCCTTCCAGCATGCCCTCCCCGCCTGGCCCCTGCCTGCCCTCGCTAGGGGGTCTTTGAGAAGCGCCTTGCCCGCAGAGCTCTGTTTACGGTTACAGGGTTACGGTGCGCAGTGATCCCGGCCTGCCGCAGGCCCTTTGTGCGGACCAGTCCTGGGTCCTCGCAGACTCCTCCAAGGCAGGGAAACCCGTTTTACAGACGAGGGACCTGGAGCCCAGAGAGGCAATGCCCTGGGGCAGTCACAGGCTAGTGAGGCTCCCTCTCGGATTGTCCCCCTTCAGAGCCCGTGCGCTGCCGGAGGAACTGGCCGGCTGGACGGAGGAGGCCGAAGCTGTATGTGCTCATATGTAGTCACCCCCCTGCTCTGGAGCCTCCCCGGCTCCCCACTGCCCCTGGAGCTTTGCTTTCAAGGCTGTGACGAACCCCACCTCGCTTTCCTTTGTGTACATACTCTGGGTTCCAGGCAAACTGAATTCTTAGCATACCACACATATCCCAGATCTGCATGTACTGTTCCTGCCACCTGGAATGTTCCCTCCCCGCCTCCCCCCCACCTCTTGGGGTTCAGAACCTCCCCATCTATGTACCATCTATATAACTTCACCAGCCAGCTCCCCTCCACCTGGAAGCCAACCCAGTGGCTCCCGCTTCCCCCCGAACTGGGAGACCGCCCCCCCCAGCATTGCCACGGTGCCACTCCAGACCTCAGGTCCTTCCTCTGTGGAATGGGGGCAGTAATAGGATCTACCTCGCAAGGTTGTTGAGCAAGTGTCTGCTGGAGGAAGGGAAAGGCAAGGAAGCCTAGCGTCCCGTCTAGCTCTGTGTGGGGTTCTGGAGGGCCCAGTAGCTTGTAGGTGAGGCTGTCCTACGGGTGGGAGGGAAGAGGTAGCCCTAGCAGAGAGAGGCCCCGGCCCACTTGTGTCGCTGTTGGCCCGAGGGCTTTCCCTGCCACTCTGTGGGGAGGGGGAGACAGAGGCCCAGAGAGGGCAAAGGTGGCCCCAAGGTCACTCAGCTGGTCCATTGCTGGCTGGGTTGGAGCCAGAGGGCCATGGCTGAGGGCGAAGGCATGGCAGACAGATGACAGTATGAGCTGACAACAGCAGAGGGAGCTCAGGTGACTCCTGTCCCTGCCCTGGGCCTCAGTTTCCCTAGCTGCACGGTGAGGTTCCTGGAATACCCCATGCCTTGGCGTTTTGAGGTGGCTATGCTCCCGGGGTCTGCAGTGGGGGCCCGAGGGGGCCTATCAAGCTGCTCCCTGGCCAGAAGCTCTCCCCAGGGCTCGAGACCACCCCTCATATCTGGTAACTGCTTCACAGGGCCTCCCCTCTTGAGCCACATGGGGTCACTTCTGATCCCTCAGATTCACATGGGTTACCCCATTTTCCAGAAGCTAGACATGGAGGTTTTGAGAAGACGAGAGGCACGTCCAGGGTCGCCCGGTACTGTCCCTCCTCTCCTTTCCCCCTCCCAGCCTGGAGAGCTGACCCCTGGGTACCTGTGCTCACTGCCCGGCAGGACGCCAGGGGGAGTCACAGGGGCAGGTCCCAACCCTCACATTCCCCCCAACCTCACAGATTGCCGCCCAGGAGCTGTCGGACAACCAGGTCATCACACTGAGTCTGGCGGGCAGGAAGCTGGACAAGAAGGTGAGGCAGGAGAGAAGGGGGGTTCTCCATCAGGGAGCGGTATCCCTCCCCCAGCGCAGGGTTGTGGGGCCTAGTCCTGGTGCTTCTGGCCATCACCTTCATTGCCCCCCACCCAGGAACAAGCCCATAGCTCAGGCCACCCCAAATTTGGACCTCTTTACCACTGAGGTAATGAGTTTGCCATTATTTAGAGGTGTTCAAGACATAACTGGAAACCCACTCCTGGGGATTTCCTGTGTCATTTAGTGTAAATGCTGGGATCATTACAGTAACCTACAGGGCCCCACTGGATGTGTCCACGGCACCCCCTGACCTCACCCCCTCTGTTTTTTCCACCTTCATTCTGCCTCAGCCAAATTAGCCTCCTCATTGTCTCAGGATTGCACCAGGCACCCTCCTGCCTCAGGACCTTTGCACTTGCTATTCCCTCTGCCTGGGATGTTCTTTTCCCTGAATATTCCCTGACACTATTTTGTTTTTAAGATTTTATTTTTATTTATTTGAGAACGAGCACAAGCAGGGGGAGGGGCACAGGGAGAAGGAGAAGCAGGCTCCCCACTGAGCAAGGAGCTTGTTGCAGGACTTGATCCCAGGACCCTGGGATCATGACCTGAGCTGAAGGCAGATGCCTAAATGACTGAGCCACCCGGGAGCCCCTCCTGACACTTTTTTTTTTAACTTAAATAAATGGATTTTTAAAGGACATGCGGGGCGCCTGGGTGGCTCAGTTGTTAAGCGTCTGACTTCAGCTCAGGTCATGATCCCAGGGTCCTGGGATCGAGCCCCGTATCGGGCTCCCTGCTCAGCAGGGAGCCTGCTTCTCCCTCTCCCTCTGCCTGCCGCTCCCCCTGCTTGTGCATGCTCTCTGTCAGAGGAATAAATAAAATCTTTAAAAATAATAATAAAGAAAGGACATCCTATCCCTTCTGTGACGTGCTGGGATCGTTTCAGTTTTTCAAATCCCCACTAAAATAAAATCATATCCTGCTGCAGGCATCGATCACCCTTTTGAAGCCCTGCCCCATCTAAGTTGGAGCGCCTGCAGGCTCCAGGTCTCAGGGTCTCTGAGCACAGGCTTTGGTAACCCCGGGATGGGGCGGTTTCTCCTGCGGGAGCTGGTTGGCCCCAGGGGACCCACAGCTCCCACCCCTGACGCGGGGTTGGGGAAGGCAGCTCCCCCCCCAACCACCGCCTCATCTGAATCTGGTAAAGCCATGCCTCCCTCACCTGCATCCTCCTGCTTCCTCCAGGACCTCTTCGGAAAGTCAGACCCATTTCTTGAGTTTTATAAACCAGGAGATGACGGCAAGTGGATGCTGGTTCACAGGACTGAGGTGGGTGCACGGGGCTCTGGGGTCTCTAAGCCAGTGGGTCTGTAGTCCGGCCACCCGTCTCCCTCCGCCCCCCCCCCCCCCCAGTGTCTCAGGACAGGGCTGTGAGATCACCGCTGTGCAGGGAACGGGAAAAGCCACGGTGGCGCCTCAAGGACTTGCTCCCTTCCTGCCACAGGGATGCTCATGCCACCCCCAGGAGTGTGGCTGTGGGCCTCTCTGCCTTGCCACCCCCATCAGACTGGCCCAAGCCCAGAGCACTGCTGCCCTGGGCCTGCACTCAGCCTCGGCCCTCCCTGTGCTGCAGGTGATCAAGTACACGCTGGACCCTGTGTGGAAACCATTCACTGTGCCGTTGGTATCCCTGTGTGATGGGGACATGGAGAAGCCCATCCAGGTGAGGGGGCTTGGGGAGCCCTGCGCCCCACCCTGCCAGATCCAGCCTCCCAAGCTCTCCCAGGCTTGCTGGGGATGCCCTGGCCAAGCTCTTTCTTACTAAGATGGAAAAGCAAACCTAGGTAGGGGGAGAGGCAGGGGACCTGGGCTCTGGTCTCACATCTGTCTGACCCTCTGAGCCATCTGGGCAAGGCCCCCGTCTCCGTGAGCCCTTCCTGAAACAGGAACAGAATGACTGCCCGGTTCTTGCCAGAGGCCTGCGGCGCTGCCACCTGGGACAGCGGGTGTGCAAGCGACCAAGGGTTGTCACTGTGATGAGGACAGTGATTACTGGTCGCTACAGAACCTCAGTCCCCATGCGCGGTGACTGAGAGCAGATGGGGGAGACGGAATCAGCGAGGCCGGGGCAGGGATCCCTGAACAGGGTACTAGGAAACCTGATTCTAGTTCTGGGTCTGCTGCTGCGGCTGTGAGACTTTGGACAAGTGCTTCCCTCTCGAAGCCTCAGTTTATCCATCAGTGGAATGGGTATGATAATTCCTGCCTTCTTCCTAGGACTGGCAGCTAGATTAGCGAGCATGGAAAGCTGGGATTTTTTGTGCCTATCTCAAGGAAAGGAGTAGTCTAGGGAGACAAGAGGCATGTCCAGTGTCGCCCTAGGGAGGGTCCCAGGCCATGGCCCGCCAAGGCAGGTGGGCCACAGCCCCAGACAGATGAGGAGCTGAGTGACGGGTATGTGGGGAGTCGAGCTTCCTGCTCCAGAGTGTACAGCCTCCATTGCTGGGGTGCTCCTTTTCCCAGTAATCATGGAAGGCTTCCTGCGGGAGGCAGTTCAGGAGCTCACGGCACCATCCCAGGCCAGCAAGGCAGATGCTAGAGAACAGGGGAGGCACCAGCAAAAGGAAGACATGGGGTTTGCTCAGGTGGCTGAGAGGGGCCAGAGAGCACCTCCCTGGGGGCTGCTCTGGGGTGACCTCCGTGGACCCACCCCAGGTCATGTGCTACGACTATGACAACGACGGGGGCCATGACTTCATCGGCGAGTTCCAGACTTCGGTGTCGCGGATGTGTGAGGCTCGTGATGGCGTCCCGGTGAGATGGGCCTGTGTGTGTGACCCTGAAACCTCAGCAGGGGACGGGTGAGGGACACAGGCTTAGAACTGGGCAGACTGGGGCTCAGATCCCACCTCTCTGGCGTATGACCTTAAGTAAGACATCCAGTTTCTCTGAGCCTCAGCTTCCCCATCTGTCAAATGGGGCAGAGGGGGAGACTGGGAAATAAATGAGATGATCCTGGTAAAGTGCCTAGCATGTGGTGAGCACTCAAGAGCTGTTAAATGAACTCACCGCAAGAGGCTGGGCCCTGGGTGATGGTTCTGGGTATATGAGTGGACATGATGTAGATGAGTTAGCATCTGGGGTGGGAAACAGATGCAGGTCCTCCTGCCTTGGGCAAGCACCGCTTGGTGTGAGCCTTAGGTAGCCAGAAACAGTCTGGGTGTGGACATCCGGGAAGGCTTCCTGGAGGAGGCATGCTACCCCCTGATCAGGACTGTGGAGGGGATCCTGGGGCTCAGGAGAGGGTCAGTCCCCCAGGGAAGCCCCAGGCTGAGCTGCTCTTTCCCTTACGTTGTCCAGGTGGAGTTTGAGTGCATCAACCCCAAGAAGCAAAGGAAGAAGAAGAACTATAAAAACTCGGGCATCATTATCCTGCGTTCCTGCAAGGTGAGCCAGCGGGGGTGGGCCCAGAGCAGGGGCCCAGTTGGGGGGATCATATCCCATCACTGCAGAAGGGATAGACAGAGCCCTGAGTATGGAGCTAGCAAGGCCTGGATTCAAATCCTGGTTCTGCCACGTCCTGACTCTGGGATCTGCTGAGCTTAACCTCTCTGGGCCTCAGTCTCCTCATCTGTAGAATGGGGATGTTAACAAGGTAAAAAACAAAGGTGAAGGGTTAGTCTCATATCACATTCCTGGGATATAAGGAGGTCCAGGAGGGCATGAGATGACCTTCCAGGGCCTCTCCTGGTTAGAAGGTAACTGCTTCCCGTGCTGGCGGCTTGCCCGTTGCATGTCTGGCACCCCAGGGGCAGAGGGACATCCGGCGGGGGCCCAGCAGCATCATCGAGGGCTCAGGTCACTGTGACTCCCGTGGTGCAGCTGGGGCCGCTGGGGCCTCTGAGGCTCGGAAAGGGAATGAAGTTCACAGCAGCGGTGGTGAGGGCCGCCCCTGGATGCCCAGGAGCCGGCATCTGCTGGAATCAGGCAGGGTGCTCCGGAAGGCAGCCTAGGCCCGGGCAGCGAACGCCCTGGACACCTGGCCTGAAGCGGCATCCTCCCTGTGCGGCCTGGCGGCCCCCGGCCCCCGAGCCTCTGCGGCCTGGTCTGGAGACCGCGCGGTCTGGCGAGGGCTTCCACGACTGCTCGCTCCATGAGGTCACGATGCCAAAGTGCCCTGGGAAAGCTAAGCTGGCAGCCGGTGGCGTGGGGTCCTTGTTCCTGAAACTTCTGTCACTCGTACTCCCCTTCGTGATTTTTGCCACCTGCCTTACTTACTACTTTTTGTAATCAGCCCTTTCCCCCCACCATTCTTGGTTTTTTTCTTTTTTTTTTTCTTCAATACATTTATTTTGAAAGGAACCCCCTTATAACTCCACCCAAATAGGAAGGCCAGTATCTACCTTCGCCAAAGGAGCAAAAGGCCATCAAAACAAACACAGGGTGTTAGCAGCTTGATTATAGCAGAAGGCCTTGGGCTGGAGGCCTGGTCGTTCTCTGCTCAGGGTGGAGGTCTGTCAGGGCTAAAGAGGGCTTAAGGACCGGACAGCAACAGAGACTTTCTCTGCTGTGTAATTGGTAGGTACAACTGACAGTAGGCCCAGGGACCCTGCCTGGAAGGAGCGCGCGTGCTCGCGCGCGCGCGCGTGTGTGTGTGTGTGTGTGTGTGTGTGTGTGACCCACTGGAACTGTTGCTCTGAGAGCTTTGTTATAGAGAGATCTGAGTTTCGTTGTAATCAGCCCGGGTCTTCCCTTGGCCTCCTTGACTCTACTCAGGCTTCGGGGCACAGAGCAGTCAGCCCCCCGGCTCCCCCTGGGAACTATGGCCAGGTGGAGGGCCGGCCGTCAGGTGCAGGCCAGGGACCCACTGACTCCCCTGATTCCTTCCAGATAAACCGGGACTACTCCTTCCTGGACTACATCCTGGGAGGCTGCCAGCTCATGTTCACTGTAAGGCTCCTCCCCCGCAACCCCCCACCTCCCGACCCCAGTGAGGACCCTCCCTGAGGGCTTGGGCGACCTACTGCAGCAGGACAGACTGGGGATAAACTTCAGGAAGGACTTCCCCAGGGCAAGGGGAGCGTCTGGCCCAGAGGAGAGGGCATAGGTGGCTGAGCCTGAGTCCGGGCTTAGCTATAGGTCAGGGCCTGGCTGCCCAGCCCTCAGAGTGTTGCTGGCTACACCCCTGCAGAGGGAAAAGAAGCTGAATTCCTCCCTGCCCGTCAGAAGGCCTTCCTGTGTGCTCTGCTACGCCTCCTGTTTGCTCACTCAGTTCCATCCACACGGGTCCTCACTGTTCCCCCAAGATGCCAAGTGCCCTTCTGTCCGAGCGCTTTGCATCTGCTGTTTCCTTTATCTGGAACGCTCCTTCCGGAACCTTCTCACGGCTGCTGCCCTGACATCCCTTCGGGCCATGGCATAGAGGTCACCTCCTTAGGGAGACCTCCCCTGACGCCCTCCTGTCGCTCCTTGTCACTTCCCCTATTTTGTGATCTTCAGAACACTTAGCCACTCTGAAGTTATTTAAGTATCTTTCTCTTGTCCCTGTTTGTCCCACCCCGAAGACTGTGAGTGCCCCAAGTGTGGGGACTTTGTTTTGTGTGCCAACCTCAGCAAGCCACTCAGTGCCTGGCACATAGTAAATGTTGGGTAAACGAGTTGTCCCTCTGTCCGTGGCCTGGGGTGTATGCCCCCCAGACTCGTCCCGCTCATCTGGTCTTACGCTCCTCACTTGAAGGGGACCTCCGGCCCAGGGGGAGGAGGTGCTGGGTCCCGTGCTCTGCCCACCTCCCCGCCTTGCCACCACTTCTAGATCCCACGGGACTGGAGGTCACCTGCACGACTCTGTGGAGTCAGGGGATTGGCCTTGTTGACCTCTAACCCCACTGGTCACCACTCCCCCCTCACTCCGAGAGGCTGGGCTCTCCTGTTCCTTCTGCATGTGTGTGTGTGTTCATTTAACAAATGGATACCGAGCACCTCCTCTGTGCCAGACCCACCCCACATGATCAGGTTCCAAGGTGGCCATCTGTCTCCCTAGATCCCTCTCCTAACCCTCCCCTGCTGGGCAGGCTCGCCCCCCTACCCATCTGTGCTACCCCTCCAGGGCCTGAGCTGGACTTCCCTGGGGTCTGAGAGAGCAGATCTTAGCTTCAGCCCCTGCGGAGCACCTTCTCTGGTGCTCTCTGCCTCGCCCTGGCCCTGGCCCTGGGGGCGTGTGTCTTGCCTACAGTGAGCACCCACTCTGGGCAGATGGGCACTGGCCTACCAGGCAGCCCCAGGTCCCAGAGCCCCCTGGGGGCCTGAGGGACAATGTGGAGGTGGCTTGGGGTGAGGATAAGGTGTCTGGGAAGGCTTCAGTGGGGCAGGGACATCTGAATTGGGCCTGAATGATAGAGGAGAATGAGAGAGGGAGAAGAGATGGCCTGGCTCTTGAGGTAGAGGGAACCTCATGAATAAAGGCCTGGAAATGGAAACAGAGGAGTGTGTGGGTCATGACAGTGAGGGGGACAAAGGAATTTGGGAGTGTGAGTTGACTTTGTGTCACATCTGGCCAGTAGACTTTATGCTTGGGCAGTAGGGACCCACTGATGGCATTAGAGCCAAAGGAGTGACTCGGTCCGTTTCTAGGTTTCAGACCATCTTATGGAAGGGTGGGTTGGCACTGGGAGATGAGTGACTTCCCATGTCCTATTAGCCTCTTTGTTCCCTGGGATGAGCTAGGGAGCTGGAGTCTCTCTGGCCACCTTGGGTGGCCTTTTTCTTCCCACTCTACAGGTTGGGATAGACTTCACAGCCTCCAACGGGAATCCCCTTGACCCTTCCTCTTTGCACTATATCAACCCCATGGGCACCAACGAGTATCTGTCGGCCATCTGGGCTGTTGGGCAGATCATTCAGGACTATGACAGGTAAGCTTGAGGAGGGACTCTGGAATCAGCTACGGCTCCATCCAACCCGGAAGCTCAGCTTGTCAGAGCTGGAAGGGACCCAAAGATCCTCAAACCTGGGAATGGCCAACACATGGTATATGTGCCTTATTGCCCCTTCCTACACCTGTGGCAGACATTGCTAGTCGATTGCTGACCTCTTCCCTACCGAGCCGGATCCACACTGGAATCCTCCTCCACATGATACACCAAGTAGCCAGTAAGAAAACGAATCAAGAGGGAATATGAAACTTGTTTGCTATCATTGCACCTTTCTCTTTTAGAGCTGGGGAAGTGTAGGCCTGGGATGCAGGTAGAGAACTGATCCAAAGTCAAACAGATCAGGGGGACTAGTCCGCAGGCATTCTGATTCCTGGGCCCGACACCCAGTGTCCTAATATTCTCACTCCCGCTGGGAACTTGGAAGGAGCAGCCAGAAGGTGTGGGCCTGCTTCCCATGACCCTGCTTCCTGGAGATCTTTGGTTGGGGGTGGGGGGGCAGCGGAAAGTCAGTGAAGGAAAGCTGTGTAGGGGGTGTGGCCTTGGAGGATCAAAAGTCACTTGAAGGTTGTGGGATCATTGCCGCAGGTGGTGCTTATTGGGACTCCCAGGCCAGAGGGTGGAAGGATCAGGAGACCGGGGAGGAAGGTACAGGTGCCAGAGATTTGGCAGGAGCAACAGCAGGCTCAGGAATCCTGTGTGCACTTGGCCTCCTTAAGAGAGGCAGCCTGAGGAGCAGGGTCTGACTCCCAGGGCCTAACGGGTGTGGCTGGGATCCCTGGCCACATTAAGAGAGGTATAGCACACAGGGGAAGGGAGGTGAAAGTCCCCATCTGCATGGTTGGGTGGAGGAGCCTCCTGTGGCCGCTCAGGAGTCCCTTGTATCCAGCTGCCCACTCGGTCCCTTCACTGAGCCTTCTCACGGGCATTCAGACTTACAAGGAGTAGTTTAAGAGAGGGCACAACATGATTGAAATTGGAGCATGAGGGTGCCCTGTGTGTTTGGGCCACAGCTAGTGGTCTGTGGCCAGGGCTGGGGCGGTGGGGTGTGAGGGAGGGCAGGTGGAAGCAGACGAGAGTAGGCTCTAGGGCTGGATGATGAAGCGTCTTGAAGCTAAGCCGGGGTTCTCAGAACTTTTCCCAGCCACAAAAGGGAGGTTGAGAGACAGGCAGTACATTTCCATAACGACTGTGGTTTAGTGGATGCCCGAGGTCCCAGCGTGAGAAGGACCTAGATGCTGCTGCACCCAGGCCCACTGGTTAGAAGTGCTGTGATTGATTAGCCATGTCTGCCACAGGTGTAGATGGGCTCAAGCCTCACATTCACCAGGTACTCAGAGGTGGGTGTGAGCTCAGTAGATCATTCAAAGAGAGCTCTTTCTAGAGGTGGTGGGCTTTTTCCTTCTGTCCTTGGAGGTGTGCGAGGCCGAGTGGGCCCAGCCCTGGTTGGGGGCTGGGAGGGGTGAGTGTGGGCGGGTGAGGCCTCTGTCCTGCTGTCTCATAGTGGGTTTCTTCTCCTCTCTCTGTATTAGTGATAAGATGTTTCCGGCTCTGGGCTTTGGGGCCCAGTTACCCCCAGACTGGAAGGTGAGTGGAGCTGGGCTCTTTCCTTTTGGTTGAGATGGGATTTGTGTATATGGCCTCTCTTGATTCTGCTTTGGAAGAGGCTGGGGGCCCAGCCTCCCTGCCTTCTCTGCATTTACCCCAAACCCACACTCATGGCTCAGCCTGAACCTCACGCCGGCCCTGGGGCTATAAGAACGAGCGGGACAGTTATGGCTCGGTCCCCTGGTATTCAAGTCAGGTGGGGAAGACAAGTAGGGTGCCAGATCTGGCCAACAAAAGTCCAGGACACCCAGTGAAGTTTGAATTTCAGATAAACAAATTTCTTAAGTATAAGTATGTCCTAAATACTGCCTGGGATATACTTACATTAAAAAGTTACCCATTGTTTATCTGGAATTCACATGGAACGGGGCATCCTATATTCTGTCCGGCAACCCCAAAGACGGGCAGGGTCATCAGTGCAGAGATGGGGCAGCGTGGGCCTGGGAGGAGCCCAGAGGAGGGCCCCAACCCGGCCTGGGGGTAGCAGAGAAGGCTTCCTGGAGGAGGCAAGGTCTAAGTCAAGAAGGGAAGGGAAAGGAGGAGTTTACAGAGTGACTGGAGGTGGTGATGGGGCAGGGAGGGTGTTCAAAGCAGAGAGAACCCTGGCAAAGCCTGCGAGGAAGAGGGACAGGGCCAGGTGGAGGAACTGAGAGTGGGCGTGCTGGCGTCTCTAGGGAAGATGGAGAGAGCCACGGCTAGTGGGCTGGGAGGCCAGCCATGCAGGGCCTCAAATGCATGTTAAACAGCAAAGGGCGGCCACTGCGGGGTCCGTGTGGGGTGTTCTCAGCCAGCTGCCATTTTGAAGGCCCACTCTGACTGCTGAGTGGGGGACTGGCTGGGGTGAGGATGGGCAGGACGGAGAGATGAAGAGAAGGAGTGATGTCCATTCTACAGGCGGAAAAACAGAGGCTCAGAGGACTTGCCCAAGGCCATGTTTAATTCCAGCTGGGCAAGCGGACCCTTAAGTTTATTCTCAGAACCTGCTCCCCCTCCAGTGAGAAGCCTGGGGATGGGCACAGCGGGCTCCTAAGCCTGCATGCGCGTCTCAGCTCGTGCCCCCTCTCGTCTGCCCTGCTGTGCCCCATGCTGTTTTCCAGAGTGAGCTGGGGAGGGACGATCTTCACCTCGAGTTTCAGGGAGTGGCTCTGTGGCCTGCTGGCTATCGGATGGTGGGCCCGGGGCGGGGTAGGATCCTGCAGGACCAAAGCTGGGCCTCTGGGCAGACAGCGATGCCACTGGGGGCGGGGCAGGCTGGTGCGGCCAGGCCTGGCAGGAGCCCGTTGCTAGGACACCACCAGCTTTGAAAGAACTCTGGCTGAATGAGATGTTTTCTCGCTCAAAAGCCTCCTTGGAAATGTCACAGGGCAACACAGGGCTTGGCCAGGCTGGAGTGCCCGGTAGTGCCAGGAGGGCTGCCAGAGCCAGGCCGGGCGAGGGTGGATGGTGCGTCCCACCTCCCCTGCCAGGCCCGGCCTCTCGCGGCCCCTTACCTCCCTCCCCTTCTGACTTGCCTGGCTCCTGCCACTTGAACCTTCTCTCATTCATTCCCGCCTCAGGGCCTTTGCACGTGGCCTTCCCCTGGCCTGTTACTCCTTTTCACTTTTTTCCCCCCACTCTAGAGGCCACAAGGGCATTCCCTGTGGGAGGCCTTCCCTGAGGGAGCTCATGGGGGGCCCCTCCTCCCGTCCCGGGCTCTGTCCTCACAGAACTTTATGGTCACCTCTGTATGTGTGGGTTTGCTCATTTGTCGCCTCCCTCCAGAGCTCAGCAGTCCGGGAGGGCCCCTGGTTTCCTCCTGTCTGTGTCCTGGCTCCTGGCACACACTGGGTGTCTACTTGTTTGTTGACAGAGTGAATTTGGGGCCTAGCAGCCTGAGGAGACAGGTGTTGGTTCTCTGAGGGTGGGAAGCTGGAAGGAACATGCGACTCAGCTGCTTGCCCTTGGGACCGTTGTTCCTCCCTGGGGCTGGGCCAGGTGCACCCAAAAAGGACCCCTGCTCTGGTCAGTGGCTGAGGGACTCAGAAAGCAGTTCCTTGAGGAGATGGCATGAAGCCTTGGATGTTCAGAATGAGCCAGAGTTGGTCCGATGAAAAGAGGGGTCAGGCGGGAGGAAAGGTCTGGGCCCACAGCACAGGCTGTGACTCTCCCCACTGTAAGGCTGGGGTAACTGAGACTCGGAGAGGACAGTCCCTCTGGGGTCCCTTCAGCTCCCTCTCTTGTGCCCTCCCCCACCAGGGCCACAGGGAGCAGCGTCTTAAGTAACCCAGAGGCCAGGGGCCAGGCTAGGTGACCAGAAGCACTGACTGTCAGAAGGCAGCAGGGAGTCCCAGGACAAAGACCTGTGGCCAGCAGGTCCCCAGGGGCCCCTAATCTGGCTTATGGCCTCCAGGAAACTTGTCCTGTTTACTGGCATTTCTCAGGCAAACCAGGGCAGCGGGTGTGGGAGCGGCTGGGCTGCTGTAAGCCGCACGCCTATGTCTCCCAGATCTGGGCCTGGCTCTGCTGTGGCTCACTGTGTCACCTGGGCATTCCCTGACCCCTTCTGAGCCTCAGTCTTTCCACCTGTGAAGTGGAGCTGCTGGAGCAGGTGCCCCGAGGGGCCTCCGGGCTGGATGCCTGACCTTCACAGCCCCATCCACTTGGACCATCAGGCCTTCCCGCAAAGAAAGCGGGGGGGGGGGGGGGAGGAGTGAGGAATGAAGAGGTTGGGTGGCCCAGAAAGCAGAATATTGCTCCATCCTTACCAGGAGGGGGCTTTCCCCCTTGGTCTCTAAAATCTCTGAAAATCTGATTTTGCGGGAAGTCATTGGCCCAGGGAGGCCGGTTTCCTTGGCAACCATTTTCCTCTCTCAACCCCTCCGTACAAGCCCCCCTCTTAGTCTCTATAGAGGCTCATCAAGTTGCCATGGCAATGAGGACCTCCAGCCCCCACAGCTGGAGCCCAGACTAGGGACAGATGAAGAGGGCCCCAGGGCAGGGAGAGCACCCAAGAGGGACATCAGGGGACCAGCTCCATGCCAGCCCTTAGGGCTGAGGGAGCAAAGAACAGAAAAGCTATTTCCTCCCTACGCCCCCAACAGGGAAGAGTCTTCTCCTCAGGCCATCCCCCCCACCCCTAGGGCCCTGCTGGGGTGAACTCCCCGTGCTGGAGGGTTCACCTCTCTTGGCCCAGGAGGGTTCAGCAAGGCCAGGACCCCAACACCCTCTCAAGGCGTGGGGGGCTCAGGTCTTAGGCCTGTTCTGCTGTGTGGCCTTGGCACCTGGCTTTCCCTCTCTGGGCCTCAGTTTACTTGTGAAATGGGCACATTGGACTTGGTGGGGCCTTCCAGCACACACGTTGTAATGTCTGGGAGCTAAAGAGTCTGGGAGTGTTTGCGCCCAGAATAAAGCTCTCACCTGGCAGATACTCCCCTAGACCTCTTCATCTTCCTAATTTAAAACCCATGGGTGAGTGTGAGAAGATGGAGGAGGGTCAGTGAATATCCTCCAGACTAAGAAGGCACTTTCAGACCAAAAAATGAAGCCAGCCTCTCCGTTGACACAATTTAATTCAGGGTAACTTACTGGGGGCCGGCCCTCCAGGCAGCATGCAGCCCTCCCCCACCCAGGCGGGAGCAAGGGGCATGGTGGTGAGGCCACGGGGTAGTGCGCACCATCTCTGCTAGTTAGCTCAAGTAGGGCCTTGTGTGCGCCACTTTAGAGAAGATCAGAACAAGCCCACCTGCATTCCCACGTGGGCACACATTAACCTCCACGTGGGCACAGTTAACCTCCCCGGGGCCTAGAACACGTAGCCCCCGAGGGAGGTCATTGTGCAGACACAAACAAGATGGCGTCAGCCCTCCTACGGAGAGGAACACCTTCTGAGGTTAGTGGGTTCGGGGAACATGGGCTCAGGAGGCAGCCTGACCTCGGTTCTGGTCCCAACGTTGTCCTTCAGTAAATGTGAGACCCTGGGAACATTCTAGATCATTCTGTGTCTCCGTCTCATCATCTGGAAATGGGGTAGTAAGAGGCCTTTCCCCACTGAGTCATGGCCGGGAGCAAGGGGATGCCTGCAAAGCTCTGAACATGGGGTTTGGCGTGCAGTAGGGAGGGGGGCTGAGTGGGGATTTTGGCTGTGAGACCGCAGCAGGAGGGAGAGTGGGGAGGCCCCCATCTGAGCTCCAGCCCCCCGAGGCCCTGGGTTCTGTAGCCACCGCAGTCCTACTGCAGCCCCGAACGGTGTCTAGTTAGTGTTCCTCTGTGTTCCCCAATCTGGGAGTGCGCAGGATGATCCACAGGGCTGGGGCTAGAAGCAGCCCCCTCTGGCCCCATGATGCTTCCTGATCCCCAGGCCAGCTGAGCAGGCTGTCCGCTGATCCCCGGTTTGGCTCGCTGGCGTACCGTGGGCTCCTTTGCTAGCAGTCGTGCCGACCGTGAAGTTGGGGAAAGCCCTTGGGGCCCAAAGAAGTGGAACCTCAGAGTATGTGACAAAGGAGCAGTCCAGGTGCTCCTGGAACCCACCTGGATGCCTCCAGAGGCCCCTCTGTCCCACTCCGGGACTCTCTTAGGGGGTTGAGGAGGCACAGGAAGCGCTGACCCCCCAGAAGAGATTAGGGTGATGTGCACCCATTATGAAGTGAGAGTAGTCAGACCTCTCTGTGTGGCTCAGTCCTAGCAGTGGAGGTGAAAGCAGATGGGGAGGGGGATCAATAGCCTTGACCTGGGGGTGGGGATGGGGCATGAAAAGCCAGGTGCCCCAGAGGGAGCTTTGGCCAGGCAGTGGGTAGGGCCTGGGCCCAGAAGGCTGCCGGCCCAGCATTTTCTCTACATTTCAGGTCTCCCATGAGTTTGCCATCAACTTCAACCCCACCAACCCCTTCTGCTCAGGTGAGTGCCAAGCCCGCCTGCACGTGCCCTGGGCGGAGGGAGGGGCAGCATATAGGTTTTGTCTTGTGCTCCCATCCCCTCCCCCTCATGCTTGCTCCTAATGACAGATGGGGCAGAGCTGGAGGTTGGAGTCAGGTGGTCCTGGATGCAAGGCCAGCCGCTGCCCTTTCCTGGCTGTGTGACCTTGGGAGAGATCACTGCCTCTCTCTGGGCCTTTGCCTCCTCACCTGCCCCAGGGAGTGTGATACCCGCTTAGCTCACCTCAGGGGGTGGTTCAGGTGAGAATTAAGGGAAGCGTTGACAGGAAGGCCTGTGTAGGACAGGAGGAGGTAAGGGCAGCAGATTATATACCTGTCTCTCACCTCCCACCCACCCTTGCTGAAGGGCCCATCTCTGCCCCACCCTGCTCCCTCTTGCCTTCCACAAAGAGCCTTGGCAACCAAGGACTGAGGGTTGCCGGTGTGGGAGTGGGGGGAGAAAGGGGCAGGCAGTGAGTGGTGCCTGTGCTCACCTCTGCCCCCTCGGCCTCAGAGGATTTCTGAGCCTCCAGAATCAGTTAAGAGACTACTGGAAGAGGAAGGGGGCTCCAGGTGGATATGGAAGAGGGTGGGCCCCGCCCTCATGAGACCTTCCAGCCTAGGATTTGGCTTGGATAGAGCATCTGCCTTCCCTGGGGATTCCCAAAGCTGGGCCCAGTTTGTACTTGGAAGGGAAATGCATCAAGTCACCAACTTGGGAACGATGCCGTGACTCAGAAGCCATGGGCATTTGTTGGCCAGAAATGTAGCTGGTACTACTCCTGGGCTCTGTCTAGTTTGGAGCAGGTCTCCAGAGACTTTGTCCAAAATCAGGTCGATCAACCTCCTCCCCAGCTAGAGGCCGCCTGGATAGGACCACGGGGCTGTGGGATAGTCGTCTTCTTATAATGGTGGCCGTTTACAGAGCACCTACTGTGTGCTGGGGCTACACAAGCATCTCCGTGTCCTCCCCCCCCCCCCCCCCGAGCAACCCTCGGCAAAAGCTGTAGCATGGCCAGAATGGACGTCAAGATGGCCGGCTGCCAAGTCCCTTCCCTGGGAAGAGCCTGCTGAGCCCTCCTCTGGCCAGCTGCCCGAGTGAAGATTATCAGTCCCATTGCCAGACAAGGAAACAGGCTCAGAAAGATGAAACAACTTGCCTCAGGTCCCACAGCTAGGAAGTGGCAAAGGCAGGATTCGAACTTAGGTCTGCCTGACTCCATATTCAGGGCTCTTTGCTTTATACCATCTTGGCCCTGCCCTTTGGGAGCTTCTGGTCTCACGGGACCCATGCTGGCCACCGGAGGGGCATTTGGGGCGAGCATGAAGTAGAGGCAGGATCTGCAAATGGGATGAGGGTGGGTGAAGGGTCAGGGGGGACCGAGGCTGATGCAGTCTCCCCCACCCCCCGTGAGGCAGGTGTGGATGGCATCGCCCAGGCATACTCGGCTTGCCTGCCCCATATCCGTTTCTATGGTCCCACCAACTTCTCTCCCATCGTCAACCACGTGGCGCGGTTTGCGGCCCAGGCCACACAGCAGCAGACGGCCACGGTGAGTAGGCAGCCACCGCCGTGGGTGTGCGGGAGAGGGCTGGCCCTGGCTGGGCCCTCCTTGCCTGACGGGAGGGCCAGACTGAGGTCCGCCTCTACTCTGCCCACCCCCATGGGGCTGGTGAGCTGGACATTTGGCTTTCTCTGCCTCGGTTTACCTGCAAGTATGGTAAGGGGGTTGGACCAAGCTCAACTCGATTGATCCTGGCTTTCCGGAGCACAGACTTGAAAAAGACACAGTGATTCCGTTCATGCTTAGTAGGACATCAGACTGTAATCAGTGGGAGGTGCCTCCCCAGGGCAGGAGGTGTTCGTTATTCCTGGGACACATGGAAACCAAGAGACGGTGGTCCCTGCAGCCTTAAAGCTGACCTTCTGGGCCACTGTCTGGCCCTGGCCCAGTGCTCAGTGACGAGGCTAGAGGCAGCCTGGTGGGAGGTTGCCAGGGCGACTGTGTGGCATCTGGAATACATGGCAGACGGCCATCGATGGCATCTGCATCCCTGGTCCTGTCTCTGCCCTCTAGCTTCAGGCCTAATGCCAGTGTTGGGGTCACCAAGGGTCACCTTGTCCACTTCGCCCTGCACCTACCAGGATTTGCCCTGACTTGACTATGCGGCATGAAGCCGTCTCCCCCAGCCCCAGGGGCGGTGCCACAAGTAGCCCTCCCCAGGCCAGCTTGTCAGGTTCCAGCCAAGGCTGGAAACCCAGCTCCTAGCTCTGGGTGGTGGAGCCTGGGCTGTCACCAAGGAGACTTAGGTCTGCCTCCTGCCTGGCCGCTCCCCACTGGGAGACCTTCCCAAGCCTGTGGCCTGCTCTGGACTCCCCCTTGGAAAGGAAGAGTCTGCGCCTAGGCTGACGTCCCTTCTAGACTGTCCTTTTCATTCTACCTCCAAGATGGTATCTCAGATTGTCTTCCCAGAGCCAAGGCCACCAGCTTCGGTCTCTGGCCCCTACAATCCATTCTCCCGCAGGGGTCCTGTTGGAGCCTGCCACTCCCTTCCACAGAGACCTCCTCTCCTACCCACCACGCCTGCCTTCCCTTCTGATCTTACCCTCTTCCTGTCCCTCAAACACACAAGCTTGTACCCCTCGCAGACCCTCTGCCCTGCTGACTCTCTGCCTGGCTGGTTCTACCCATTCCTCGGTGTCCCCTCAGATGCCACCCCCCCCCCCCCCCCCCGCCGTGGCCTTCTTTGACCACCCCTCTGAGGCTGATCTCCCGCCTTCTCTGTTGATTCTCATCTGGACTCTGAGGATGGCAGCGGCATCTAGTTTACCTTCTCCATGTCTCCTCATCCGTGGTGTGTCCCCCCCCCCCCCCGACTGCCAGCCCCACTGGCCAGGCTGTTGCGTGTTTGCCACCATCCGGCCCGTGGCAGGCACTCACCGCACCCGGGGTTGGATGAATCTGTGGGCCCCGCCATGGGAGTGCTGTGCGAGGCTCGGGAGGCAGGGGGCTGGGACGCCCGCCAGCGCCCCTCCCAGAGGGAAAAGGACCTGGTCCCACTGGGCCCACCAGAGGAGCGAGACCCCTCCCTGATTCCTAGGGAGGCAGAGGTTGGCTTCTGGGCGTGGCAGCAAAGATGGAGGCTGTAGAGGTTAAGCGAGAGAAGAGGATACCAGGGTCGCCCTGGGGAGGGCAGGACAGCAGGACCCAGTCTGGTTGTTTGGGAGGTGGAAGGGGGCTCTCCGGTCAGGCTGCCAGAGTCTGAATCCGGGCCCCTCCCCTTCCTCCCTGTGGCTTGGGCAAAGCACGGAACCTCCCTGAGCCTCCGAGTCGCTGTCTGTACGATGGGAAACTAATATGACCTGCTAGGTGGTGTTCAGATTAAGCAAGATCACACAGCACCTGCCCCCAGAGAGACCTGGGGGATGAGGAAGGACAGGCAGAGCAGACTGCAGAGGCCAGGGCCGGCAGGAAGGAGGTCATGGCGCAAGGGCTGGGGGAGAAAGAGAAGGAAGGTCTGGGTCTCTTCTGCCTCCGGGAGCAGGATCTGCCGTAGTGCCAGCTGCGCCTGCCGCTGAGGGCCTGAGACAGGCCCCCTCCTGCTCTGAGCCCATTTCCTGTATGAAAGGGGCGAAGGAAGCCCCCTCCCGGGGTGCTGGGAGGATCTGGGGCCACCTGAATGGGACAGCGACCAAGGCAAGGCCTGGGAGGGGCTGGTTTTTAATTCCTGGGGGCGCAGGGCTGGAATTGGTTGGTGAGGCAGCCGCTGGGCTTGCACCACTTGGATGCCTGTGGTCAGCCAGGCCGTTGTCCCGCCCCGTCTGTTAGCGGCCTGAGCCAGTTATGAAAGGGATGGCAGAAACGGCGCGCATCCTTGTTGAACAGGAAGAACGGGTGTGGTAACAGGAACGAGGCCGGTGTTCTTGCCAGGCCGAGCCAGGGTGGGACGGCGCAGGAGGTGTGCTCCGGGCAGAAAGGGGCCTGGGGCCCTGGGGCAGGCCAGGAAGGGGATCTTGGTGTTCTGGGGAACAAATGCTAAGGGCTCCCCGGAGCGGGAAACTTGGCCCTTTCTCTGCCCAGTCCTGATCCTCTCAACACCCCAGCCACTTTTAGGCAGCACCCTGGTCGTCTCAAGGCAAGGATCCGGCACTCTCGGTGCCCCCGCCACTTTGGTCATGACCCGGTCCTTCCAACCTGGGGAGGCAGCCTTCTCTGGGCATCCTCACCCTCCAGGATGCAGTGCCCCCATCCCTGTGACTTGGGCCATCCCCCAGCAGGAGTGGGACCGGAGAGTCTCTCTCAGCCCCTCTCACCCTGATGTCCAAACAGATCCGCTTCTCCACCTCCGGCCTGGCTCTAGCCTGCAGCTCACCGTGCACCAGGGGTGGTGCTGCCTGATGGCTCAGCCTCGAGCTCCCGAGGCCCATCGACCCCATTCAGACCCCAGCTTCTCCATTGCCTGGCTGTGTGACCCAGGGCAGCTTGCTGAAGCTCTCTGAACCTGTTTCCTCTCCTGTACCGTGGAGGTGCTGAACAGTGGCTGCCTGCTAGAGACACTGAGGATTCAACCAGATTGGCACGTGAATTGCTCAGCACAGTGCCTGGCACACAGTAAGCACTCCTGGGGATGCCCCTGAGCACAGTGAGACCCAAGGCAAAGGGGAAGAAATTGTGGATTCAGCGCTGCTTTTATACAGCCGCTTGGGGGCGGGGGGGGGAGGCAATACTCAGTGTGGCTTCACCTTCCCTGGCCCTAGACATATGCACACGCGTGCACACCCACGTACAGGAACTCGAGAGCAGATGGTAGGAGGCATTGCTCTAGGCAGGCCTGCACTCTCCCGTTCACACACACAACCCATCTTTCCGGAGCAGATTTCTGTGCGGCACTAGGGAGACCATGATGCGCGGCCTCTGCCCTCCCGGAGCCTGCAGTCTAGTGGGGAACCTGGCCGGGGAAACAGCAGCTGTGATGCACTGATTAAACCTGTGCCGACAAAGGCCCAGCCTCCTAAAGGTGGCACCTAACCCAGAGGGCTCAGGGAAGCCTTCTTGGAAAAGTGATGTCCAGGCTGAGACGTGGAGGATGCTTAAGAGTTAGCCACGTAAAAGTCGTGTGTGCGTGGGTGTGGAGTGCCCCAGGCAGAGGGAACAGCATATGCAAAGCCTAGGAGGCAGGGTGTTTGGACCTAACTCAAGGAAGAAGTCTTGATGTGAGAGGAGTGAGTTGGGAGTAGGAGAGAGCCAGCTACCACAGGGCCTTGGAAGGCAATGAGGACCCTGGATTTTCTCGAGGGCCATGGGGAGCCACTGAGGGTATTAAGAGGTTCAGAAAGGGCTAGACGATCCCCATTATGGGGCCCCCATCCTTCTCTCTGCCCATAAGCCCTGGGTCTCGCTGTCCATGGCCCATTCCTGCTTTGCTACCTAGGTATCTGGTGTCCTAGTGGAGGGGGAGCTGGGACACAGGGCCCTGGAATTTCCCCCCACCCCAAGGGTCTTTGGCAGCCAACTTCCAGAAATAAGCCAGGGAGCAGCTCCCCCAGACTCTGACTGGAATTGTTGTGGTCGGTTTCTTATAAATCTGATATGTTAAACGCTTTAGGGGAAGTGGCTATTTACAGGCCCAGAAGCCTGAAGAACCTCTGGGTAAAGGCAAAAGCTACTCCATCCTTGAATGGTGTTGGGTGCTTTGATTTTTGGTTGGACCTGACAGTGATTGACTGTGGTTCTGGGGCAGGGACGGGGTGCCAGAGCTGGGAGATGCAGAAGAGGGTTGCAAAGGGCTGCCTGGAGGAGCACTCGGGGTGTCGGGTGGGGGAGAGGAATCTCCAGAGGAGACATCCCCCCGCCCCCCACAAGGGGTAATGCTGGCAGGGGAAGTGGAGCTCAGGGCTGCGGAGGGCCTTCCACCGGCTTGGGATGGAGGCGTAGACGCTCCGATGGGTCTTGGAACTGTGGCTGGAAGGGTATGCCAGGCAGGAGGAAGGGTACCAGGAAGGGCGTGGAGGTGGGAGACCAGGGTTGTCTGTGGGGACAGCAGCGCCCTTTCCCACCTCCTCCTGCCCTTCATTCTCCTCGTCTACAGCCCCTCCCATTTCTGTCTTGGTGGGGCTGTAGAGCCTTGGGGTTGTAGTGGAATGTAGAGGCTCTGCCTGGGGTGGGTGAGAAGCACAGGACATGTTAGCTGCAGGTCCCTTGCCAAGGCTGGCCCGGCTGGGCAGAAGCTGAGATCAGGCCCAGGGCTGTGGATATTATGGCTGGCTGGCTGGCACGCACAGGAGTGAGGGTTCATGTCCAGTGCCATGGCTCTGGCTCTTCCCTGGGCTGCTGTCCTAGACATTGAGACCGTCTGACAGTGGGGTGAGAGGGTGCGGAAAGCTCCTCCTGCCGGGGCCCATTACTGGAGAGGCCGGGCCACCAAAACGGGAGGGACAGGGGTGGCAGAGGGGGACACTGTGGAAAGAGCCCCAGCTCTGGAGTCAGCCAGGCTTGTGTATGGATCTAGACTGTGCCAGTTCCCAGCAGTCGCTGAACCCCCTTCTCAGCCCTTTCCTCATCTCTAAAACAGAATCCCAGCGTGAGGATGGCAGGGTCTGTGCACTGTGGTGCATTAGCAGGGACTTTCTCACCCTGTCAGGTGGTGCCCATGGTCTTGCGGGAACCCAGCCCCAGGCTGTGCCCGCCTCCCTGGGAAGGAGGATCCAAGGCCTGGGGGAGGCCCAGGCCTGAGGCTCCAATCTCCTGGTATAGACCTGCGGCTGAGTGAGAGGAGAAAGCTGAGGGCCGCATGGGGGGAGGGTGGGAGGCCAGTCCTGCCCTGAGTGGTGAACCTGTCGATTGAGGCCAGGCATTCTCCCTCCTCCTCACCAGGACCTTCTGTGCCTTCCGTCCTGCCAGCTTAGGTGCCCCGGAAATCTTGCCCTGGACTATTTCTGGCGGGAGGGGAGTGGGGTTAGAGGGCCATTTACAGAAGGGGTGCTGGAATGACGGTGGGCTGTGGGGGGACAAGGGTGTAGATGGGCTTATAAGGCCCTCCAACCACAGGCATGGGGGGCTGGCAGCTGCTGCCCTCCACTGCAGGGATCCAGGCTGCCATCTCCATAGCAACAGGTATCCCCAGCACCAAGGGCTCGGTCTCTTAAAGGCACAGTGAAGGAGGTGGGTTAGGATGGTGGGTCTACACCTCCGAGCGGCTCACCCGCTCCTTCCAGGGCTGTGCGTGGGCGACAAGCAGGAGAGTAGAGCATCCTAGGGGGCTGAACTTGTAGCCTCTGTATGGTTCCCACTGAGCAAATGGTTTTGCTGGGTGAGGAGGTGGCCAGGTGCTGACCTGGGGTCTGGCTCGGTTCTGCCCTGTATGACCTGGACTAGTCTGGCCCCCTTTTTCCTCTCCTGAGAACCAGAAGGATCAGACTAGAAGGCAAAAGCCTCAAAGAATATTAGGGCCATGTAGGGCTTTTCTGTTTATTTTACGTATGGGGCAAACCAGGTTCCTTAAAAAGGGGCCAGAGGGTGCTAAGGACAGAGCTGACACTAAGGTGTCAGCTGGCTTGGTATTCTGGGGCCTCTGCCCAGGCCATCTAGGGAGCCTTCCTGAACCTCATGTGCCCACCATGTCCCATTCACAGTCCATGCTATGGCCATACATGCCCATGCTAATTATTCAGTATTTTAAGTAATTTTATAAGGAAACTGTATAGCCCACCGTAAGTGAAAAGTTACCGCTTGCCATATATAGAAAGTAACGGGAAAAATAAAACAAATTGTACCTGGTATTGAAGTCTAGCTAGAAACTGTCGTCCCCTGAAGCTCTGCGCTTCCCGCCTCTGTTAATAAGGAAGGTGAGCACATGAGAGGCGTTAAAGGCCCACTAGAACCGACCCGAGACTCCCTCCTGGGTACTGTCCGCGGAACTGAAAGACCGCTGCAGAAGTAACCCTGTGCCTTGAGGCTGTGTGTGCTGTGTGAGCCCAGAAGCACCGGCCTGTGTGCCAGGCAGCCTGTCTGAGGCCAGCCCTGCAGCCGGGGAAGGAGCAGCTTGCAGGGATCTGTGCGGGGCGGAGAAGGCGAGGCTGGGCCAGGTCGGCCAGGACGCGCCTCCCTCCCCGGCCGTGGGCCTGCCCGCCAGGGATGCAGTTCTCGGGCACAGAGCGCCGCTGTGGTACAGCAACTGCCACCGTGCAGATGACGAAGCGGAGGCGCGGCAACGTCAGCCAGTTGCCCCGAGCCCCACAGCAGAGCAACCGGAGGGCCAGGCCTGGAGTTCGGGGCCCTGGCACCAAGCTGCGGTGTCTAAGGTCACAGCCAGGGCAGGGGGGAGAGGGCAGTTTGTGCCTCGGGCTGGGACCAGGTCAGGGTTTGGTTGGCCAGAGGCCTGCAGGGGTGGGGTGCTGCAGGCTGGGGCTGGGATTTGGCGGCAGCTGGGCATGAAGAGCTGTCCTCCCAGGGGTCAGAGGGTTTTGGGAGGCCGGGGAAGGGGGGCCAGAGACTTCAGAGCACCTGGCTGCCTCTTCCCTGCAGCAGTACTTCATCCTCCTCATCATCACGGACGGCGTCATCAGTGACATGGAGGAGACGCGCCACGCCGTGGTGCAGGCTTCCAAGCTGCCCATGTCCATCATCATCGTGGGTGTGGGCAACGCCGACTTCGCCGCCATGGAGTTCCTGGACGGGGACAGCCGCACGCTGCGCTCGCACACCGGGGAGGAGGCGGCCCGTGACATCGTGCAGTTCGTGCCCTTCCGAGAGTTCCGCAACGTGAGTGTGGGCCCAGGCTGGGGAGGGGGTGCTTAGGGGACCCCAGCAACCAGAGTTAATAAGGATGAATGTCTTGGGCTCCTCTGCCCTCCGCTCTATTGTGTGCTGCCCAAGGGCCCACCCCACACAAGCCCCTACGACCATGTGAGCACTGGCTTCAGCAAGCTCATGGAACCTAGGGAGCGGTGCCCAACCCACACTGGGGCTCCAGCGCAGGGTTTCAGGGAGGCCCTGACCTCCGACCAAGGTCCTGAACCAGAAGTTGGGAGTTATCCAGGTGGGGCAAAGCATTCCAGGCAGATAGGGGGCTGAGAGCAAAGACCCAGGGGTGAGAAAGGCTTTTGTGGGTAGTCACACCTCAACCAGCCTACTTCACAGATAGAAAACGAGGCACATTTTAGGATGGCCTGCCCCGCAGGGGGACTGGTGGCCCCACCTTGTTCCTGGAGGTGGCTCTGGGCCTATCTGCAGATGACCCCAGGTCTGCCCACAAGGTCACTGCACTAGCAGCTGGACCCACCAGGATCCCAGGGGGAGCAGTCTCAGATGCCACCCCTGTCCCATCACCTGGGAGCCCAACTCTTATTTAACTAGATGCTTACTGTGTGGCCTTGGGCAAGTCCCTGACCTCTCCAGACCTTGGTGCCCTCAGCCATAGGGACTCTTGGGTGAGGATCCTACAAGCCAGTCCTAGCAAGAACTTACCACTGTTTTATACCCAGTGCCCTCTGGGTTTGCCTGAGGTGGTCCAACTCCTTCCTCTGGAGCCTTAGCTTCCTGAGGACATATGCTGGGCCTCGGCCCCCCATTCATGCACAGGACACTGACTGAGCACCTCCCCATGGCTGGCCTGTGGCTGAGCATTCAGTAGTGAGCCAGACAGTCCTGGCCCATTTATATGGGCCAAGAAGGTGTTCAGGAAATGTCTGTCAGGTAAGTAGGCTGTGCAGCTCGCCTCCACTGTCTTTTCCCTGAAAAGCCTCCCAAAGACACATTCATCTTAAAATGCGATCCCCGGGCATCTCAAGTGCTCAAGGAAAGAGTTAGACTTCAGGTAAAGGAAAAGCAGTGCTAGCAGTGGGGTTTCAGACCCTGGCTGGGACAAGGGACTCGAGTTCTAGACAGCCCTGGCCCTGATTCTGTCCTCCAGGGACACCTTCTCTTAAAGCAGTCTGGGCATGGAGCCCCCTCACCATGGTCTTCCACTGACCCTTCCTATCTCTCCTCTCCACCTCCCCCTTGGCCCCACAGGCAGCGAAAGAGACCTTGGCCAAAGCTGTGTTGGCGGAACTGCCCCAACAAGTCGTGCAGTATTTCAAGCATAAAAACCTGCCCCCCACCCACTCGGAGCCTGCCTGAGCACCAGCTCAGGCCCAGCAGCAGCATGCCGGCTGGGCCTCCCGCCCTCCCAGGAACGTGCACGCTCACCCTGCTTCCTGGTGTGGGGGGCCTTGTTTTTAACTCATCCACGTTTTTATTTTTTACAACCAGACCTCCACCCCCCCACCTTCCCCCAGCTCAGCTGGGCTTCCTTTGTTGGAGTCAACAGATGATGCTTCCGGGCCAAACTGGCTTCCTCCCTCCCCTTAAGTATTGAATGTACTTTGTATAATTTTAGTGAAATTGTTATTAAAGAGAAAATTTTTACAATCCTAACTGGCTTCTTCCAAATAACTAGCTGCAGACCCTGAAAGGAGTGTGTCCCCAGTGCATACTTTGTGTCACTGCCCGCACCTACTTCCTGCTGTGTTTTTATACTGTGACTGTGTTCTATTTGTTATACTCAGGGTAATAAAGGAGTTTCCAATGTCCCTGTGTCAGCGCCTCCCTCAGCTGGGACCTGATGGGCTCAGTGACCTGGGGAAGGAAACATAAAAAGCTCTTTCCCCCAGCAAGGTGGGGCACGCGTTCCATGCACACAGTACTCACTCTGTTAAACTGGCACAGAGCACAGGCTCAATACGTATCTGCGGATAGATAAAATGCCCCGGGCCCCCACCAGCAACCGTAGCCCTGCGGAGCCTACACCAGTCCCGGGGTCCCCAGGCCCAGCCACTACCATGTGGTACCCGCCCTCCTCCTCTTAATCTACACACTGCCCTGCATGCGCGCACGCACGCGCACCCAGACACACACGCAAGGTGGCCGTCGCAGCCACCTATCTGCTCCTCTTTCGGGCCTCTCGGGCCTCGGGGTACGCCCTGTGGTCTACAGTGCGTGAGAGCCTCTTTGCCCGCATGATGCTAAGCTGACAGCTGCTGTTCGTTTCTAGGCCCCACTTCATGAAGCCAGCCAGGGGCCCACTCTCGGGGTCCTCCCAGTTCTCCCCTTTCTTCCACATAATACATCCTTTTGTCTTATCTACCTCCCCGTTGGAGTTTCTGTCACCCCTGTGCCCCAGGCTTCTGTGCAACCAATAACAACAGTTCTACTAAGCGCTGGTTCTGGCTCCGCATTAAGAGCTTTGCAGGCATAATCTTGATGAACCCTTCCAATAGCCTAGAGCCTATGCCTATGACCATTTCAGAGATGGGGAAACGAGCAGAAAAGCTAATCAAATCTCGCAGAGGCAGAGCCAGAACTTACATCCGGATCTGCCCGATTCCAGAGCCCATGCTTACTACACAGCATCTTCCTCTGACTCTGCAAAGGAGTCTGCTCAAGTTGCTAATGAATTTATCCTTTCTCTGCACTCAATCTGTGAGGTCTATTATCCTGACCCACTCTCCCAGGTCAGTCATTGTCACTGGGGCCCTCTAGAGCTGGGCACTACCAGGGAGGTTCCCACCTCCAGGTGCCTGGTAGCCTCAAGGACCCCCGTCTACCTGCTGACAGTGTGAGGGAGATCTTTATCCTCAGCTTCCAATGCCCTGATGGTTCTGCAGCCACCAAAAGTGAGTTGAAATATCCTTTCAGGACTCCTTCACTTCTGAGAGGGCTGCAGGACTGCATGGCGCCCCATTTCCCCAAGGACCTCTGGGTAATCACAGCACAGTGGCCCATGGGGCCAGCTGGCAACATGGATGGACCCAGGGCCAGTGCGTCTTGGCTCCTTCGGTTCGTACCTAACCCTTGCTTGGGCCAGCTGTAAGACTGGGTGTTAGAACAACAGCACAAGTCTGCTTGTTTGCCCACCTGTTCAGCAGCTGAAGTGAGTCTAGCTGGATGTCACATCCAGGGAAGTTTGTACCCATCCAAGCCTGGAATAATCTGTCAAGGTCTGCAGTCAAATGCTTTATCCCTGAGCCATACCCCCTAATCTGTCAAGCTATGATTGACCAGAAGTCTCTAAAGGGGAGGAGCCCTCTCCTCCCAGCCCCACATCCCCTTCTTAGCCCTCAGGGGACAGGGAGATTGGGGGGACCACTTCTCATGCAGACTTCTCCCTTACACCCCGCCCCCAGGAGGAATTTACCAGACTGGTAAAACCAGGAAGATAGACATCTATTGGGCCATGTTACGGTTGAGTGCCTGCCTTATGCTGGTGTCCATCCCAAATGCTCAAACTCTTACGGACCACCTACCTCAGGTGTGGTGGCCACGGCCCTCACCTCCAAGCTTCATGGGAGCAGACCCCGACATCTCTGCTTTCTTCCCCCTTCTCTGCCCAGGTTGAGTGGATCAGTCAAGCAAGCCCTCTCCCAGCTGGCTCAAGTTCACAGGGGAAAGGAATGCACCCAAACTCCTGACCAGGCCAAATCACCACTTAAAAAAAAAAACAAAGCCAAAATAAGTCCTGGGGATGTAATATACAGCCTGGTGACTATAGTTAATACTGTATTATTGTGTTATCAGAAACCTGCCAAGAGCGTAGATCTTAAAAGCTCTCATCACAGGGACGCCTGGGTGGCTCAGTCGGTTAAGCGTCTGCCTTCGGCTCAGGTCATGATCCCAGGGTCCTGGGATCGAGTCCCGCATCGGGCTCCCTGCTCTGCGGGGAGCCTGCTTCTCCCTCTGCCTCTGCTTCTCTTGCTCTCTGTCTCTCATGAATAAATAAATAAAATCTTTAAAAAAATAAATTAAAAAAAAAAAAAAAGCTCTCATCACAAGAAAAATGGATGGACCATTCTGCAATACTTACAATATTGAATTGCCACCTGAAACTAGTATCAATAATATCTCAATAAAAACAAACTGAGCCTTGGTGATGTTGATACTTGGTTCTTGGTACATGGATAGCAAGCTGAAAAGTGAACTTGGAAATCGGAAAGATCCCTTCACCCTTCCATCACTGCTGCAGACGCCTGGGCACTAGCATTTGTTTAAAAATTTCACTGAAACCACAGAAAGCCAGACTTAAAGAGTTAAAGGCTCAAATTAAAATTCTGGTTCTGTCAACTAACTGTGCAACCTCACACAAGTCACTGAACCACTATGAATTTCAATTTTCTCTATCAAATGTAGAGAAGGGCTGCTTCACAGGACTTTTTTTTAGGATGAAAGACACTACAGGCCACAAAAATGGTCCACAAATGTCCCAAACCGGGGCACGTGGGTGGCTCAGTTAAGTGGCTGCCTTTGGCTCAGGTCATGATCTCAGGGTTCTGGGATCGAGCCCCGAGTCGGGCTCCCTGCTCAGTGGGGAATCTGCTTGTCCCTCTGCCCCTCTACCCCTCCCCTGCTTGTGTGCTCTCTCTCTCGCTCTCTCAAATAAATAAAATCTTAAAAAACAAACAAATGTCCCAAATAGTGCCTGGCACACACATAGCAGGCCTCAGTATCGAATGAGTGAAACAAATCCACATAAGGCATAATGATGTGCCTGTTACTGAAATAGCAAGGGTGAAGCCCCGCCAACAGCTCAGAGTGGTGGCTGTCTCTGGGTTTTGCTGCCCTTCTCTACAAAGCTGTGAGGCTGGACCACATTCTGCCTGTCACTGCTGTGACACTCCCGTTCTCCTTAAACCATAGCACCAGCAGGTAAGGGAGCAAAATGTCAGCCCTTGCCAGCGTCACTAAGGCACGAATGTGCAACTGGCTTGTGTTCACCCTGTGACTACAAGGATGTTGCCCAGATGCTAGCCTCCCACCAAGCAGAACCTACATTCCATACCGTTATGCGTAAGTAGGCTGGGAAAATCAAGACAACACCCAAGTCCAAATGATGGTGCACTGCCATTAAGCTCTCCTTTTTGTTTTTCTGGAAGGGGCTTAAGACAACAGCTGAGCCGTATACCCACGAGTAGGACACCCGTGCCAAGGAACCGGGTGTGCCCAAGCAATTAACATTTAGCTGAGAGGGAAGCATACAGCAGAAGCTGGTGGTTGGAGCTCTGACGACCAGATCAGACTCTTCATCGTGTCGATGTTCTAGCTGCAACTGAGGAATGCCAGTAGGATGGGAAGACCTGCCATACATCACCACTAACAGAAGCTCTGGACACCCTACCCAGAAACAGGGGAGGCCACCAGTATCAGGGCTATTGAGGATGGCTACCATTTACTGAACACTCTGTGCCAGATCCCACACCAAGTACCTAATCCAGACTAGCTTTCACCCTCACCAGAAAGTTGGTATCATTATTTCTATTTACCAAGGATGAAACTGAAGCCCCGAGAGGTTAAGGACCTTGCCCCACTGAGCCAGCTAGTAAATGTCTGGCTCTAAGCTCATAACCACTGCAGCATATCCAGGGAAGGGGGAACTAGGCTTAGTTCCCAGGGAGAAGCAGAAGCAATGGGCGGAAGTCTGAGGCAAAAGCGGCTTGTCCTGGGTAGAAAGGAGGTAGCCAGAAGGGAAGAACCCCAGGTGGAGAGTGGAAGGAACAAGGATGCAAAGAGCTGGCCCAGGTCACCCCTAGTTAGGGGCCCAACTTCCAGTCTAAGATGCACCTAAAGCCAGCTCTTCTCTCCTCCTGGGTCCTGAGACCAGGGAAGGCATATGTAGGATCGCCAGATCGTCTCTGGGTCCAGTCACATCAGCTCCCCTGCTTTTTATAGATGGAAAAATGGATGCTTTGAATTTCACACTTTCTCCCCACCCAAGCGGGTAACAGGGTCCAAAGTTAGAAGTGGTTGAGAGGGCGTGGTATGACACAGGCTAGATAATCCAGAGAGAACCGGCAAACAGGCTTTCTCCCTTGCCTGGTTCAAGAGTTGTGAGAATACTACCACTCAGGACAATGTAAGCAGGTTTAAAGAAACCCCACCACCCACTTTGTCTTTAGCCCTTATTACCTAGTTATAAGCCCCAATTATTTATTCAGGCCTGATGGCTGCACTTTATGGATTAAAGCAGTCCCTGTTTTTTCTATCCTTCTTTGGGTTGGAACCACACTGTCTACACTGGATGCTTTTCAAGCCTGCTTCCTCTACTGGGGAGACCAGGTCCTGCTCTGCTAGTCATGGTTCTACGGGACATATGTCTCCATTCCAGGACTCTACACCAACAGGTACAATGAACACGATGAGATGATCACCACTGACTCTCAGTCTCCCCTGTGACACCACAGACCAGAAATCTCCATGTGAGGAGCCTCAACTTTCTCAACGCAATCTAGCTTATAGTAGATGGAGAGGGAGTTGGGAGTGCAAGATCCGGTACAGAAAAAGCAAGACCTTGTTCTCGGACAGGTGCATTAGCTTTCAAGTTAATGTACAGTTTTAATCCCTACACCCTTTTGTCCCCTTCTCCCAACAACAGAGGCCATGAGGTATAGTAATGGCTTCTTAAAAGTCAAACCACAGGGACGCCTGGGTGGCTCAGATGGTTAAGCGTCTGCCTTCGGCTCAGGTCATGATCCCAGAGTCCTGGGATTGAGCCCCTCGTTGGACTCCTGGCTCAGTGGGGAGCCTGCTTCTCCCTCTCCCTCTGCCCCTCCGCCCCGCTTGTGCGCTCTCTCTTTCACAAATAAATAAAATCTTTAAAAAAAAAAAAAAAGTCAAACCACAAAGAGATGGTGCCCCTGACTCCTTGGTCTGCCTCCCGAAACGGTGTGCGCGCTGCAAGGACGACAGCTCAATCGCAGGAACAATGGAGCAGAGAAGCAGAAGGTGCCTACACAGTTTTACCTAAATGTCTTGTCTGTTAGGATGGAGCCGAGCGCCTGTGCTGACAGTCAGGAACAATTAGCACGGAGCGGTCCTGAAAAGGAGGAAGGATTCACAAGGCATCACTTACGGGTGAAAGGAAGTCACCATCTGCTAACGGGCACGAGTGTCACTGTATTGGAAGGGGAAAAGCAGTGGGTTGGAGGAGAGCCAGGGGCCTCTCTGCCCACATTAAAAATGAGTAGCTGCTCTGCCTGCCAGCATCACAGTGTCAACACATTCTGTGTGTGTGTCTCTGTCTCACACCCAAAGAAGTAGAAACAATTGACGTAGGAACCCAGGGGAAGAGAGAACTGTACAGACTCATTCTCCTGGAGCAGGGGAGCCTACAGATTTGTTTGTTTTGTTTTTCAAGCCCATGCCTCCCTCTGACCTCATCTCTCTCCGTCCTAGAGGGAGAGGCTCACCTTTAGGAGACAGAGGTCTTGGCTGCTCACAGTCTTGAAGCTGCCCTGTGCAGGAAGGGAGAGGAGCAGAGGGGAGGCAAGGACAGGGCAGCACCTTTAGGCCAGAAAGAGCTTCCACATTTAGAAGCCTCAACTATAAGCATACCGAACAGAGAGGGGCCTCAACAGAGCAGAGTCGAGTCAGAATATGCAGGTGTGTCCCACTGGTTGGCACTCAGAATTCCAGAAGCTGCTAGAAATAAGTCATCTCGTCTACATGCCTACCTGCACTTCTGCTTTCTGGCCATGATGAAATAAGGCCCATGTTCGTTTCTCTAAGGTTTAGGGTCTTAAATGGCGTTGGACGGAGGGAGAAGGAGAAGGAAGGAAGGAGGAATACGGAAAAACTCCACAATGAGTGATGGGCGCTAAGTGACAGCCCCAGCAGATGTAGTTTATAATCTTTACTTAGTCACACAACATCAAGAATCGGTTAGTTCCAAGGGAGTGCAGCAGTCCATCACCTGGGGCCCTCCTCCCCCCAGCCCCCCAACATGAGCCACCACGCAGTACAACCACATGGTGTGTTCTGCTGGAAGAGAGGTTTAAATGATACCTGTCCCATAACTGCCCTTGCTTCCTGTGCTGTCAGGAAAGGAAACAAAGAAGAAAACAAGAAAGCAACGGCATCCAAACACTGCACCCCAGCGGGTGCCTATCTTCCCAGGGCATTTTCAGGGAAATCTCCCCGGAGCCGCGGCCCCCTCCCCACCACGGCAGCGAGGAAAGAGGCAGCAGGACAGGGTTGGACATCTGCACTGGAGTGGAAAGAGAAACCAAACACAAGTTGGGCCACAAGTGAATTCTGGCACATTTTTAGATGAGGTTAAGAATGTCACGGTGTGCACAGGAAGCGGGCAAAGGAGTTCTGGGGGAGGTGGTGCCCGGAGTTGGAACAAACCGTCCGGCCTACTCTTGGGCAGGAGCTCTGGCGGGGTCGGGGCGGAGAGGAGGGGGGGACACAGGAGCTACGGAGCCTCAAGGAAGGTGTTGGTTCGGAAGATGGAGGAGACGATCTTGCCAGTGGCGTTGATGGTGCCTTCACTGTCGGAGCTGGACTCGGAGTCGCTGCTCCCGGAGTAGGCGCCCAAGCCCGGGAGGATGCCGATGCAGACCGCAGCGGAGGGGCAGTGGATGGAAGGGGCGCTCAGGGACGTGCTGCCGAGAGACATGCAGGACGGGGCTTCTGCAAGACAGGAGGAAGGGCCGTGACTTCACCTCCTTTCCCAGAGCTGACGGGTCCTCGCCACGCACTGGGCACTGGGCCCCAGTCTATACCACGGAGCCCCAACCACCCTAGGCAGTCAGCCCCACCGGCACCCGCATCCAACAGCTGTGTTCCTTTTTTACCGTTGACAAAACTGACGCCACGCTCAGAGAACATTTTAAGATGGTGCACAATGTGACCAAGTAGGCAGGGCTCTTTTCGCCCTGGGAAACCCAGAGCCACGGCAACACCTCAGGGATGGAAAGCCTCAATCTAGGAAATGCGGGGAATTGAGGGGAGAGGAAAAGTTAAGGACTCTACTCTACCCCTCTCATTGCCTCTAAATATTTCCAGCCTCAATGAATCTCTACAACAACCTGATATGTAGGTATCCCCCATTTTACTGATGAGGGGGGTCAAATGACTAGGCCAAGGTTAAAGGCCACTGAGAGTAAAAAATGTTAAACCAAATCTGAATCAAAAAACTAGGACGATTGGGTGGCTCAGTCGGTTAAGCATCCAACTCTTTGTTTTGGCTCAGGTCATGAAATCAAGCCCCGCGTCAGGCTCTGAGCTGGGTGTGGAGCCTGCTTAGGATCCTCTCTCTCCCTCTACTCCTCAACCCCCCTCCCACTCATGCATGTGTGTTCTCTCTCTCTCTCAATAATAATAATAATAATGTACTAAAACAATACCAGAGCTCACTGTAGAGTAAGGGTTGGAGTTCAAACCTTTCTCAGGCTGACAAGCATGTATCTTTCTAGGCTTTTGCCTTAACAAGCCCCATGTATCTTTCCAGGCTTTTGCCTTAACAAGCCCCTAATGAACACTTCACGTAAATGTGAAAAGGATACAGAGTTCCAAGTATATGAAGTCAGGAGTAAGTAAAAAATACCACTGAGAAACAAAAAGAGATCTCCAGCGGCCAATACACAGAGTTCAGGAGCTCAGTGTATTCGCTTGTCTTACAGGAAGTTCTAATAAGGGAAGAGAAGCTGCCGAAGAAAGGCAGCGGTGAAACACGGAGACAGAAAAGTGAAACGAGAGGTGACACTGCTCGTAGAGATGGTGGTGACAAGACTACAGGAAAGCAGAGGCAGATAGTTGCAACAAATATCACAAAAGGAGATTTCTTTGGGATATAAAATTTTTCCAAAACCAACCAACCAACCACTGAATAGAAAAGGGGACAGAAGGGTGCCTAGGTGGCTCAGTCGATTAAGCGACTGCCTTCGGCTCAGGTCATGATCCCACAGTCCTGGGATTGAGTCCCACATCAGGCTCCCTGCTCCGCAGGGAGCCTGCTTCTCCCTCTCCCACTCCCCCTGCTTGTGTTCCCTCTCTCGCTGTGTCTCTCTCTGTCAAATAAATAAAATCTTTAAAAAAAAAAAAAAAAAGAAAGAAAGAAAGAAAAGGGGACAGAAGTGCCTGGGTGGCTCAGTCGGTTGAGTGTCCAACTCGTGATGGTGGCTCAGGTCATGATCTTGGGGTCATGAGATCAAGTCCTACGTTGGGCTCCGTGCTCAGCAAGGAGTCTGCTTGAGGACTCTCCCTCTCCCTCTGGGCCTCCCCCCATGCTCACTTGTGCTCTCTCTAAAATAAATAACTTTAAAAAGAAGTGGACAGAAGGCATGAACAGTTCACAGAAAAAGAACAAATGGCATTTAAACTTGGGAGAACAGGGGCACCTGGGTGGCTCAGTTGGTTACGCATATGCCTTCGGCTCAGGTCATGATCCCTAGATCAAGCCCCACGTCCGGCTCCCAGCTCAGCAGGGAGCCTGCTTCTCCCTCTCCTCTCCGCTTGTGCACTCTCTCTCTCTCTCTCTCTCTCTCAAATAAATAAATATATAAACAAAATCTTAAAAAAAAAGAAAGAAAGTACTATTTGGTTTAAAAAAAAACAAACAAAACCTGCTATCTTATAAGGGTATAAACCATTTACTTAGAAAAATAATTTATGTGAAGCTGTTCAGTGAGATGTCATTTTATTAAGTATTTCAAGGGTGAACTGAATTTTAGGCTCTTAGATACAAAAGGAAGATTAAGTTCAGAGTACCTGTGCAAACTAGAGCTGGCCTAAGGGAAAGATGGAAGCCAGCCACAGAAATAAAACCAAGGAGGAGTGCCTGAGTGACTCAGTCAGTTAAGCATCTGACTCTTGATTTCAGCTCAGATCATGATCTCATGAGATTGAGTCCTGCGCTCAGTGGTGAGTCTCAGTGGTGAGTCGGCTTGAGAGTCTCTCTCCACCCCCCCCAAATGAATAAATATAAAGAAAGAAAGAGGAAGGAGGGGAGGGGAGGGGAGGGGAGGAGGAGGGGGAGGGAAAGGGAAAGGAAGGGGGAGGGAAAGGGAAAGGGGCGGGGAAGGGGCGGGGAGGGGAAGGGAGGGGAAGGGAGGGGAAGGGAGGGGAAGGGAGGGGAAGGGAGGAGAAGGGAGGGGAAGGGAGGAGAAGGGAGAGGAAGGGAGGGGAAGGGAGGGGAAGGGAGGGGAGGAAAGGAAGGAAGAAAGAAATGAAAGCAAGGCATCTGGACCATGGTAGCATCAGCAGAGTTTAAGCCAAAAGACCAAATCTCTCGATTATCTAGGTTTCAAGAAAGAAAAGAGACTGCAATTCTGACAAATTTCATTCCAAAAATAGTTACACTGTCCAAAGAGAACAAAATGGTGCCCTCTGATCTCACCCATTTAGTGAAGTTCCTGCCAACTTCTGCATTTGCAGGACCACGTTGTCATACCAAATTAACACCGAAAATTACTAATAGAGAATGTTCTTGGGATTCAAACAGATGCGTGACTTGAGAGTCAATGGGGCCAACTGTGCATTCATTCACTGGCTCTGCTTGGAGCTTAAGTTCAGAGCCTCCAGTGGGAGAAGCCTAAATCTCCATTAGGGTTACAGAGCTATCTTCTGGGAGGCCTAAAGGGGCAAAGCCTTCTACTGCCAAGGACAAGACTCTCAAGCAAGCTTTCAGGGGATATTCTTCCTGTGGGGCCTTAGCTTCTAGCAAAAGAGGGTATTTCATGCCCAGCTGTAAGAATGCTACTGTGAGAATGGAATGGGGGAGGACAAAGGGATTAAGAAAGGTGGCTCTGAAACATGGTGTCTGCCTGAGATAGTTTAAAAAAGCCACACAAGTTTTCCTTTCTACTGAATGATACAAATAGTTCCTACAAGGGAATAAGCACCAGATACAGGGCTACTAGTTAACTAGTTGAAGTACGTTTAAGATTTCTGTAAAGTTTTATATACCTATGTGTATACACACACAATATACACTTAATCCTATTTAAGCAGCCAATTTAGCAAGTTTCCTATATATTAAAAACATATCAGTGAAACGGAGCTCCTACATTGCTGATGAGAATGTAAACTGGGATAACTTCTTTGCAGGGCAATTTTGCAACATTTATCTGAATTACAAATTTATATCCTCTCTGGCCCAATAATTCCTTTAAGCATCTACCCTAATAAAGCATGAATGTGACAAATGATACATGTACAAAGTTATTTAATGAAACCTCATACCAGAGAAAAAATGGAAACAATCTAAATGTTCATCATAAAAAACAAGATAGGGGTACCTGGGTGGCTCAGTCGGTTAAGTATCTGACTCTTGATTTCGGCTCAGGTCATGATCTCAGGGTTGTGAGATAGATCCCTGCATCGGGCTCCATGCTCAGTGGGGAATCTGCTTGAGATTCTCTCTCTCCCTCTCCCTCTGTCCCTACCGCAACTTGCGTGTGTGAGCTCTCTCTCTCTTTCTCTAAAATAAATAAATCTTTATTTAAAAAATTGGATAAATATACTATGGTGCAACCATATAATGGAATACTAAACAGTCTTAAAAAAAGAATGAAGCTCTTTGTGTACAGATATGTAATGATCCCCAAGATACATGTGAATTAAGCAATGAACAGAAGAATATGTAAGTAAAATAACGATGATGATGATAGGAAGCACAAACCAACATATGAAGTATTCTTGCCAAAAAAATCAACTTGAATTGACTGAGCTCGAGATCTAATTACCATTTTACAGGAAACAGAGGAATAAAGGAATACCATGGAGACACAATCAGCAAACTCTAGAGTATGGGAAACTCCACAAGACAAAGACCCAGTTTCTTCACAAAAACAAAGGAAACAAAAAAATAAATATAAAAAGGAAGAACTTACAGGTCAAATGAGACTTAAAAGACATAATAGCCTACTGTAAAGATGCCGTATGATGGCAATATTCTCAGACTGATCTACAGATTCAAGCAATCCCTATCAAAATCCCAACTGCCTTTTTTATTGAAATTGATAAGTTGATCCCAAAATTCATATGGATTTGCAAAAGACCTCGAATAACCAAAATGATCTTGAAAGAGAACAAAATCTGGAGAACTCACACTTCCCAATTTCAGAGCTTGCTACAAGGCTACAGTGATCAAGACTGTGTGGTAATGGCATAAGGATAGACATACAGATCAATGGAAGAGGAGAGTCCAGAAATAAACCCATACATGTTGGATAACTGATTTTCAGCAAAAATGCCATGACAATGCAGTCTGGTAAAAACAGTCTTTTCAACAAATGGTGCAGACCAACCGAATATACACACAGAATGAAAATGCATCCCTACTTCAAACCATAAACAAAAAATAACTCAAAATGGATCAAAGACCAAAATGTAAGAGCTAAAACCATAAAACTTTTAGAAGAAAACACAGGTCTCAGTTTTCATGACCATGGATTAGGCAATGGTTTCTTAGATATGACACCTAAAGCATAAGCCAAAGAAAAAAATAGATAAATTAGATGTTCTCAAAATTTAAGAATTTTGTGCTCCAAAGGACTCTATCAAGAAAATGAAACCCACAGTAAGGAAAGATAGTATTTGTAAATCATATATCTGACAAATGTCTAGTATGCAGAATATATAAAGAATTCTTACAACTCAACATTAAAAAGATAAATAACCCAATTTAAAAATAGGCTCAGGATTTGAGTAAATATTTCTCCAAAGAAGATATACAAATGACCAATAAGTACATAATGCCATCATCATTAGTCATTAGGGAAATGAAATATCACTTCACACTCACAAAAATGAACAGAATAAAAAAGACAATAGCAAGTGTTGATAAGTATGTAAAGGGACACCTGGGTGGCTCAGTCGGCTGGGGGTCTGCCTTCGGCTGGGGTCCTGATCTCAGGGTCCTGGGATCGAGCCCTGCATCGGGCTCCCTGCTGAGCAGAAAGTCTGCTTCTCCCTCTCCCTCTGCCCCTCCCCCCTGCTCTCCCTCTCTCTCTTTCTCTCTTGTGCTCTCTCTCAAATAAATATTTTTTAAAAAAGGATATAAAGAAACTAGAACCTTTATATATTGCTGGTAGAACGTAAAAATGGTGCAGCTGCTTGAGAAAACAATTTGGCAATTCCTCAAAAAGTCAACCATATAAACACAGAGTTACCATGTGACCTAGAAATGCCATTCCTAGGTATTAAAAACATATCAAACATACCAGTTCCAAGAGAACTGAAAATTGTTGTTCACACAAAAATCTGTACATGAATGTTCATAGCAGCATCATTCAGAAGAGCCAAAAAGTGTGAACAACCCAAATGCCGATCAACTGATGACTGGACAAAATGCCGCATACCATTCAATGGAAGATTATTCAGCTGTAAAAAGTATCGATACATGTTACAACATGGATGACCTTTGTAAAGTGAAAGGTTAAATAAAAAGCTAGACACAAAAAAAACACATACTGCATGATTTCATTTATATGAAATATCCAGAAAAGGCAAATCCATAGAGAAAAGTAGAAGAGTGGCTGCCAGTGGCTGGGGAGAGGGAAGAATGGGGTGTAACTGTTAAGGGGCATGGGGCCCCTTTTTGGGGTGATGAAAATGTTTTGGAATTAAATAGTGGGGATGAATACACATTCTTGTAAACATACTAAAAACCACTCAATTGTGTCCTTTAAAAGAATGAATTTTATGGTATATCTCAATATTTTTTTATTTTTATTTTTTTAATAAATTTATTTATTTATTTATTTGAGAGAGCACATGAGAGGGGGGAGGGTCAGAGGGAGAAGCAGGCTCCCCGCTGAGCAGGGAGCCCGATGCGGCACTGGATCCCGGGACTCCAGGATCATGACCTGAGCCGAAGGCAGTCGCCTAACCAACTGAGCCACCCAGGCGCCCTCTCAATATTTTTTTTTAAAGCCATATAGGGCAAATACAATGTATGTCTGATCCTTGCTTGAATCCTGATTTTTAAAAAATCAATTGTCAAGAAAAAAATATTATGAGAAAACTGGGGAAAATGAATACTAATTTGCTATCTGATAATATTTAGAAATTACTATAATTATTTTAGGGGTGATAATGGTATTGTAATCTTGTTAAAAAAACAAAGAACCCTTATTTTTTAGGGATAAAGAAGAATTATTGACAAAACAATATAATGTCTGGTATTTGCCTCAAAACACTACAGTTCAGAAGGTATAATAAGATTGGACAAGTGTTAAAAAATTGTTGAAGCTACATGATTGGGTTCATTATTCTATTATCTCAATGTTTGAATATGTTTTAAGTTGCCTATAATAAAATATTTTTTAATTTTAAAAGTATATTTATAATTGCTTGTATATATATACAATGCTCTGGATATATACAAAAGAAATGTATGATACTGTTTCCCTTGGAAGAACTAGATGGAAGAGGATATATAATGTTGAAGGGGGACTCTTTTTTTTTTTTTTTTTAAGATTTTATTTATTTATTTGACAGAGAGAGAGATAGTGAGAGCAGGAACACAAGCAGGGGGAGTGGGAGAGGGAGAAGCAGGCCTCCCGCCAACCAGGGAGCCCGATGCGGGACTCGATCCCAGGACCCTGGGATCATGACCTGAGCCGAAGGCAGACGCTTAACGACTGAGCCACCCAGGCGCCCGAAGGGGGACTCTTTACTCAATGTCCTTTTTAAAAGTAAATTCTAGGGTGCCTGGGTGGCTCAGTTGGTTAAGCGACTGCCTTCAGCTCAGGTCATGATCCTGGAGTCCCGGGATCGAGTCCCAAGTCGGGCTCCCTGCTCAGCGGGGGTCTGCTTCTCCCTCTGACCCTCTTCCCTCTCGTGCTCTCTGTCTCTCATTCTCTCTCTCAAATAAATAAATAAAATCTTAAAAAATAAAATAAAATAAAATAAAAGTAAATTCTAGGGGCGCCTGGGTGGCTCAGTCAGTTAAGCCTCTGACTCTTGATTTCAGCTCAGGTCATGATCTCACGGTTTGAGATTGAGCCCCGAGTTGGGCTCCACACCCAGACTGTCTCTCTGCTCTCTGCTTAAGATTGTCTCTCTCCGGGGCGCCTGGGTGGCTCAGTCGTTAAGCGTCTGCCTTCGGCTCAGGTCATGATCCCAGGGGCCTGGGATCGAGCCCCGCATCGGGCTCCCTGCTCTGCGGGAAGCCTGCTTCTCCCTCTCCTACTCCCCCTGCTTGTGTTCCCTCTCTCGCTGTGTCTCTCTCTGTCAAAAAATAAATAAAATCTTTAAAAAAAAAAGATTGTCTCTCTCCTTCTCCCTCTGCCCCTCCTACTCCCCACTTAAAAAAAAAAAAAAGTAAATTCTAAGAGCAAAAAGTTATCAGCATCAGCCCACCATTACCGATGCTCAGCCTATTTTTTTTTAAGATTTTATTTATTTGACAGAGAGAGAGAGAGAAAGATCACAAGTGGGGGGGGGGACAGAGGGAGAGGGAGAAGCAGGCTCCTAGCCAAGCAGGGAGCCCAACGCGGGGCTCGATCCCAGGACCCCAGGATCATGACCTGAGCTGAAGGCAGACACTTAACCAACTGAGCCACCCAGGTGCCCCTCAGCAGATATATTTTTCATTTTTTTTTTTTTTTTTAAGATTTTATTTATTTATTTGACAGAGAGAGAGAGAGCACAAACAGGGGGAGCAGCAGGCAGAGGGAGAGGGAGAAGCAGGCTCTCCGCTGAGCAGGGAGCCCGATACGGGACTTGATCCCAGGACCCCGGGATCATGACCTGAGCCGAAGACAGACAGCTGCTTAACCAACTGAGCCACCCGGGTGCCCCTATTTTTTTCATTTTTTAAAGTTTTTATTTAAATTCCAGTTACTTAGCACATATATTATTTTTAAATATCCATTAGTTTTTGAGAGAGAAATAAATGTGAGCCCTGTTTTATAGATGACCCATTGAGTTTAGCACAGCATCTCAATCCCACAGGGAGTCACAGGTAGAACTAAAGACACTCCTGAATTTCTCATCCCTGATCCAGCCGTCAGGACACTCACATTCACTTACAACTCTGTGCCACTTAATACAGTGCCAGATTTGATTGCATACAAGTAACCACCATAGAAAGTATACTTCTGGAGACTGTTATTAGGCTTCTAGCCTCAAGCCAATCAAACATCAGCAAGAGCCAGGCATTCTACCTCTCACTGGTAGCCAGCCAGGTGAAATCAAGAAACTTGACATTTGGGGGAGACTGAGAAAAACCCTTTGTGAGCAGAAGTGATATGACCAGGGCTTTGTCTGTGTAAGCACTTCTAGGGGATCATAATTGTCATTTATCAATTCCACTGGTTTCTAACATATTGGTTGGCAGGGCAGCTGATATACTCGGGTCTAAATCCTGCTTGGTAGAAAAAGGCTTGCTTAGAGATCCATGCATTCCTTCATAGATAGAATGCAGTCCACCCCTGTACTATGGCTCATGTGTATTATGAATAGTGAAATGGAAGCTGCCACCTACCTTGACTCTTGTCATCTGGGTCAGGGTCCGATTTCAGTCTTTTCACACTGTTGCCACTCTCTGAGCTGTAACAAAAAATATGGTAATTTGAGCTATGTCCAATCTTGGGGATTAAAACTTTGGGTATCAGGAGCTCCAATAACCATTTATATTTTAGGTAGCCTCAAAGACCTGGGGTGGTCTGGAATGAAAAGTCTTCATTTCAGGTTCTTAATCTCCTTCCAGTTACATTATTGTTATAAAGACAACTTAAACCCCTGGCCAGTTCAAGGAGTAGAGCACTTTATCTTCAAGCATCACCTGAACTTCAGATTCTTTGTTGTCCTTATCATTCATCTTGGTTAGAACCACAGATGGATTGCAGGACTATCTGGACACATTCATACATGACAAAAATTTAGTTAAGTTCTTAAAGATTAAAGGAAATCTCTTCTTTAGTGACATGCTAGAGATTCTGAAAGTCACCCAAAATACCTTCACTGAAAGAATGTCAAAAGAATGTACTTTTCCTGCTATGTAGCTTAGAGAAGACATAATCATACCTCCAGCTCTACCATTACTGCTAATATTTAGGGCAGTCAAAAAAAGAAAAAAAGAATGCACTTCAACAAGGAAAGAAATGATCTCAGAAAGAAGGCCGTAATCACAGAAAGGAAGGGTTAGTGAACAAAGAAACCGGCAAATACAATCTAATTTGTGTGTTAAACATGACCATACTAAAGTCCTGGGCAGTAGCAGCATGTAAGGAAGACGTGATTATAGCTCAAAGTTCTAAGGTCCACGTATAATTTTGTAGGAAAGTAAGACAGCTATTTAACTTTAGGTTTTGCTAAGTATTTCTGGTAAGTTGCAAGTTTAGCCACCAAAAACAGAATACACAAATCCAAACTAGAAGAAAACAAATGAACAAAAGATTTTAGAATCATAATTTTTAAAGAACAGGAGGAAAAAAATATTTTTAAAGTAAAATTAAGATAGCAAAACTATATCAAAAATCCTAAAAAATCTAAGCCTACCTATAAAACGAGATTAACAGCCTAAAAATTTTAAATCAGCTATTTATGAGAATCACCAAAAAATTTAACAAAAACAAACAAGACCCAGAAAGACTGAAAGCAAAAGAACAGCAAAAGAGTTACTAAGGCAAATACTAACCCAAAGAAGGCTGAGCTACCTATTACAATAATAGGGAAACAGAATTTAAGACCAAAAACATTACAAGAGATAAAGTAGGTTAGTTGATAATGAAACAAAGTGTAATTCACTATGAAGAAATAACAATTCTGAACATGTATGCTTCTAATTAGAGAGCTTAAAATAAATATTCAACAGAATTTTGAAGAAAAATCAAGAAAACATCACTATAATGGGAGATTTCAAAATACTCAAGTACTGACAGAGCAAGCAGACAAAGATATAAAAACACAGAAGATTTAAACAATAAAATTAACAAACTTCTTTGGTTGTACCTATATAGAACCCATAACAATTACAAACATGATTCTCCTCAAGCTCACTTTGAACATTCACAAAAATTAACCTCAGGAATAGGTCACAAAGCGAGTTTAAAGCAATTTCAAAATCAGTACATATAAACCACAATGCAATTAAGGTAGAAATCAACAACAAAAGACAAATATATCAGACTCTAAGACACCACCGATTATAAGGTGTTAAAATGTGTGTTGGGGGGGAAGGTTCATCTTAGAACCTATGAAATATAGTTAAGCTACCTCAGTATGTTTGGAAACTTTAAAAAATGTTTCTAATTTAGGAGTCAAAGAAGAAATCATAATGGATATTTAAAAATATTTAGTTGGAAATACAAAATTGTGTACAGTAAAACCTGAGGAAGAATTACAGTTTTAGGTGTCTCTAATTGAAAAGAAAAGAGGAAAATTAATTAGCTAGGTATCTGACACTCATTTGTAACAGAAATTATAAAAGAATAAACTTGAGGGAAGTAAAGAATATCCCAAAGAAAGAAGGTAGGAGAAATGAAGAAACTAGCCAAAATAAGAATAATCATCCATCAATATTTGGGATGAAAAAGGGGACAATTATAGATACAGCAGCAGTCAGAAAAATAAAAAATACTAACAACTTTAGCGAATGCATTTGAAACAAGACAAAATGGACAAATTCCCAGAAACTATAACCAAATAAAACAGACTCAAAAAAAACATGAAGAAACTTAAATAGCCCTATAATCACAAATTTTAAAAAAGCAGGACCAAAATGATTATATAGAGGAGTTCTACTAAATTTTCACGAAACAGAACATTACCATCTTACACAAACTCCTCCAGAGAACAGAAGAAGACAGAACACTCCCTAAATCCTTCTATGAAGCTACTTTTAAACTTCATATCAAAAACAGAAAAAGTGGGGGCGGGGAGAAACAGACCAAGTCTTACTTATGAACACAGATCCAACAACCTATACAAAATATTAGCAAACCAAATCCAGTGGAGTTAAAAATAATTATAATACAGCACAGCATAGGGGATATAGTTAATAAGATTATAATAATGTTTGGTAACTACACTTATAGCGAGCACTGAGTAATGTACAGAATTGTTGAATCATGTTGTACATCTGAAACTAATAACACTGTATGTTAATTATACTTCAATTTAAAAAAATTTTAAATACATCACAGCCAAGCTAGTTTTATCACAGGAATACATTAGAAAAATCCTTAAACTTAATTTTTCACCATAACAGAGTAAGAAAAAAAAAATTTCATCAATTCAAAAACAGAAAAAAATGGACAAAATTTTAAAATTTATGGCTACAAAAAAACCTTATCAAACTAAGAACATAACTTCCTTAAACTGCTAAAAGTTATCTGAAAAAAACAAAAACAATAGATACTATTCTTAATGATGAAAAGTTATAAATGTTCTGTTTAAAACAAGGATGTGCATAGTAATTGTTTCTAACATTTTATTGGTGGTCATTGCTTGGTGCAGTAAGAACGGAAAAAAAAACAAAGAAATCAGGGGCACCTGGGTGGCTCAGTCGGTTAAGCATCTGCCTTCAGCTCATGATCCCAGGCTCCTGGGATCAAGCCCCACATGGGGCTCCCTGCTCAGTGGGGAGTCTGTTTCTCTCTCTCCCGTTCCCTCTGTGCTCTCTATCAAATAAATAAATCTTAAAAAAAAAAAATTAAAAGGTATAAGAGAATAAAGCTGTCATTATTCACAGATAGTGACTCTCTACACAGAAATTTCAAAGGAATCCACTAATAAAAGTTAGTAAGAGTTATTAAAGAGTATTGTTAAGGTTAGTAAGAGCTGAGTGGCTAGATGTAAATACTCCAAAATCAATTGCACTTTTACAAACCAGCAACAACAACAAAAAAATCTAAAACACCTAGGAATAAATCTAACAAAAGATATGCACAACCTTTTGGAAAAAATCTGTAAGACTTTACTGAATGACATCAAAGAAACAAATAAATGTAGATATATGCCATGTGTAGAAAGACTCACATCCATAAAGATCTGTTCTCTCCATAAATTTATCAAGCCATTTAGTAAGATTCCAATAAACTTAAAGAATTTAATCTAAAATTTAATCTACATCTAAAATTTAAATGTATCTAAATCTAAAATGTATATGGAAGAACAAAGTGGCCAACAGTAGACAAGACACCCCTAAGAAAAATGTAAGTGTACTTGTCCTACCAGATACCAAGATTTTTTATACAGCTACAATAATTACACAGAGTGGTACTGGTCCAACAGATCCAAGGAACAGAAAACAAGGAACTCCTAAACAAACCCATGGATCTTGGGAACTCGTTTTAAGACAGAGGTGACACTGAAGGTCACTGGGGAAAGGTAGAAATATTTAGTAAATGTTGCTAGAAAATTAGCTTTTGGGGCCCTGGGTGGCTCAGCTGGTTAAACATCCGACTCCTGATCTCAGCTCAGGTCTTGATCTCAGGGTTGTGAGTTTGAGACCCACGTTGGGCTCCATGCTGGGAGTGGAGCCTACTTAAAAAACAAAACAAAAACAAAAAACTGACCACCTTAAAATCAAATATATTTGGGCGCCTGGGTGGCTCAGTTGGTTAAGCGACTGCCTTCGGCTCAGGTCATGATCCTGGAGTCCTCGGATCGAGTCCCGCATCGGGCTCCCTGCTCGGCAGGGAGTCTGCTTCTCCCTCTGACCCTCCCCACTCTCATGTGCTCTCTCTCATTCTCTCTCTCTCAAAAAAAAAAAAAAAAAAAAAAAAAATCAAATATATTTGACCACCTTAAAATTAATTAATGAAGGTAAAAAGAAAAGCTATAAACTGTGGGAAAAAAGTCAGAACCATATTTAAAAAAACAAACCTACGAATCATTAAGAAAAATACAAATAAAAAAAAAAGGAAAGAAAAATACAAATAACCCAGTAGAAAAATGGCAAAATATATGAACAGACCTTCCACATAATAGGACGCATGAATGGCAAATCAACATATAAAATATGTCAGTTAACAGGAAATGCAAATTAAGACCACAAGGAGACAGTATTTTACAAAATCACTCTATATCGCTGTATCTGTGCTGTCCACTAGGGCAGCAATTAGCCACATTAACACTTGAAATGTGACTAGTGTGGCTAAGGACCTGGATTTTAAATTTAAGTTCTAATTAATTTAAATTTAGATAGCCACAGGTGGCCAAGGGCTACCATACTGGACAGCAGAGCTCTGGAGAAACATTTGCACATACATAACAAAGCATGCCCTAAACCTCTTGACACCATTTGTCATAGTTCAAACATGCATCCACAAGAGAACAGACACATTTTGGTATCTCATATAAAGCACCATTATACGACAAGGAAAATGAATGAATTACAGCTATATATACGTGAATACACACACAAAATTGTTTCAATCACAGAAACAATTTGAGTGAAAAACCAAATTCATAGATCATATACAGAATGAAATCATTTTTATAAAGTTCAAAACCAAGCAAGCTATTCTACTGTTTAGGGATACCTATATAGGTAGCCAAAACCAAACCAAACACAAACAACCCCCCCCACACACACACCCCGAAACTGCTAAAAGTAAAGACATGCAGAAGAATGATCAAGCAGATTTGGAAGCATGGGGTGAGGATGGCAGGGCAGGGAGATGGCAGGGAGAGAGAGCACAGAGGTAGGCTCAGTCATGTTGATCGTGTCCTAAGCACACACCAGGCATCAGACTTTCTTTCACAAGCACCAGAATCATCCATGCAACTTGAAAGATTAGACTCCCAAGACCTCACTTCAAGCTTAATGAACCAGAATTAGTGAGAGGCCTAGAATCCACATTAACAAAGTCCCGGGTGATTCTAATAAACCCAGGCCTGACTAGATGAGGAACGCCTGCCCCAGGAGACTCATCTAGCATCTTGCCACACAAAACAACAATAAATGATGATCTAATAAAAGGTGAGCTAAGGACTAAGTAAGGGAGGCAGTTATAACGTCCATTCTGCTAGCAGCAAGACACTGCCGAGAAGTATCTAAGTGCCCACCTAGAGAGCCCTTTCTTGGTGAAGTCCAATAGAACTGACCCAGGACCAAATCCTAAAAGACACTGGGCCAGGCATGAAAGCTTCTGTGAACTTAAAAGGAATAGGGGCACCTGGGTGGCTCAGTCAGTTAAGCGTCTGACTTGATTTCAGCTCAGGTCATGGTCTCAGGGTTGAGAGATGGAGCCCTGCATCGGGCTCCCCGCTGGGCGTGGAGCCTGCTTAACATTCTCTCTCCCCCTGCCTCTCCCTCTGCCCACTGCCCCCCGCCCCCAAAAAAACTTGAAAGGAATAATCCATGGCTCACGTTAACTGGTCCTTTTCAGGTTACTGCTACTCCTCCCCTCCACTGCTAAACCATGACAACATTTTTATATGTAAGCAGTGTTCCTAGGAACATCTACAGCAGATGGATGGTGCACAAACCACAGGAGTGCATCAACGCTCTCCCTTGAAAACACGTGGCTGGTTGCCAATATGCCATATTGATTTTCCTAATAGACTGCACTCACACTTAACATTATTTCGTCCATGGTATGGTCAAGTTGAAATGACCAGATTTCATCACTTTGGCACCATTTCAGGATTTAGCAGGGGAGGAACCTAAGACAGAACTTATCAAAACCTCTAGGCAGTGCTGACACCCCACATCAATCAGCAAGGAACCCAGTCAGGTCTGTGCCACGGTCACAGCTTCCATGGTCTCAAAGGCCACAGTGCCTTTGCAGCAACTGCTCCCGCTGCCCGGGATGTTGTCCCCCTTGTCTGCCTATCAAAGTCCTAGTCATCTACCTGGTCAACATCTCCCTCTACTGCCTTCCCTACCTTCCCCAACCTGAGCTCACAGGCCCTCTCCAGGGAGCTATGGGTTTCCTCCTCCCTGCTCCCGTAAGACCCTACCCAAATCCCTTCACACAACTCGCTACCCTCCTCTGCCTAGAAACAGATGCTCAAATATTGAAATCCACCTTTCCTTATTTGTGACCTTGGACAAAGGTTCTCAACCAATCAAACTTGTACTGTGTAGACTTGTGGAAAGAGTAAGATCATTAACACAATGGAAAGCACTTAACACAATGCCTGCCGCATGACAGGTGCCCAATGAAGAGTAGCTATTATTCTGCTGAACAAATAATCAGAGAGACAACGCTCAAAGACTACAGAAGACACCAAATCTGGACGGGGAGAGAGAGGTAGGGCTACCAGACTGCCGCTTAGGTAACCGTTTGCTCAGGCCACCATTACAAGTGGCATTCCAGAGTATACAGTCAGAGGGAGACTGGAGTCGTGTGAGTGCTGGCTGACCTCTTGTGTTTCACAGCTCCTGCCAACAGCTTTGCCTGGGAGAACTTGTTCTTGGTTTCTATGGGTTTCACAGCCACTTTCTTCTCCACCTCCTTCTTGTTTTCTGGAGAAATTCCAACTTTGTTGAGATTACTGTGTTAGAGGTTAAGGGTCAAACTAAGCAAAAAGCTACAGCAGGACAATGGTAAATCAAGAGGAGACATATAATCCGCTAGCTCTTCAGCTCTGCCATGTAATGTTTAGCCTATTTATATTAAAAACAATGCCCTCTATTCTTTATTCTGCCAGTCATATCCAGCTGATTTGAAGAGAAATGAAGGTAACCACGGAGGAAAAAAGCAAATCAAGCCAAATATATTACAGAAAAGCAAACTTTTTCCCTCTGATTCTCAGTGAAAATCTGAGTTATGGTCAGAAAACCTCCTCAAAGACAGGGCCACATCTTCCTGGGGTAGACAAAGATCTTATATAAATGCCACAGAAAAAAATGTGGCTTCCCTGAAAATTTTTAAGTATTTGCTTTTTTTGCCCAAGGGTAAACTCAAATCTTGCAGAATGTCCTATGACCAACAGTGGCATTCAATCTTGGACATCACAAAGACTAACTCCTCTGCTGGTACAAGACAACATCAGAAGCACCTTAAGGCTCATTAAAAAACAGAGTCCCTCCCCTGTCCCAAACCCAAACTGAATGAGGACTTCCAGAGGCCCAGGAAATGGTTTTAAACCCCTCTTCAATGTGATTTTAATGAGAAATCCCAGTGCATATGCAACACATGAACAAAAACGTTATTTTTATTTTTTAAAAAGATTTTATTTATTTGAGAGAGAAAGAGTGAGAGAGCATGGGGGGGGGGGAGGGTCAGAGGTAGAAGCAGACTCCCTGCTGAGCAGAGAGCCCGAAGTGGGACTCGATCCCGGGGCTCCAGGATCATGACCTGAGCCGAAGGCAGTCGCTTAACCAACTGAGCCACCCGGGTGCCCCCCAAGACGTTTTTAAAAGCACAACCAGGGGCTCCCGGGTGGCTCAGTCGGTTAAGCACCTGCCTTCGGCTCCGGTCATGATCCCAGGGTCCTTGGATTGAGCCCTGCATCAAGTTCCCTGCTCTGCGGGGAGCCTGCTTCTCCCTCTGCCCCTCCCCCTGCTCATGCTTTCTCGCTCTCTAAAATAAAATCTTAAAAAAAAAAAGTTTTGGGGCACCTGGGTGGCTCAGTCATTAAGTGTCTGCCTTCGGCTCAGGTCACGATCCCAGGGTCCTGGGATCGAGCCCCATGTCAGGCTCCCTGCTCTGCAGGAAGCCTGCTTCTCCCTCTCCCGCTCCCCCTGCTTGTGTTCCCTCTCTGGCTGTCTCTCTTTCTGTCAAATAAATAAAATCTTTAAAAAAAAAAAAAAGTTAAAAAAAAAAATAAAAGCACAACCAGGGGCGCCTTGGTGGCATAGTCAGTTAAGCGTCCAACTCTTAGTTTCAGTTCAGGTTGTCATCTCGGGGTTGTGAGGTCAAGCCCCGCACTGGGCTCCACACCCACTCAGCACGGAGTCTGCTTGAGATTCTCTCTCGCTCTCCCTCTGCCCCTCCTGCTCATGCTTGCATTCTTTCTCTTCTTCTCTAAAATAAATAAATCTTTAAAAAAATAAATAAAAGCACAACCAGTTCACTTGTAACATCACTTCTTACAGGCCTGATGTCAATCTCTGGCTGTCAAGGTTTGTCACTTTCTTTTGTTCTCTCCACCAGCCCCTCCTCTCCTTCCGTTTCATACTCTCACAACCCATTAGGCATGAGCTTTAAGTGTTGGATGTGGTGCAATACTTTATTTAAGAGGCAGCAGTGCCTTACTGGAACAACAGTGACATCTAGTGACCAAGAAATCTAAGAAGCAGGTATCATCAGCCCAAAGGGGTGGGCAGAGGGGTATATGGTCTTTGAACACTGAAGAAAATCGGGTACCAGAAATAAGGACATTCTAATTCTGATCACTCTTCAGGCACTAACTCTGTTCTTGCAAGCACCAGTTACCTTAAATATTTGCAGTATTCAATGGGGATTATGTAAAATGCTCAGTACTATTCTGAGTTTCATCAATTTAATGGTTTCAAAGTCAACATGAAAGCTGATAATATGTTAACATTACATGTTTGGTTTTCTAGAATAAAAATGAAAGAATCAGATTTCATCCTTCTAATACCAAATGCCAAAAACCACCAGCATGCTGATTTTTACCTGCAACTCCATTGTTAAGGGATAAACTCTTACAGAATTCTTAATATTGAAAAATAACACAAAAATGGAAAAAATTAACAAAAAAACAGGCACGTTTTTATAATAGTAGGATACAAACAAAAACCAACACTTCACTTTTTTATTCTTTTAAAATGAAAAAAAAAAAGCCTTCAACCTTGTCTTTTTTGGGGGGGGGTAAAATTATTACTTTTGATCCATAGCCAAAGCATAAGCCATTTTTCCCCTTAAGTTCCTCTCCCCCTAAAATGCTTTAAAAACACAAACACACCTCAAAAATCTCAAAGAATTAATTAGATGAGGAATTTTTTAAAATTACATAGTTCGGGGCGCCTGGGTGGCTCAGTCAAGCGTCTGCCTTCGGCTCAGGTCATGATCCTGGGGTCCTGGGATGGAGCCCCACACCAGGCTCCCTGCTCAGCGGGAAGCCTGCTTCTCCCTCTCCCTCACTTGTGTTCCCTCTCTCGCTGTGTCTCTGTCAAATAAATAAATCTTAAAAAATAAAAAAATAAAATAAAATAAAATTACATAGTTCTTGGAGCGCCTGGGTGGCTCAGTCATTAAGCGTCTGCCTTAGGCTCAGGTCATCGGGCTCCCTGTTCTGCGGGAAGCCTGCTTCTCCCTCTCCCACTCCCCCTGCTTGTGTTCCCTCTCTCGCTGTGTCCTCTCTCTGTCAAATAAAATCTTTAAAAATAAATAAAATTATATAGTTCTTAACACATAATATTGCTTTCATACTCTCACATACTCTGAAGAAAACAAGAGTTCTATTGTTTATATGGCACAAACCACAGCTTATCTGCCTTCACAAGTATCACATTATAAAAGGTATATTATAACAATCAAGCAAAGCCAAGAACCAGCTCCTGATTTAGAGCTTCAATAAACAAATGGCTAATCCTTCAGTTCCTATCTCAACATGTCTCTGGCTACCTGCATGCCAGGATTAGTGCATTATGTATCAGTGGGTTGGAAGGCTTTTCTTCAGTTTTTCTAGACAGTCAGAACTTACCAAGTTTCCAACAAAAGCCAATACCCCTGGGGCCTCTCCAATGTTGTACTGTAATGTTAGCAGGGCAGAAAAGTTTCTTCCACCTTACTGCTGCCCTATTTATACTTCCCTTTGAACTGAAAACTGAAGGGCCCTGCACACTCATACCAAACCAACTCTACTCTCCAGAATGCTGCTTTGGGAGATGCATCTTATTTGCTAGCCTGCCAAATTAAGCACATAAAACAAGACATTATTCTAGTGATTGGTATAATTAACGTATTTCCTGAGGGAAAAAAGTCTGGTGCCTGACACAATTCAATACATCTATCTGCCCATCTCTGCAAACATCAATGCACACTATTATTCTGGAGTCACCAGAGAAGGCAGTGGGGGAGAAGAGCTCCAGAAGAGTCAGCCTCAATCCTACAGTTGGGATTGAGGTGTGACTTTCCAATCTTAAATGTTATACCAGAATTCCACCAGGAAAACTGGAACTGGAAGCCAAGTCTTTTGCTACCAGTTCAGAGAAGGTTTTCTGGCATCATGCTGCCCCCTTATCTCAACCGTTGTCAGTCACCTTGATTTAAACCAAATCCCTGAGAATCAGTCCACATCTTCTCCTACATAGCTCTTTAATGGAACCTACTGCACGCTCCCAAAAAAAATACCAACTAGCGCATACACGCAGTCGTATCGTCAATTTTAGAGGTAAAGCCTGTTCAATCACACTAGTGAGGTTATTCAACATATAAGCTTGAGATATTCCAATAAGCCTTCTCATAGGAAAAAAGCTATGGTGGCTTCATTAACCTCTCCTAAGAGTCATTCATTACTTTGTTCACATATACACTGAGAACCTACATGCCAGGCACTAGGGAAATCAGTTGTGACCAGGTCCCTATTTTTATGCATCTTACCTTACATTCCCCAGTAAAGAGGCAAACAAACCAGTAAAGAGGTAAGCAAATTAAGATTTTTCAGGAGTGAAAATTACTATTAAAAAGTGACATCAGGGCACCTGGGTGGCTCAGTCGGTTAAGTGTCTGCCTTCAGCTCAGGTCATGATCTCGGGGTCCTGGGATCGAGTCCCATATCAGGCTCCCTGTTCTGCAGGGAGCCTGCTTCTCCCTCTGCCTCTGTCTGTCTCTGTATCAGTAGGTCTCGGTCTCTCATGAATAAATAAAATCTTAAAAAAAAAAAAAAGGTGACATCATCCAGTGACATGGTTCAGTGAAATGTTAGAAGGGGTGCCTAGGGGAGGTCTCTATGAGGGAGGGAGATGGGAGCTGACACCCAAGTGCTATAAAATGCCAGCCTTGTCAAATCTGAAGGCAGAGCATTCCAGGCCAAAAAAAAAAAAAAAACCAAAAACAACAACAAATATAAAGGCCTTGAAATGAAATCACAAAGCTCTGAGAGGAACATAAAGAAGGCCAACAGGCTGGAGAACAGTGAACACGAAGGAGTGAGTTCAAGACACAAAAGGAAGATGGGTTGGCCTAAATCATGCAGGGTCTGGTAAAAATGTAGACTTAAGTGTAAATGCCACAGGAAGCCATGAGTGTCTCCAATAGGAAAGTAACATGATTCCACATATGTCTTCAAACGTTCCTTTTGACTGCTGTCTGGAGAATGGATTGTTGAGGACGAGAGCAGAAGCAGAGACTAATTTGGTGGTCACAGTGGTCCCGAGAAGCACAGAGAGAGCTGAACTGCACAGATCTGGAGTACATTTTGGAGGTAGTTTTTGGCCCAGGCACCTTGGGGCATAGGAGTGCCATTACTGAGATCGGAAAGAGCAGAAAAAGAAGAGACTTGGGTTGCAAGGGCAGTGTGATGAGTCGAGGGTAGGGGTGTGGCACACAGAATTGAGAATTCAGACTCAGCCAAGCTCTAGGTGGGATGCCTATTCAGACATGCAAGTGGAGGAGGAAAAGGCAACACTGAGCCAAAGTGAAGTCATCTTTGTTGTTTTCTCTACCCTTCTGTGGGGACAGACCAAGCTACACCTCTAAGGAAGGTCTTAATAAGGACACAGGAGAGCTGCTGAACATTTCCTTTTAAAACTCAGAAGCCGGGGCGCCTGGGTGGCTCAGTCGTTGAGCGTCTGCCTTCGGCCCAGATCATGATCCCAGGGTCTTGGGATCAAGCCCCGCATTGGGCTTCTTGCTCAGCGGGAAGCCTGCTTCTCCCTCTCCCGCTCCCCCTGCTTGTGTTGCCTCTCTCGCTGTGTCTTTCTCTGTCAAATAAATAAATACTTAAAAAAAAACAAAAAACAAAACTCAGAAGCCAATTTCTCCCCTGGATGAGTTTACTGCATTGCCCATCTGTTTCAGAGTCTAATCCCATAAGGCAAAAACACCCTGGTACTATTAGGATTGAGGCCTTTAGTTAATCCTAAAGGATCTGGACTTTTGATTGCAACAGACTCTCGCATGCAACCTAACTGCATATATCGCTACTGGTGATTCAGTCATAGGGACACCAGTGTTGAAAGGGAACTCAGGGGTCACTAGGTAGAAAAACCTTATTTTCATTCGATTTGTGAAGAAACTCAAATCCACAGACGTTGATGAGAAAACGGACACCGTACAGATTTCTCTCAAAGTACAAAGGATATTCTGTATTCTTTCAGTTCTTTCAGTTCTTCTTCTCTTCGTTGCTTTTCCAGGAGTTCCTGCTGTCGAGAAACCTCATCAAGGAAGTTAGTCTCATCTTCGTCTAAGCCTCTTACCATGTTTTCTGAGGAAATAATTGAACAAGGAACACTTAGCAAGCTAAAGGGAAAACAGTTTAAGATTTTTCCTTCTCCTTTTTTTTTCCCCCAATAAGCAGCAGATCCTTTAGAGGATTAGAAGAATGTGTAAAGACCTCGGCTTTCGGAGCGGTAACACGGCAAAAAACCAAGGCATTTCTCCCATTACCAGACATCAGCACAGAGAATTAAAATGGGTATCTTGAGCTCTAAAGAAAAATGTTCAATGTGGTCTAGAAGGCAAAAGGTTGACTCTTTTCCACCAAATGAACATCTAGAGACTAGATAATCAAGACGGTTCCATGGCTAGTTGGAAAAAGCGTCGCATGACACAAAAGTGCACCGAAAAGGCCCTGCAGAGTGTGCCGGACTGTTTTCGGAAGCTTACTGAATTTGAACTGCTCCTCATACTCCTGCTGCTTCCTGTCTTTCTGTTCCTGTAGCCTTTCATATAGAGACCGAGGGTCATAAACCTCCTCTGGACATTCTGAAAGGAAGAGGGAGGGGGAAGAAGAGAAGGGAAAGAAAAGGTACATACTTTAGAATTTTTCACATTATTTTGGAATCACAAAGGATTTTAAAGATAAAGTCAAGTCTCTGCATGATCTGAGGGCAAGGATAACACAAAAATAGTACAAAGTCCACGGCTTCCCTTTGGATCTCAGAGAGGGGCCAGCAGTTCTCAAAGGCAACTACCAATGTCAATAGGGCCCACAGCCTGAGACAGTTTAACTGGATGGGGGGCCAGCCCAACCCTATACAGCAGTCACATTCTCAGTCACTCAGATCCTGCATCCACCTGTACAGATGGAAGAGACTAGCAGAATCTTCTGGAAGGCAGAAGGTGGAGTGGCCAGTGAGCACCCTGGTTCTGCTCCCAGCCACAGAGGCCTTACATAGGTTCCTGCACCCCTCTGAGCCTCAGTCCCCCTACGTGAGGACAATAGTACCTACTCCGCAGGGCTATTGGGAAGATTAGAGATCATTATGTTGAATGCCAGACTACAAGCCCATATACCTTCTGGATCTTCAGGTTTTCGAACTTTCTCCCATTCTTCTTGCCTCCTTTTGCGCCGTTCATCTAGTTCTGCCTCGGACACAAACCTCTTTTTGATAACAAGATTACCATCATCCCCTCCATCCATAATGGAACAATTGGTCTACAAAAAACAAATGAAACACTTCAAGTGAGAACTGCAATTAAAATTCTAAAGAGAAACAAGGAGCTTTAGCTGTCTCACCTAGCAACAGATTACCTCAAAATTCCCTTCAACCTTGAATTCAAGAAATCTTTGAGTCATTTATGGATCACTGGTGAAAGCACATGATTGCATTTTTCTTACTGTATCAGGCAGTTTTATTAACATTTATGTTATTTGCAAAGTCAGCGAGAGGACCTGGAATGATTCTCCTTACATGCTGTTCCATTGTAAGTCTGACACTGCAAATACTTCTTGGTCCCTCTCTAGACAAATTGGCCTCCTGGGCATCCTATCTTTTTCTCTGATCTCATCTTCCTTTATTTCTGTGACATCTGACATGGTTCCTTCTTGAAATTCCTGTCTCAGGAACATTCCACTACCTCCATTTGCATGTTATTGTTTCCAAGTGGATTCCAAATGGAGAAACTCAAGTATTCAAGGAGCCTTGGCTGGAGATGAAGTCTAGTCTGTACAGCATGGAAGGGATATGCCTAGAGGCACACAAACCCCAAATGGAGAAAGTGAGACTAGAGCCCAGACCTCCCAACTTCAGGTTCAATGTCCTATGCACTAGCCTACACTGAGTCCTCCATCTCTTTCCTGACCTTCCTTCCTGTGAGCTACGGATCTATGCCATTACAGAGTCTATCTTCAATCCTCCTCTTTTCTCACTCCCACAATGACCTCAACCACTTTATGCATATCTTGATGCACAAGATTCCCAAATCTAGATACTTCTACCTGAACCTCTCTTCAGAAGGAAGGGAGAAGGAAATAATGAGAGTGTGCATTACTCCTTTTAAGCCTTTCTGCTTTTCTTTGCTAACTTCTTTCCTTTTGAAGAAATGTGGAATTAACCTCTCTACTCAGACATGTTATATTATTCATAGAATTACACTCTAACAAGGAAGCAGATATTCTGCACTACTAGTACATCAACTCAATGTCCATTCCAAGATGACCTCTAGTAACAAAAATAAGTCTCTATTGGGGCGCCTTGGTGGCTCAGTCAGTTAAGTGTCTGACTCTTGATTTTGGCTCAGGTCATGATCTCAGGGTCGTGAGTTCAAGCCCTGTGTCGGGCTCTGCACTCAGCATGGAGTCTGCTTAAGATTCTCTCCCTTTCCCTCTGCCCCTGCCCTTCCCCCCACCACCACTCGTGCTCTTGCTGTCTCACAAAAAAAAAAAAAAGTCTACTGACAGCACAAAAATAAAGTAGCTGCCATCTATTGAGTCTCTTACCATGCACTAAATACATTTTTATATATCTCATTTATGCTCCCATTGATCTATGAGAAATATTAGCTCTTTACAGATGAAGAAATGGGAGCCCAGAGAAGTTAAGTCACTCTTCTAAGGTAATAAAAGGTGGTGAATGGTAGAGCTGAGAATAAAATCCAGGTCTGACATAAAAAATTCATACTCTTATCCACTTCACCATCCCCCTCCCCAGAAACCTGGGATCCTGGTTCGAAAAGAAGGACATGTCAATTTCAGCTTTCTTCCTATACCAAATTCCAGGCTGAAAATGTTCGTGTAAACATCTTAATAGAGATGAAAATGGAAGCTGAGAAAACAAATCCAAACGTTCTTTTTTTTTTTTTTTTTTTGAAGATTTTATTTATTTATTTGAGAGAGAGAGAACGAGAGACAGAGAGCATGAGAGGGAGGAGGGTCAGAGGGAGAAGCAGACTCCCCGCCGAGCAGGGAGCCTGATGTGGGACTCGATCCCGGGACTCCAGGACCATGACCTGAGCCGAAGGCAGTCGCTTAACCAACTGAGCCACCCAGGCGCCCACAAATCCAAACGTTCTGAACAACAGAATAGTTTCAGCCTAAATCCCCCTGCAGCTACAATTTAGTTCAATGTAACAACCCTGAGAGAGAATTTTGAAATTTTCTAGAAAGAAAACCAAATCCACTGGCAGAAGCTATTGTTCCCACCTAAAGCCCACAACCTGGACACTTATGATTTGGCCTTACTCAATGTCTCCAGCCAGAGGCCTGGTACAGAAACAGAATTATTCTGTCTCTGCTAACCATGCCAAAAATTCCTCAACTTCTGCAGAATAATGCCTTACGAAACAAGAGCCAACATATTCTTAAACTGGGACTCTTATGAGTGGGAGAGACCCACTGGACCCTTGATGTCCTCCTTTCTCATCCTCTGTTAGCCCGCTGCAGCTCTCCTCCCCCACCCTAAATTGGCTCTCTGGTTTCTTCCCCTCACCCTTACTTCCTGGTAAATAATTCAGCGTGGGGCAGGTCCTTATACCCACCTAATATGATTCTCCATCTAACATACGAATCTACCACACATACCTAGATTTTCATCCAACCCATATTCTAAAACTTCAACAGGGACCAATGCACTCACTCCCAGGCAGCTGACTCCCTAAGTAGATCTGACCCGTAGGACAGTTCTTCCTTAAACCAAACTGAAATCTGTCTCCCTCTAAATTCCACACATAGGTTCAATCCACTGGGACTACAGAAAAGGAGCCAAATCCTTTTTTCAATGCGACAATGCTTCAACTGAAGACAACTCCCACATTCCTCCTAATCTGTCACTTTTCTGGGCCAAACATCCTTAGTTCTTTTAATCTTATGAAATGGAGAAAAATAATAGTGTCTCAAAGCAGTGAACTTATCAGTGCATATAGGATTTAAACCTGGGAAATAAATATTAGGATATGACAATGCCCTGGCATTCCTACTAAATGCATCTCTTCATTCTCACTGTACATTTTAAAAAATGAAAGAAAAAAAAATACGTTAGTTAATATTGAAAGAAGTGTTCCAACAGGCCAAAATGAAAAAACCTAGAATCTCACATGCTTCCATCTATATAAGAATGCAGACTGGGGGCGCCTGGGTGGCTCAGTCGTTAAGCGTCTGCCTTCGGCTCAGGTCATGATCCCAGGGTCCTGGGATCGAGCCCCGCATCGGGCTCCCTGCTCAGCGGGAAGCCTGCTTCTCCCTCTCCCTCTGCCCCTGCTTGTGTTCCCTCTCTCGCTGTGTCTCTCTCTATCAAATAAATAAAATCTTAAAAAAAAAAAAAAAAAGAATGCAGACTGTATGATTTATTCTTATAACTCAAAATTAAAAAGTAAAATCATTAATTTTCACGGCCTGCTGAATTTTTGGAAAAGGAAGAACCTACCTTCACTTAACTTTAACAAAGATCCCTGAAACTCAAGGGACAAAGCCTTCAAGACACATGTGCAAAAGGGGTTGAATTTGAAATATAAACTCTAGAGAAATAACAATCTTCCCAACACTTATCAATCAATTTTGGGAAAAGGTAAACTTATAGGATTCCAACAAATTCTTATTTTCTTTCTCATCAATCCTTTCCTCTTAAGTGTTAGAATTCAACTTCTACCCAAAGGGTTGAGTCTGTGCTATTAACCATCTTTCACGCCACAGGGACAAAACCAGGAATCAGAGATGGTTAACGAAAATGAAAATAAAGCAGCACACTGAAAAAAGGAAATTGAAAGACAATGAATGGCTTTAGAATTTGACAGAGAAATTACTGTTCTCAAAGGGATGGTTTCCTGAAAACACAGAATCAAAACTAATGAACACTTAGGAAAGTCTGCTCTTTAAAGCTCATAATCCTGATATTCCCTGGATCTCAAAATAAATAAAACAAGCTAGATGGCCAACCTAATTACAATGAATTTCTGTGAGTTTAAAAGGCACAAGACTAGAATACAGACTGCTCTATCCTCTCTTCCTACACTTTGCACATCTTCCACAGGCCTCATTCCCCAGCGCTTCAACCGTCATTCCCTCCTTGCCTTCCACGCCCCCAGAGGCACTCCTGGCTATCTGGTCATCTTTCTATATTAGGAGAGGTCAGAGACAGGGACAGAAATGTTCATGAACAAGTGGCCATACTCCTGAGTATTCTGGATAATGTTCAGGATATTCCTTCTCCAGAAATATCCAGGTTTTTTCAGGATTCAAAATGTCACTGTCAAATACACACTGCCAAGAAGCTTCACCTCACACACCTTTCACTACGACCTAATCCAATCCCCCCAGAATATAACAAGTACCTTCTGTGCTGGTCTCCTTACACAAGGCAGCACAGGTGATGATAAATACTACACTCTGTCTGAAATCCAGAGACCTCGGTTCTGCCAGTTACAAGCCGTAGGCCCTGGGCAAGTCACTTAAGTCCTCGGAGTCTTGGTTCCCTCGTCCACAGGATGCACTCACCAGTGGGGATTAAAACAGTCCGGCACAACAGAGAGCTTTTGTGAGGATAAACAAGGTAATTCATGCAAAGCACTTAGCACAGTGTTTGACACACACTTAAAAAATGCTTTGAAAAGTTAGCCATTACTACAAAGTGCTCAAGTGAAGCCCTGGACCGGTTACAGGAGTGAGAGAAATTCCGTCTGCACTCAAGGAGTGGGGGGGAAATAGATCAGTGATAGAAACATAGGGATTAGCTAGATAATACATAAACAAAGGGATCACATCAAACGGAGGGAAATTAGGAAAAACTACATGTATATGTAATTAGGTAATTCTGTATTTTCCCTTTAGCGTGGTTCTCTATTTTACTGTTTTATTAATAGTTCGTTTTAAATAAACTGGACATTGTGCTGAATGCTGAACTCTATGTCCAGCACTGTGCCAGATTCTATGGGGTGCAGAGAGGAAATCAACTTTAAAAGAGTTAGTACTCTGGGACGCCTGGGTGGCTCAGTTGGTTAAGCATCTGCCTTAAGGGTCCTGGGATGGAGTCCCGTATGGTATGTGGCTCCTTGCTCAGCAGGGAGCCTGCTTCTCCCTCTGCCTGCCGCTCCCCCTGCCTCTCTCTGACAAATAAATAAAATCTTTAAAAAATAAATAAATAGAAGAGTTAGTACTCTTACACTAGTTAATACCAGATAATAGTGTATATAATGAATTGCCAAAGTGAATAGTACAGGTAAGAGATAACAATGAAGGGCATAAATATGGATCAATCCCGTTTCCCAGGCTGAAAACCCAGCCATGAACCTAAGACTCCTTCTCCCTCAATTCATTGCATCTCACCAGTCACCAAGTTCTGCTGTTTCTACCTCATAATGACCTCTTTTTAATCCATGCTCTCTTTTAAGAGAAGAATCCTTTCTAATCTCTTCTTTTCAGGGCCTCATCCAGCAAGGGCTACTGCAATAGGCTTCCATTAGCCTCCCTGTTTCTACTCTCGCCCCTACTCAAGCCATTTGTAACTCGCTGCAGCACTTAGCCATTGTGTTTTGTCGTTTGTGACTATTCCAGCAACGCTTTGTATCCACAGTATCCAGCACAGTGTCTGGCATACATTAGGCAGATAATAAATACTTATTGAATAAACCAACCATGAAGAGGATTCGAAGAATTTAAGCAGGAAAGAATGATCTCACATGAATACTGAGGTATTGTCCAATGTAAGTTAAAGAAAATGGTAGACATTACGTATTTGCTCAAGCTTCTATGTCCCATAGGGAGTGCTATTCAAACATGACAAAACTGGGCAAGGACGCCTGGGTGGCTCAGTCGTTAAGCGTCTGCCTTCGGCTCAGGTCATGATCCCAGAGTCCTGGAATCGAGTCCCACGTCGGGCTCCTTGCTCAGTGAGGAGCCTGCTTCTCCCTCTCCCTCTGTTGCTCCCCCTGCTTGTGCTCTCTCTCTCTGACAAATAAATAAAAATCTTTAAAAACAAACATGACAAAACTGGGCAGTTGGAAACACACAACCAAAAATTAAATCACTTTCCTATATTATGTAATTGATGTCTTCTTCCTCCCTACTTTCCTTTAATTTCAACTGACTAAAAAATGCTCTGTTATACTGATGAATAAGTATTTCCCACACAAAGCATCTTCTTTGAAGAGTTCAATTTTCATTGGTTGTTTATTCTGCAAGAGGGAGGTGATGAGTACTTGCAGCTCATTTACCTCCTCTGGAAGGAGGCAAAAACTGGAAATTAAACTGTTTATTTCTAATTCCTACTGCCTAGCTAAATTTTCACAAGTCTCTTTATTTTTCCCCTTCGTTCGCTAGAATAATTAAAAACAAAACACAAGGGGCGCCTGGGTGGCTCAGTTGGTTAAGCGACTGCCTTCGGCTCAGGTCATGATCCTGGAGTCCCTGGATCGAGTCCCGCATCGGGCTCCCTGCTCGGCAGGGAGCCTGCTTCTCCCTCTGACCCTCCCCCTCTCTCATGTGCTCTCTCTCTCTCATTCTCTCTGTCTCAAATAAATAAATAAAATCTTTAAAAAAAAAAAAAAAAAAAAACACAAACCCAGGAGTCTGGGATCGAACTATAAAGATTCATGTAGGAATGAAGAGGATTTACACTGGGAATATTCATTTTGTTCAGTGTGCTTAATTGTAAAAAAAAAAAAAAAAAATACATGCTGTCAATTTTCCTTTACTCACATAGCTTTTTTATTTCTGAGGTGATTCAAGTCTAATTATCAAACTAAACATTACATTATTTTAAAAAGGATTATTTAAGTTCTTCAAATAGGGAATTCATGGAAAACCAAAACCATACCAAAATCACTTTGTCCAAACTTAAAAGTTTCACACCGACACAAATAAAGAACATAGTTTTCAAATTTGCTTGACAGCCAAAAAAAACAAAGTTCTTATTATTTCAAGCCAAAGTAACTGTTAAACACTGCACTCCGGTGTCTGTAGTGGAGACTGTGGTATTTAATTTCCAGGTTGGTGGGACAAAATGGGCTCAGTGTCTTACACCACATGCTATACAAGACAGAAAAGTTACCTTGCTACCCCCAAAGTAATTGCTATTGCTGACTTGAAAAATTATTCCATTTACCTAGTGCCATGATACAAGTTAATGAGATCTGGTTTCCTACAGAATTGAATTCTGTGATGGCAGACTACTTAAGTGTTTACATCACTGGCCACTACCCCCTCCTAATTCTAACATTAGATAGACTGTAGTATAAAAACACACCAGGGGGAATCGGATTTCTGTGTTATGGTGCAATAAGGCTTCTCTTTGGTTAGCAAAAACAATAGGCCAATCTACTTTCCTTTCGTCAGTAAATATACTTAAGTACTGCCCTTCCAACATTTTTATCCTGATGTTTAAGTCACATGGGACTTCAAAATGCAGGACAGCAATTAAGAGGAATTTGCGATCTGGCAAACTCAACTATATTCCAAATAGATAGCTTTCAGGCCAGAAGTCACTTCTACCAAGCCACGGTAATTCAGATCAAGAGGGCTTTCCCTCTATATTTTAAAACTTCAGAGCATGACAACTACTAATAGAGAACACTACTAGCATTTATTACTAGACAAAGTAATTCTCAGTCTAACACTAAGGCTTATTTAACATACTCCAGTAGCAAAGGAGACTAAAATAATCTAAACATCAGCATATAGCATAAGCAATTTCATTCATATATAAAATGTTTATTATAAAGCGCAATTTGTAGTAATCTTCTAAAAAAAACATCTAAATGCATCTAAAAAAAACACAGGCGGGGCACCTGGGTGGCTCAGTCGTTAAGCGTCTGCCTTTGGCTCAGGTCATGTTCCCAGACTCCTGGGATCGAGCCCCGTATTGGGCTCCCTGCTCGGCGGGAGGCCTGCTTCTCCCTCTCCCAACTCCCCCTGCTTATGTTCCTGCTCTCACTATCTCTCTCTGTCAAATAATAAAATCTTTAAAAAAAAAAAAAACACATGCAATAAAAAAAAATTTTTTTAAACAAACCTATATATATACATTTAGCTTTCCATAGCACAAGAACAGTCTCATCATATGTGCTTTTACCCTGAGTTCATCTATATGCACTGGAAGAAAAAGAGAACTTAAAATACTGATCCCCTTGGCGGATCCTCAGTTCCCCAGTCTGTGTATGCCTCTCAGAGTATAAGCACTTTCCTATATATGATTCTAATTTCAGTTGTATTTTTTTTTACACATTGTGACTCCTAAATGCAGACCAGCCACTTCACCTGAGGCTCAAAGGAAGAAAAACAACATCCATTTCAAAGCTGGAGGAAAACCTGGCCATGCTGGAATTTTGCTGTGCCCGTATACCTACATCCAAAATGGTGCCTCCGTAAAAGATTTTCGAAAGTAGCTTTGATTATACACTATTTTACCATCTGGGCTGGCTTTGGAACCTCCCCCCGCACCTCCACCCCACTAGGCTTTGTGTAACTCCTCCCTAAGCTCGAATTTAAGGGGAAAAAAGGCTTTGCATTACACAACCCATACGAGGCCAACTAACTCATTCAGTTGTATTGCTGAAGTAAATCTTGACAGGGGACCTATTATGTGCAAGGCACAGAGTGCTAGGTGCTCAACCGGCACTCTACTTTTTAGCAAATGAGGAACTTGCAGTCAGAAAAAGAGATAAGGGGCGCCTGGGTGGCTCAGTTGGTTGAGCGACTGCCTTCGGCTCAGGTCATGATTCTGGAGTCCCGGGATCGAGTCCCACATCGGGCTCCCTGCTTAGCAGAGAGTCTGCTTCTCCCTCTGACCCTCCCCCTTCTTGGGCTCTCTCTCTCTCTCATTCTCTCTCTCAAATAAATAAATAAAATCTTTAAAAAAAAAAAGAAAAAAAAAGAAAAAGATAAGGTTGGCACATATGCAATTTTAGGAAAAGAAGAATGAGGTTAAATGCTATAAGAGAATAAATAGAAGCTAAGCACTGAGGAGTTCACAAAAGAAAGACTAGAAAAAAGCATCAGGGAAGCTGAATGCTGACAGCGGCTGGGACACTGCATAGGGAACAGTGGTGGAAATTTTAGGTATACAGAGAAAAATGATCTTTAACTCAAGATTCCCTGAAATCACAAATTTCGCATTCCAAAATCAAAATGAAAGGGGGCACCTGGATAGCTCAGTCGCTTAAGTGTAGGACTCTTGATTTAGGCTCAGGTGGTGATTGAGCCCTGCAGGCTCTGCGCTGGGCATAGAGCCTGCTTAAGATTCTCTCTCTCTCTCTCTCTCTCTCTCTCTCTCCCCCCCCGCCCCTCCCCACCTCCCTCTGTACAAAAAAAACCCAAAAAAACAAAGAAATTTAAAAGGGGGGGGGCTTTCATTTCCAGAAATAGTAGGCTAAGTAGTTGAAACCAATCCTCTACCTCTATGATAACAAACAAATGAAACCTGGAAGAAATCTTTTAAATAATTCTTAAACAGAGAAGCTAACAAGATAGTAAAAAATTTGGCCAAAACCCAAGAAAAGGTGATACCAGAAATTAAGCCCAATATTCAAACTGGTTTTCACACTGAGGATTTCTCTGACCTTGACCTTGAAAACTGCTGTTTTGATGCCCTTAGGAAGCAACAGAAACAAAAGTCAAAGCCAGGAGCCCACAAAGGGCATAGAGTCTGATAGCCACTTCCTTCTCCATCTCAGCCTAGTACCCCAAAGAACTAAACCGTCAAGGTAAAGGTGAAGTGGGAAGAAAAACAGCAGGAATACTGAGCAAAAGAAATAAACCCAAAGGGAATTCACACAGTGGAATTAACACACACAGATAATAAAACAATGCTTACTGTGTTTAAAGAAATAAAAACCAAGCCTCAAAATTAACAGCAGAGAATAAGAAACTGTAAAACAATAGCACGGCACATTTGAAAAAGGACCAAATAGAGCCTCAGGAACCAAAAAACACAGTAACTGAATTTAAGATTTCAGTGTAATAACAGATTAGAAATAACTTGAGAATGAAGAAATTATCCAGGATGTAGTATGGAAAAATAAAAAGGGAGGGCGCCTGAGTGGCTCAGTCGTTAAGCGTCTGCCTTCGGCTCAGGTCATGGTCCCAGGGTCCTGGGATCGAGCCCCACATCGGGCTCCCTGCTTAGCAGGAAGCCTGCTTCTCCCTCTCCCTCACTTGTGTTCCCTCTCTCGCTGTGTCTCTCTCTGTCAAATAAATAAATAAAATCTTTAAAAAAAAAAAAAAAGAAAAAGAAAAAGGGAGTAAGAGCCATAGACATTAGAGTGAAGGGCTCTGCATTAAATCAGCAAAGGTGATAAACAAAGGGGTATAAGCAATATATGAATATAAACTCGCCGAGAATTTTACAGAAGTAATGAAAGACACTAATCCACAAACTCAAGGTCTGATAAAACACCAAATCCAACAAAAACACATCCACAGTTGTATATATCATGAAAATGCAGAAAACCAAAAACAAAGCACAATCTTTAAAACATATCCTACAATAAAGAGTGAAACTGACCATATTTAAGAATTGAAGACAAAGCATTTTCAAAAGGTGATCAACAGTGAGCACACTGAAGTTATTTAATTCAGCTGCCCCAAGGACATAATTACAGTATGATGGAGCCATGGCAGAACTACACACTACAATTACTTCACTTACCAGCTATGTGGTTTTCAGTATCTGAGGCAGCGGCTTAACTCTAACCAAACATCAAGATTCTTAGAAGGAGAAAGGGAAGACTGCTAACCAGGTAAATGGTCATGACATAGTTCCTCCTGGTGTAAGGGATTAAGGTACCAACGCTTCAGCTGAGAAAAATAATTGGCCAGCCTCTGCTTTCAGACCCCTATAAACTGTTAACAGCTCTTCTCATGCTCTATTTGAAAGACTGTAAAAGTTGCCTTTATCTCAGCTCAATCCCTTGTATCAAAAAGGAGTATAAACACTGATTACTTTCAAGAATTTCAGAAGCAGTGCCCTCCAAACCATTTTATGGGGTCCCTGTTAACATATCAATAAGCCAAACAGCTGACGAATGAACAAATCTTACCTCACAGCTGGTACACAAGAGGTCATTAGGAATTCTGACCACCAGGCCCGCACTTGGCTTCCCTGGGTCCCAACTCCAGACCTACTCAGTCAGACTATCTGGGAGTAGGATCGGAGAATCCGCATTTAAACGGGCCGCAGAAGATCTTGTTTTCTACTAGATTAAGAACCACTGCTCTGAACGAGTAGGTCTCCACATTTACACCTGTGTGCACAGACATTCACGTGGGCAAACAACTCTCAAACAAGATCCTTCAACCCTCGGTCTTAGTTTCCTAAGTTTTCTTTTGCAAAACGAGCACGCTGGCTTGTTATCTATTAGAAGAAAATGCACTGAGCACAGCAAACGGTACACGGTACACAGTAAGTGTGTTTCCCATCCTACACTTCCGTTCTGTGATTCAACGATTTCCAGCCAGGCACTCCCACATCTCCTGAGTAGAGCCCTTCCAAGACCCCTGCGAGAGAGCCCGCTCCTCCCTTGGAGCCTGGGTGGTCCCACTTAGCAGAAACGACAAGAGGCCCGAAGTCCCAAGACCGCTAGAAAGGGTCGGAATGCTTCCCCACACGACTTGGGAGGCCCTCCCGCGGGCTCCCTCGGCTCCCCTCAGGTTGGGCCCCAGCAAGCCCCTGGCCCCAGTGACTCAGAACACTGCGCGAGTGCACAGACTGAGAACCGGCCTGGCCTTAAACTTCACACTAAACGCAGGCCCCCATCTCCTCAGCGAAGAAGCTGGAGCCCAGGTCTCTCTGCCAGGCCCGGGCCCAGGCCGCACTCACCTACCAGCGTGCGGGAGGCGAGACCCCCTCACCTCGGCGGCGCCCACCCCAAACCGCCACCGCTAAGACCGCTCGCTCTTTAGGACAAAAAAAAAAAAAAAGGAAAGAAAAAAAGAAAAAAAAGAAAATAGCCTTTGCTTTTGTATTCCTTTTGACCCTTCAGGGCTTCCTCTTCCTCACCGCCACAACAAAGTTCCGCCCCGCTTCCGGCGGCGTAACCCAATCCGCACCCCTCTTCCTCCCCAGGAGACAGATGGAAATCCGGTGTCCGGAAAGCTAGCCGGAGAAACTTGATTGGACCATTCGCACCTCAGCAAGGGGATTGGCCAGCTCGCGCCTGAGGGGCGGGTCGGGCGGTGTGATCACGTGGTACCTTCCCTGAAAGATGACTGGCTGTCAGGGAGAGGGCTTGCCACCGAGGAAGGGGCGTTTCCTAGGGGACTGAGGGAGGGCAGGGGCGGTGCGAAGCGGGGGTGGGCCCAGCGCGTAATGGCAGCGCCGTGGCCTCGCGTCCATCTTTACCGCTCTCTCGGACCTGTCACAAAGGAGTCGCGCCGCCGCCGCCGCCCCCTCCCTCGGGTGGGCCCGGGAGCTGGAGAAGTCAGTGCCGCAGCCCGGCCGCGCTGCTCTGGGAAACCACTGGGGACGCGGAGCGGGGGGGAATCCGAGGGCTGGGGACGTCTGTGAGGGAGGGGAACAGCCGCCCGGGTCTGCGGCGGGGAGACCGGACTGGGGCCGGGGGAGACTCCGGGAAGGGGCCCGGGAGGGAGTGGCGTTGGGCAGAGCCCAGGAAACAGCCCGGAGGTTCTCCACTGAGGCCCGCGCTGAAGGCGCCTGAAGAGGTACCTGGAAGAGGGTGTTCCCCCTTTAGGGGGTTCGTGACCGGCGAAGGTTGTTGGGGGTCGCTCTTCCGAGGAGGCCGCGGCTAAAGGGGCCCAGGTGAGAGGCAGGTAGCTCTTGGGAGGTTCCTGATATTTAGGGGTGCTCCTCAGGAGTGTCCTGGACGGAAGGGGTAACTGGAGGAGGCGTTGGAAGGGTTTTCTTTTGTGGAGTTTAAGGTTTCGGTGGCACGGGTGCGAGTCGGACCTTCCCCTGGGAGACATAGAAATGCCTTGGGGTCGAGAGACCCCTCAGAGACAGGGACTAGGAGTTGGGAGCCAGAGCTAGCGGATTCTTTTACTCCGGAGGCCCGATGTGAAAAATGGGTAAGGGCCCTAGGGAGAGGTTGTTGCTGATCTGTTCTGGAAAGCAGAGACCACCATCTGTAGGAAAGCCCGGGTGGGGAATAGTGAGAGGGAAGCGGTAACGGCAAGGGTTTTCCTCTCTGGAGACCGACCTGTGTCTTAAACACAGGATTCAGCTGTTTCTGGGTGTAGTGCAGGTTGGTTGGGGGTGGGGGGGGGGAGTCTGTCCCAACAGCGCTCCTTGCGTGACTCTAGATGAGGCTTTTGTTCCTACCTGGTGCCTCAGTTTCCCTGTCTTTGGGGAGGGAGAGCGAGGCAGAGATGGTTCACTGAGACTGTCCAGTTCTATTCTGTAGAGCCGTCTGAATGAGGCTGCTCTCCCTGGAGTGTTGTACTTTGAACTTTAAAAGGTTGGAAGTGTCTTATTAGTGACTACAGTCCCGTAGTTGTCCAGGCACCTCACCTACCATGTACGGGTTCTTAGATGAGTAACGTAATAATCTTGGGTCTCTTCTGTAAAATAGCGCAGTGTGTGAAGACACTTTCCAAACTACAGGCTGTGGAAAGTAAAGTACTGTGATTCTACCACCAAAAGGGTTGAAGAATGAAAGTGAAGGCACAGTCTAAACTGTAAAGCAGTATGTAGATGTAAAAGGGATTAGCATTAATACAATTGTTGATCACCTATGGTGCTGGGAGCCATATTGTACTGAAAACCTCAAGGTTCCGGGCTTTCTAGGTCATAGTATGATCCAAACCCGTGGCCCCTGCTTAGATGGGAGTGGAGGGATTTCCGGTTTTTGCTCCCAGAGTTTTAATTTACTTTGAACTTCTGATGGTGCTGGCAGGAGGTAGCATTATAATATAGTCTTTTCCTCCAGAAAGTTTTTCTCTGACGGCTGAAATTTGATCTCAATATTATAAACCACCTCCCCTTTTTCCATGTATACGTGTGTGTGTGTGTGTGTATGGCCTTTGAGTGTCTACATGTAGTGAATATCATGACCTTTGGGTGTCTACATGTAGTGAATATCATGCTTCCTCTCTCAGTTGTGATTTTGGAGATGAGACCTTTTTTCCCCCATGAATATTATGCCTTTCTGTGTTCTGTGGTGGCTTCAGACTATGGGTTATGAGGCACATTAGCAATTGCTTTTAAAATTCTCTTCCACGGTGGTTCTCTATTTCTCACCATATATAGAATTTGCATTTCCTGCAATGACATCTTGCTTTGTAGCTCCCCCTATGAGGTTATAAGATAATTGTGTCCATGTATGATATTTTCCTAATGTTTGGTTACTGGCATTTGTTAGAGCTGGTTTTCCAAATGTTGGGTAATTGGTGATTTTTGAAGTTTGGTCTTTTTTTTTTTTTTTTTAACATAAAAGCTGGCTTGCATTTCCTGTTTTCCTAATTTTATATTTCATGGGTCTTAAAAAAAAAAAGTGTACTGTGGTGATTTTATGAGCTTTCTGATTTCCCAGGATACATGCTGTCCTGACCTACTGCTTAATGCCTGTGTCCTGCTTTTGCTGTTTTTACAAACCCTTCATTATTTTTGTACTCCATGATTATTTTTAAGTTATTGATTAGGAAGTGTTCCAGCATACTCTGTGTGGACTTTTTTTCTGATTTGTCAAAAAAAATGACTTTTCCCTTAGTAAATTAGCCAAAAATCAAGGGAAAATAAAAACTTAGCATTATATGTAAAACTTTGTTATTCTGTAGTGAATAGGGAAAAACAACAGCTCTGAAGTATGTTTTGGCAAGAGAATAGCAAATTGTTGTGTGTTCCTGAAGTGCATTTACAGCAGTCTATTTCTACTCATGAGCTTAAGTCAGTCTATCAAGAATTACAAAAATAATGGGAAGTAATTTTTTTAATGAAGTGAGAAGTCACTTTGCATCCTTTAAAATACAACTCACCTTGATACTCTAATATCTATATAGTTGGAGAAATTATTGGGAATTCCTAAGGATGGTAATGACTATTACAACTTTAAATTGGAAGTTTTCTGCTTTGTGGTCAGATCCTTGTAAAGTAGATGTGATAGTCACAGGGCTGAAAAAGTAAATGGAAAATCATTAGGCACCACAGATGGGAACCACAATGGAACCAGCAATCTATTTCAAAGAGTTCTTTGAGGGTAGTAAACTATCAGTTGAGCTTCTCTTCAAATATTTGGCATTTTTGCATTTACCATTGAGTTTGGATAGTTTTTTCCTTGTGTACAATTTAGAAAATTGAAAAATAGAAAAGTCAGGAAGTAGTGAAAGCTAAAACTTGGGCCACAATCGTTAGAAGGAGACTTGTACAATTTTAGGAGTACGAAAGAATGAATATTTTCCCTTTGGTTTCTCTATTCAATAAGTCCGCTTTTGAAATATGATTAGGAAAAAAGGTACATATTGCTAAATTTTACTCTCTGTGTCCATTTCAAAAGGTAATGCTTGCTGGTTAAATATGTAAAAGCATATTTAACTATAGATAACTATATAACTGTGTGATATATACAAGGCTAAATGAGGCAAACATTTTATAAACAGTGGTTGGCTGTTAGAGAATATTCTCCCTTTCTGAGCTTTTGAAAATGAAGAATGCATTTGAAAAAGCAAAGACTTGATGCACTTCTTAAGTTTGTTAATGAATGAACCCTTCATGTAACTTTCTTGTTGCTTGATATTATAGTTTCCAGGCATAATTTCATGGGTCTTATACACATCAAATAGAAGGTTTGAAACACCTTACTTGGCAAGTTTATTAGTACCTCAGTTTAATGTTTCAGTGTTAGTTTTTTCTTACTCCTTCTACCTCCTGAAGAGTTAAGTTTCCTCTCCTGGGCGCCCTGATGCAGTGACTCTCCAAGTATGGCTTCCACTCCACCCTTCTTTGTGAGAAGTACAGCTCCTTTTTTCAGTTCTTATTGCTTCATAGTTATTCATAGTTACATATGCCTAAGGGCTACTTATTAATAACCTACCAAGTGACTTGTTAAGAATTACTGAAACATGGAATTCATAAACCAAAACTAGTATAACCTTAGAGTTTACTGTTGTCTCCCAGAGTCTGTCCTGGGAACCTTGGCACTACTGCAGAGCTTCTTCCATGTGCTATGCAGAATGGGGGTTCCTGCCATATTCAGGAAGGGTGCTTGTTTGGGATCATCCTCAGTATCGTCTCAGATGAATCTTGGCTTTCCATTGTGCTTCCTTCCTCCCCCCCCAATTGAAATTAATATTAGCTTCATCTTTATCAATTTAATTTATGGGCTTTTGGTTAACCTTTTACTGTGTGGTCGGGAATATTCCCACCAACAATGTTTTGGCTTATAATTTAATGTGTACATGAACGTGTAGCAGCGCAAATATAAATCTTCCATTCCCCTTTTGCTAATGCTGGTATGTATAGTCACCTAAAAACATGCTTGTAAGAGATACTTGAAAGTCACTAAGTTCCTTTTCCACTGGAAAAATGGTAGAGGGGGAAGCCTCCACCTCATGGACCTGACACTTTATCCATAGGCTTCTATGGCACGTACTGTATTATAGGTCAGGCACTCAGTGTTGCTGTATTGCTGTCCTTCATCCCTTTGCCAAGAGCATGAGGGACCTCTTTTCATCTTTGCTTAGTGCCTGGCATATAAGCATTGGATTTATATTTATTAAATGACGTCTGAGTTTTTCAAAGTGATAACTCCTTTGGAAACACTCGATTTTTACAGATTTTAGAATAAATTCACCTAAAATACTTCCTGACTACCTGTTAGCTTCTAATAGGTATCCAGTTGAGTGTGCAATTGAGTGTTTTCAGATACTGCTTTGAGTAGGTCTCTTTAAGGAAAGTGTTGCTATTCATGCTGTCAACACATTTTGTTTTAATAGCAAAGAGTTCTCTGTAATAGTAAAGTTCGTTTCCTTCCGAGTTGTGTATCATGAATGTGTTTGAATAACCGATTTCTTGTTATCTGGCCTCCTAGGGGGGTAAAATCTCAAATAGTATGGAGTACTACATTTGTTTTTCTCCTCTGTACTGCAGCCATCATTGGTGCTCACCTCAGTTCTTCCACAGTATTTCCTTTCTGGGCTCAAGGCAAATTTCTCAATCTTTGAGACCAGGCAAGTATTATTTACTTTTCCTTTTTTGCTATTATTTGCTTCTGGAAATTCCTTACTTTATCCCAGCCCTATATTTTATTTCTTATTGCATTTTTTGAATGCTAAAAGGATTTGTCTTTTTTCTTTTGTACTGTTTCAGGTCAGGGCTGTATTCTTTTTTTTTTTTTTTTTTAATTTTTTATTGTTATGTTAATCCCCATACATTACATCATTAGTTTTAGATATAGTGTTCCATGATTCATTGTTTGTGCATAACACCCAGTGCTCCATGCAGAACGTGCCCTCCTCAATACCCATCACCAGGCTAACCCATCCTCCCACCCCCCTCCCCTCTAGAACCCTCAGTTTGTTTTTCAGAGTCCATCATCTCTCATGGTTCTTCTCAGGGCTGTATTCTATAATTTGTTCTGCTAAAAAATCTCACCTGACCACTGACACTACTGCTACTGAATTAAAAACCTCTTAACATTTTAGGAGAAGCTTTTTCAAGATACTCCTTCTGTACCAGATCAACCATAAAAATTAACTACTTTCCCCCAAAACATGTTTTTTTCTTTCTTTTTCTTTCTTTCTTTTTCTTTCCTTTTCTTTTTCTTTTCTTTCTTTTCTTCCTTCCTTCATTTCTTTCTTTCTTTTTTATTTATTTATTTTTTAAGATTTACTTAGAGAGCAAGAGCCAGCACGAGTTGTGGGGGGGAGGTAGGCAGAGGGAGAATCAGACTCCCCGCTAAGCAGGGAGCCCGATCCCAGGTCCTGGGATCATGACTTGAGCTGAAGGCAGACGTTTACCCGACTGAGACACCCAGGTGCCCCAAAGACATACTTTCTTAAACTAACCTCTGTACATAGCAGAAGGATCAGAATCACCCAGTACTCTTCTCAGACAACGTGAAGGTTAGTTACAATCCCAGGGATAATAGTGCCCTGTCCGGCTTAAACCTCAGGTGGCAGTGCTTCTGCAGACCGTTTTGCACACCTGGGTGACATGTAAAAATACCTTATTACCAGAACTGCTTTTCCTTTTGGAGGAAAAGTGAAGTTACAACCAAATATTTCACAATCTTCCCCTCTCACCCCCCCCAACCAGAGAATATCAGATGCCTTAGCGTCTAGAGACAAAAACACCCTTGTTAAAATGTCTTCAGGTGGTTTCTGTTTCAACTCGCGACTATACTCTTGACATATAATACACTTTTCTTATCCACTTATTGTACTACCAATAATCCCTTGTTGACCTCCCAAGTTTTCCCAATTTAAACACAATCTTAAGCCAAAAAAACATTATGGTCTTTGGGGTGTCCTGTAGAATATTTTAAAAGCAAATATATTTATGGGTAGATTTACCTTGATAGGGTTTGAATTACATAGGGGTATGCATTGGACAAAACTTGGCACATAGATGCTTAAGACTTGTATATTTCATTATATGTAAATTTAACCTCTAAAAACATATTGAAGTCCAGTTAGTGATATGCATGCTGAATGATGTAGGGGGTAGTATACTGATGCCTGTAATTTACTTTGAAATGCATCAAAACCAGTTAGATGAACTGATGATGGATAGAAATGGGTAGATGTGTGATAAAGCAACTATAATAAGATATTATTGTTAGAATGTAGATGGTGGGTATATAGGTGTTCACTGTAAAATTCAACTTTTCTCTATGTTTGAACTTGTTCATAATAAAATATTGAGGGGGCACTAAATATGACACTGGAAGCTATCACTTGTAATACATTCACTGCCTTAGGATAAAGTCCAAAACATTTTCTAATGAAAGAAAACCATTAAAATTTCCAGTGTATTACATGTTGTTACTGTTCATGCTGTAGGATTTAGTCTTCAGGAATTGGTGAGTAGATTGGAAAAAATCACGGCATCCTGTAACACTGTTTTGGAATGATGAGGCAAAGATGACAGCAATAGTAATTTCATTCCCAACGTTTGGTTTTTCTTCCTATGGCCATTCATTTAACCAGCTTCTCCTTTCTTGGCAGCATAATCCTGAAGTCTTATTTTCAGAGAAAAGAAAGTATTCTTAATGCCACTGAGCTGTATTATGATTGAATGCAAGCAAATATTTGAAGAGTTGAATCACTGGTTCCTGGACCATTGTCAGACAGGGTTAGACCAGTTGGCCAGATGTCTCTGTGGTGAGCTGTTTATGATGGTAGAGGTCTATGTGTTGAGTACCAGATCTCACCACTTTAACACTAAACTTACTGAGAGGCCCAGTTTGATTTTTTTTTTTCCTTTCAAAGCAGCTTTAAAGTAGATAAAATGTAAAAATCGAATAAATCACAAGTGATATAGAAGTGGAAAAAATAGTCTTCACTTTCTTTTGTAAAAGGAAATGATTATAATTATGCTCTTGCAGCAAAATGGCTATGAACAGTATAATGATTTACAAAGCATTACCATTTAGATGGTAAAAAGTGTCTCTACTAAGCAATGGCATCCAGTGGTATCATTATAATCAGTTGATGATTGCTACAGCCACAGATCTAATCGTTGTGTCTATTTAAATTATGTGACTAGCTTTTTTTTTTTTTTTTTGGTTCTCAAAATTGAGACTCGACCAATCTAATGCTAAGTAGTCTTCAAAGTTAGGGGGAAGTATATAGGTATTTGAGATGTTTTGCCTTTACATAATCTCTGTTCTTACTCATTTTCCATTCCATTCAGCCTGTCAACAGTTGAATGACATTACCCATTAGCAGGGTACCCATAAGCAGGTTATGATGCTTCGTAGAGTGGATCTGGTGGGAAACACAGGGAGCTATTTTATTCACTGTGTTGATATGTACTATATGTAATCATTAATGGATGTAACTGTATTCTTATGGTTTTTTTGGCTGCCCTCAAGATAGTCTTAGTTCATTTTTCTGGAAAGGGAGATTAACTTTTTTTGACCCCAGATGAATCACTCTGTAGTGTTTCAGTTTGTCCCTTCATTCCGTCCGTAGGTCCTGCCTATTGTGACAGGTTCTGTGTTAGATACTATAACACAGTGATTTCCAGAGCTGGCCACCATCAGAATCAACTGGAGAATTTTAAGAAAACACTTGCTTGGGCCACATCCTAGAAATTTTGATTCTGGCGATTTGGAGTGGAACCAGGAATTTGCATTTTTAGAAGCACCTAAGCAATTCTAATACCCATCGCCTTCAGGATGATTAAGCACAATCCCTTCCAAGGTTCTTTGTCTAAAAGTATAGATAAGTAAAAATTATTTTAGTACAGAGTAGATGAGAACTATAAAAGATAACTTATTTAATTATCTTAGTGTTCTTAAATCAGGTCTTATTCCAGAGTCCCCACATCCCAGATTATTTACTCATTTTATAATAACATCTTGCATTTTTGGATCCAGTGCATTAGGCTCCATGCCACACGTTTGACATGCTCTTTTACATTTAATCCTCACTGTAGTACTGTGTAATAACTATTATTATCTCCATGGTTTTTTTTTTTTTTTTAAAGATTTTATTCATTTATTTGACAGAAAGAGAGATGGCGAGAGCAGGAACACAAGCAGGGGGAGTGGGAGAGGGAGAAGCAGGCTTCCCACTGAGCAGGGAGCCCGATGCGGGGCTCGATCCCAGGACCGTGGGATCATGACCTGAGCCGAAGGCAGCCGCTTAACCGACTGAGCCACCCAGGCGCCCCGTCTCCATGTTTTTAAGTGTGTCAATAGCCAGGGTAATTAGACTACGTAGCTGTAAATATTGCAGGGCTGGGACCTGAGCCCAGTCTGTCGGACTGCAAACCCATGCTCTGCTGGAGGAGGCCTCTGGCGTCCTGCAGAAGATCTGTAGGCTGAGTGTTACTGTCTTAAAACAATGGTCCTTGGGAAGAGGACCACATAACGCTTTTTGGAATGAGATAAAACAAAGCTGTATAAAGTATAATTGTTTAGTTTCATTACCCAGTCTTTTGCCTAAAGTATTCACAATTTGTACTCTGAGAAATGTACCAAGAGTGACGAAGATTTCCAGATGAAAAGCTATACATTCTTTAGCACTGAATGAATCTAAAAGATCATACACTTTGTTCATTAATATGCCCTGCCTTTAGCTGTAACCCTTACGATTCTCTGTATGTCCATTTCAAGAGGTTTTTAAAGATACCAGCTCTTACTTTTTTCTTTTATGTTTCATAGACTTTCCTTTGAATGCCTCACAGCTCCTCCCACCTAGTTAAGTCTTCCTTACACCTGGTCTTTACAGTTAGTCCTTAAAAGAGAAAGTCTGGTTTTAAAATATTTCAAATTTTTTTTTTTTTTACTTCGTTTCTTCCTATGACAAATTGTGTGGTTGGCATCTTCTTCTGGGTCATTTAGGGAAAATGACTCTTAGAAGAAACTGACCTGAACTACACTTGAATTCAACATGGAAATAGAAAAAAAAAGGCCACTACATTCTTGTCATCTTCCTCCAAATTCAGTCAGATTTTAAAAAATACCTGTATGTATTAGATATCTTCCATTTACTTTGGAACTGTACTAAAAGGAAATCTGCATTGATTAATTCTTTATCCAGTTTAGCAAAAAAAAAAAAAAAAAAAAAATTGGATAAAATGAAGTTTAAGACTCTGAGATTCAACAAACTTTTTTTAAACCCACTGCTTTTCTCACAAGCATTCCCAGCATTTCTTGTTAATCTAAATAGCTTTACAAGTGTTGGTATTAAACTGTAAGGATCCTCTGTTCTCTCCCCTCTAACACTTTGTTTTCTGGGACTTAATCTCACCTTGACATTCTCAAATCATTACCAATTTTTCCTTTTTTTTTTTTTTTTAAGATTTTATTTATTTGAGAGAGAGAAAAAGAGAAAGAGAGAGCACGAGCGGTGGGAGGGTCAGAGGGGGATGCAGACTCCCTTATGAGCAGGGAGCCCAAGGTGGGACTCCATCCTGGGACTCCAGGATCATGACCTGAACCGAAGGCAGTCACGTAACCGACTGAGCCACCCAGGTGCCCTGTTACCAATTTTTTCTAATACCGGATTGGTCTCCCTTCCTTAGGTATACATACCTTCCCCAATTTAATATGTCTGGTTGGACTGAATCTACTATTTGCATGTCATGCCTGTCCCAACTTCCATACTGATTGTGTGGAAAGGCTCAGAAGCTTTAGAGAAGCCAGTAGAATTCCCTCTGCTCTAGTAACCTTGACACCACGGAGCAGTTTAGGGTGAGAAAGCACTTGGCCAGGAGATGAAGCATTCCCAAATAAAGTTCCCTTGTATTGAATCCTGGACCTCTCCTCTACCATCCCCAAAGTATTAGTTGGTTTAGACATAGATTTTTATGGCATAGTAAGGAACTATGACAATCCAGAGTATAGATTTCAAATCAGTCTTAACTGGGATGAGGAGTAGTTTAGATATTGTGGTATAGAAAGATGTGTTGTTAAGGGGAAAAAAGTGAACCACAGAACAATGGTTATGGCACTGTCCTAGTTAAGTTTAAAAAAAGTTTTGTGAGTATATAATAATGGGTATGGAAACAGACACATGAAGCTTTTAGCAGGGGTTACCTCTGGGAAAGGGAATGGGCTATGAAGAAAGCCTTTCTTCTCAGAAGAGAGGCTTACACTTTTCTGTGGACTGTATACAGCATTTGGGTCTGAAAATGAACACGCATCCATTTTTCGTTTTAAAAAATTAACAGGGGCGCCTGGGTGGCTCAGCCATTAAGCGTCTGCCATGGGCTCAGGTCATGATGCCAGGGTCCTGGGATTTGAGTCCCACCCGCATCAGGCTCCCTGCTCAGCGGGAAGCCTGCTTCTCCCTCTCCCACTCCCCCTGCTTGTGTTCCCTCTCTCGCTGTCTCTCTCTCTCTCTCTCTCCCTGTCAAATAAATAAATAAATAAATATTAAAAAAAATTAAAAGTTAACAGATGAAGTTTTAATATAGTACTTTGGGATTTCAAGGGAGTGCACTAGTGGCCTATCACCTGGGCAAACCTGCCAGAAAACCTTGGATTCTTTACCCCCTCATTGTTCCAACCGTGCCCTCTGAACATTCTGTGAGAAGGACAGGAGCATTGCTTAACTGTTAACATTTTGGTCTTTCTCAGAAAGCAGCGTAATTTATAAGATCAATTGAAATTTACACCAGGGACCCTCTTAAAAGCATTGTTTCTGATTTCTGTCTTCTGTCCTTTTAAGCATTGAAATCTCTTGGTTACCTGCCCTCTTGGGGGGAATCGTCTCCCATGGTCCCTGCAGTAATGGGAATGGTATTACTTCAACTCTTTGCCGGTTTAGATTATGTCCTCTTTTAAAAAGCTGTTTCCAGCTGAGTCCTTGCCTCATGCTCCTACCTATACTCCAGTCACATCCTTTTAAGTCTAACCTCCAAATTTTAAAGACCACCTGACTGTTTTGGGGGAACCAACAACACCTATGGTATTACTTGGTTCAGACATTGCTGTCTTGGTAGTCTGGAGGGAGATCATGTCTGTTGCCTCTCTTCTCTCTTCCCATCCCCCTCCTGCCCTTCCTTTTCTTGTCTCTCCCCCTCTATATACAGATTAGATTAGATTATTATATGTATGTGTAAAGACTTTCCATCTCCACCCGTCTCCTTTTCTTCAGTTTTCCTCCATGAGCAGTAATTAAACTGGGCAAATATTTAGAACTTGCTGCAAATCTGTCCCAATAATGGAAGTAACTTCTCTTGCTTCTAATTCCATTGAATTACACATTTTATTTATCTCTATTCCTGAGTGGGTACTCAGTATATGCACATTTAATTATAAATAACCAAATGTTGAGTGGAGAGTGCATACTAGTCTCTATTCCTTGTGTCCATTTGTGCCCCTATGGGCCCTATCTCCAGGTCTTGGCATGATTTTTTGCTTTCTGTTACCAACCCCACCCTGTCCATTTTCTTCTTCCAGATCCTCCTTTCTAAACCTAACCAGATTTACTCGTTAATGAAGACCAGGTTCTGTCATTAGGTTTTTTGTTGATGAACATACTGTATGGGATGAGAATGGCCATCCATGAATTCCATCCAAAGCACAGGCTTTGTCCATCTTTGTTCTCCCAGTACTGCCATGATGGGGGCACAAGGTGCTTAGTCAGTATTTTTGGACAAAGATAATTGGTGCATCCTTCGTAACTTTGTAGCAGACGTGTCCTACAACAAACTGATCATTGTGAAAATGTAACCTTGTGATACATATTTGCCTCTCCCCAAACAGGGTTGCTTACATAGCAGAAAATCTTTGTAACTGCTTCTGTGATTTCTGTAAATTCTCAAGAGTCCCTCCAAATGGGAAATCTATGCAGTTTGGTGATTGCATTCAAGTGAAACACTCTACCTTTTATTCTTCTAGATATCGAGTGGGTGCTATCACATTCATATCATAACTTCTTAAGCAACAAACATCTGTAATTAGATAGTCTATTTGAAACATATTAACTTTTCTCATACATTTAAATTTAAAACGGAGACAGTTCGTTTTTTTTGAATCTACAAAAGGAGCGCTTGAAACAACTGCACACATTCTTCTAATGTATTTCTGTATGGGCAGAACCACACATATGGTTTAAAAAAAAATCAGTGGTAACTCCTGTTTACATGGGTATGGTTTAGCAATCAACTTTATAATAATAAAAAGGAATTCTTAATTGTCAGTTTTCTTATGCAAAGGTACCTCTTTGTGTTGGAAACCTATAAAAATAACCAAAGATGATTTGCCCTTGTAATCCTAATGCTTACAAAACCAAACTAAGAAAGTTTTGAGTAATTAAGTGACCAAGAACCTTGGATTCATTTTTCCTTTCTTCTGTTTTAGAACTGCCACCGGATGATCCGGATTCCCTGTAATTGATAATGTTGGAGATCAGTTCTGCAACTTTCTGCCACATTCAGTTGTTAAAAACAAATAGAATGCAAGTTCCTCGACTCCAGATTATGAAAACAGTACTTGGAAAACTGAAAACTATCTAAATGATTGTCTTTGGTTGGGCCGTGTTCTTAGTGAGCAGAAGCCTTGGCCAGGGTCTGCTGTTGACTCTTGAGGAGCACATAGCCCACTTCCTGGGGACTAGAGGTGCCACAGCTACCATGGGTAATTCCTGTATCTGCCGAGATGACAGCGGAGCGGAAGACAGTGTTGACAACCAGCAGCAGCAGGCCGAGAACAGTGCAGTACCCACTGCGGACACGAGGAACCAACCCCGGGATCCTGTCCGGCCACCAAGGAGGGGCCGAGGACCCCATGAGCCAAGGAGAAAGAAACAAAATGTAGACGGGCTAGTGCTGGACACACTAGCAGTCATACGGACTCTTGTAGATAAGTAAGTATCTGACTCGCTAGTCACCCCCTATGTGATGAAAAATGTTCTAGAGGAACCATAACTATAGTGTCCTTCACTTCATTAGAATATATTCAAGCCATGAGCTTATAAGGCAAGGGAGAATATTTTATTTCTCCTCCGATGGCAGAGTAAATTATAAGGTTTGATGTTTTTACTTGCTACATCTACTCCTATCTGGAAATGTCTAAACATTTTGATAGCAGAAAACACTAATTAAAGCTACAATCTTTATTAGGGCATGTAGTAAACACGGAGTGAGTTTGTGTTGCAAGCTGCAATAGGAAATAGTTTCACGAGGACCAACTCTTATCTTGCTTGCCTATCTACGCCACTGACCAGAGATTCAAGATGAGTTATTTTTCCAAGAGCATGGCTGCATGCACTTTCTGTTGGCAACGGAAGGACCTGGGTCAAGGAGAGTATTCATCCTCCTCCCTTTTTGTATCCCTTATTTGGCCATCTCCGATCCATTTGGGAAGCTTGTAAATTGAAACGGCAGGGCTCCCCTGTACCTTTTTTGTTTCTCCCCCGCTTTGCCTAACTCTAAGTGTGAAATCCCAGATTGAATAACAGTGAAATGGGAGAACATGGTTCAAGTTGAAAAAATATTTTAACCATGCAGTTCAGTAGTTAGGAGTAAAAGTTTTAGAACCATGATGGACCAAGTTTCAGATTTTGGCCCAGCTCCTTAACTAGCTACATGACACTGGGTGAGTTACTTCCCTAAGCCTCAGATTCCTCGTCTATAAGAGGGGAATAATACCTTTCTTACAGGGATTATCATGAGATAATATATATAAAGCATCTAGCATACGGCCTTGCACATTCCAGTTGTTCAACAGATGATTGTGGGTTTTTTTTTTAAGTTATATGTGGATTCTTTTTGCTTCAGCCACTGCTAGTAAATTTAAGTATCTAACTATTTGATCATCACATTTATAAAAATCCAGTTTTGTTTAATTCCTCAAAATTATAGCATTAAGCAGGGTATACCTGTGCATATTATTCTGAGGTGACTTTTTTCCCCTCATAGAAATAAATTTATTCTGCACATTTTTCTGTGTGCCATAAAACATGCTGGGGAAAGGTGGCTCTTAGAAATATTCTCCATAACCAGTTCAGAAAGGCCTTCCTAAGTTTATTAAACCAGGCTTTGAAGTAGTTCTGGTATCTGAACTAATTTAATGTTCATATTTTTGTAGAAAATATTTATTGAATATAAATCTATGCCATTTTCATCCCTCAAACCCAGGCAAGGGGCTAGAAGCTGTTATTTAAAGTTTCTTCATGGTGACATTTAAAACATACTATAAAATTATAATGAGAAGTTGCCCTTCCTAAATAAGGAAGTAAACCACAAGCAGTGTTTTTAAGCCCATTGGAAAAACAGGTACAGAATAGGCTTTGCCATATTTTTTAAAAAGAGTGATTAAGAGTGTGTGGGAGCAAGATAGGAGCTTTATCGCCAAGCTTTTAGAAAATATTACAGATTATAAATGAACTTGTTGATGAAGCGTATAATTCACTTACATGAAGCGAGCAGCATACATTTGAGTAATAGGGTCACTTTTATCTTAAACCTGCTTACACAGAATTATAGCTATAACTCTTCTGAGAATGGACAAACAGGGCAGATGGAGAGCAAACGTGACGGGACCTGTCAGTAAATCTAATGGCAAAACAGGATTCAGACAGTTACAAACCTAGTCACTGTAGCTTGTTTTTCAGAAGCTACTGAAGGAGAAGAATTTCATAACCTATAAAGTTGATAAGGCTGTTAAAACTAACCATGAACGATAGGACAGATGGACTTAGTACAAGTTTACGTGAAAGGGTGTTTGCAGATGTCACAGTTAGCGATCGGCCGTGATTGTTGTCCTCTTTCTGCTTGTTACTTAGGAAAGGGTAACATTGCTCTGAGAGGAGAGCAGTTTCTTTTTTTTTTTTTTTTTTAAGATTTTATTTATTTATTTGACAGAGACACAGCAAGAGAGGGAACACAAGCAGAGGGAGGGGGAGAGGGAGAAGCAGGCTTCCCGCTGAGCAGGGAGCCCACTGTGGGCTCGATCCCAGGACCCTGGGACCATGACCTGAGCTGAAGGCAGGCGCTTAACAACTAAGCCACCCAGGCGCCCCAGGAGAGCAGTTTCTAAAGCTAGAGTGAGAGAGTTGCTATAGGAAACACACTTTAGGGGCGCCTGGGTGGCTCAGTCATTGGGCGTCTGCTTTCGGCTCAGATCATGATCCCGGGGTCCTGGGATCGAGCCCCACATCGGCCTCCCTGCTCAGCGGGGAGCCTGCTTCTCCCTCTCCCACTCCCCCTGCTTGTGTTCCCTCTCTCACTGTGTCTCTGTCAAATAAACAAAATCTTTAAAAAAAAAAAGGAAACACATTTTAATACACTTCTTTTAAAATCATTTTGAAGTTCTGTTATTTGCCCTTTTTTGGTAGAGACTTTATCCTCAGATTGTCAATGGTATTAATGTTAGTTATTCTCATATGGTTTGGAACTATAATTTACAGAGTCCTGATGGAAGTTTTCTCTTCACTGTGTGTGTTCTGTCTCCCTCTCTGTCACACTGTCTTTCTGCCTATCTCTCTTCCTGTCACTTTCATTGTCATCCCCATCCACCTTCAGGCTATGACTGAACCTAAAATTGGTGGTTCCGAGTTCCCATATCACTGTGAGAAGCCCAAGTCCTGCTGCATGGCTTTCTTTGCCTTTTCTGTCAGTGGAGACTTGCAGCTTGATACCAATTGTAGCTCAGATGATCATTCATAACTTATTCAACTTCTTGAATTGAGCAGGGAACCCTGTCCAAGCTGCACAGGTTGGGTTTTGGTCCCCATTACCTACCACACAGGCTTGTGGCTCCGGGTCACCTCTGTCTAGTTCCAGTGAGCCCCGGTGTCCTACGGCTTTAGCTCCTGCCTTCCACCAGGAATTTCTGCTCCACTTCTGTTCCACAAAGAAGTTTATCTTGTTTTTTGAATGTAAGGATGTGGGTGTCCTTTAAGTGAATCTGTGTAGAATTGAGGTCCTCATAGTCCTTATTGGTCACTGACTTTGCCATATTTTTATTATTTTTCCCTTTTTCCCTAACCCCATTGTCCCCTTTGCCACCCACTATCCAAATATCAGTGGGTAACCATTCTTGTGATGTTCTTCCAATCTGCCTGCCATATATTTATTTATGTCTCTATGGGAAGTTTATGTTAGTGTTTTGTGTATGATTTTAAAAACTTATATAAGTGGGGCGCCTGGGTGACTCAGTTGGTTAAGCGTCTGCCTTTGACTCAGGTAATGATCCCAGGGTCCTGGGATCGAGTCCCCCATCGTGCTCCCCGCTCAGCGGAGAGCCTGCTTCTCCCTCTCCCTCTGCCACTCCCCTTGCTTGTGCTCTCTCTCTCTCTCTCTAATAAATAAATTTTTTAAAAATTTACATAAGTGATACAGTTGTATAAATCTTGTTTTTAACTTCTCTCAACATTATGTTTGAGACCTATGTTACTGTATGTAAAGCTACAACTGCTTCTGACTCCTGCAGAGTATATCTTTGTATGCCTGAAAGTACTGTATTTTGTTATCCTGTAATCTGGTGATGGTCACTTAGATTAATTCCAAATTTTTGTTCCTACAAATGGCACTGCAGCAAATAACTTCATATGCATCTGTTACCTGTGTAATAGTTTTTTTTTTAAGATTTTATTTATTTATTTGATAGAGACACAGCGAGAGAGGGAACACAAGCAGGGGTAGCGGGAGAGGGAGAAGCAGGCTTCCCACTGAGCAGGGAGCCCCACGCGGGGCTCGATCCCAGGACTCTGGGATCATGACGTGAGCCAAAGGCAGACGCTTAATGACTGAGCCACCCAGGCGCCCCTACCTGTGTAATAGTTTATCTAGCATTGTTGGGCACATTTAATTTCATTATTGCTAGATTGCTCTCCAGAAATATTTGTAATCAGTCAGTTATATCATTTAAGACAAATCTTTTAAATGAGAATTTTCCCTTGTTATGGAAAGGTACAGGATATGTCAAATAAATAAGTACCTGAAATGAACTTAATAATTCCCATATCACAAGATTATTCTGAGGATTAAATGATTGAAGACAATGGTTTTTGCAGTTTTCTTCATAGTAAAAGAGAGAGCCACAATATGTAAGTAAATGTGAATATATTCCCTAAGCAATTAGATTTACCATTATTTGATGGAGAGTATTTCATTCATTATTGAAGTTCCCCTAAAGCTCCTCCTTAAGATTCCTGGGATGACAGATTGAAAACCCACTGAATTAAGGTATATACACATAATGCCATTTTAGAGCATTGTCTGGAATTTTTTTTAAAGACTTAATTATGGGATGCCTGGGTGGCTCAGTCAGTTAAGCACGTCTGCCTTCGGCTCAGGTCATGATCCCAGGGTCCTTGGATGGAGTCCCACATCGGGCTCCCTGCTCAGCGGGAAGCCTGCTTCTCCCTCTGCCTGCTGTTCCCCCTGCTTGTGCACTTGGCACACGCCCTCTCTGTCTGACAAATAAATAAAATCTTTTTTTAAAAATAGATAAATAATTTTTTACTTAGAGCATAAGCTCGAGCAGGGGGAGGTGCAGAGGGAGAGGGAGAAGCAGGCTCCCTGCTCAGCCGGGAGTCCCAATGTGGGACTCGATCCCAGGACCCTGAGATCATGACCTGAGCCGAAGGCAGATGCTTAACCAACTGAGCTACCCAGGTGCTCCCAGTGTCTAAAATATTAAGTAGCTCCTCGCTTAAGTTTGGTTTCTTTTTCTTCTAACACCCATTTTATGAAGTTCAAGCAAATAGTGGTATTTCCCAGAAGAACCCTTAAAAATGAAGATGTTTATGTAGGCCCTTGCTTCCATAAATCCTCTGTTGAGATTGTAATCTCCCTTCCTGGTGTTTCTTTGAGGTAAGTTGGAGGAAGATGTTGACCTCCCTGGCTCATCTCATTAGCATTGGGCCTCTAGAGGAAAGCTGAAAGTACCCTGGCCTCCAGTTTTAGCCCTGTGCTTTTACTTCAGGCCAGTGGTGGTCCTTTCCTATGCCCTCCCACCCATTTTGTGAGCCATCACAGACGGCGGCCTTGGAAATGAGCACATGTGGTGTGTGTTGGTCCTTACAGAGTGGAGCTGCAACTGTCTCTTCCATCTCTCTCCGTATCCATTCATGTTCATTTCTTCTTTCTCTCTCTCCTCCCACACTTTCAGTTTTGAGTTATTTAGGATTGTCATTTCTTAGTTCTTCAAGTTTGATGTCTTGACTATTTGTTTTTCAGTGATCAGGAACCTCCCTATTCAATGATTACATTGCACGAAATGGCAGAAACAGGTATTCTTTTCTTAAAGTTTTCTTAAAATACTTTCTAATGAATTAATGATTATGAAGAAATGTGGCCACATTTTTAAAAAATAAGATTCCAAAAGTACTTAACACACGTGACCATGAAAAAAGCCATTAGTGTATGGAAATTTTCCTGTATAGGGGTAATAATTAATAACCACTGTATGCTGCATCCTGAATATATAGCTACACCTCTCAGTATTGGTTTTATTTCACCAAAATTATTAAAAGAAAAATTTTGTTGGGATTTGATAGATCTTTGACCATAGCCCTTCCAGAATGGGGAGGAATTTTTTGTCCCTCAGTTTCCTAAGTGTCATTCTAAAAGTAGAGCCAACTGCTTCAGATACTTAATCTTCTCAGTAAACTCCTATGTCATAAATAAGACACTGAAACTATTTTAATTATGATTTGAGAACCCAGGACCATAGCTTCAATTTTCTCCAAATGAAGATGACTCCAAATCACCAGACTCCTATAAATTAAGAATCTTTGGTTCTATCATGATGACTACAATTAATGACTACGTCCATGCCAATGTTAGCTGCTTAAAAGCTACAGGATAAAAGCCAAAAGTGTTTCTATTTTATTGTGAAGTCACCTTGTGTTATAAGTTCTATATTTTTACATTTTAAAATAGTGGCTCCACCATATAATCTTCTTGGTTTGCTCTTAGATGAAGGATGGTTGGACGTTGTCCAGTCTTTAATTAGAGTTATTCCATTGGAAGATCCACTGGGACCAGCTGTTATAACATTGTTACTAGATGAATGTCCATTGCCCACTAAAGTAAGTTAATACTTGTCTTTTATGAAACTGTCACGTATGCTTAAACAGAGGATGAACGACCACAAAGAACTTTTGATGTAATGCATTTCCTCTTTATACATTTGGGGTCTGTTTCATTCAATATTGACTTCATTACGTAAACTTGTCTTTTAATACTAATGAAGTGCTATATCCTGTATCAGTAGCTTACTATAAAGCTTGAGTTTAAAATGTTAAAAATGAAAGCATTTAGATCTGAAATGGCAATCTGTATTTGAAATTGAAATAGAATGTTCAGTTGCTGAGCTGATTTTCTTACCTTCCGCTAAAGAGTTTTCTCCTTACAAAAGGTTTTCTTTAGTGTTTTCTATTAAGAGAAAAAACTGTTATACTGAAAGCACTTGCAAATCTTAAACATATTAAAGATTGGCATAACCTTGATTTTCCCTTATATAGAACAAAAGCATCAAACTTTCATTGCTTTAGTCCGTATGTTCTATGGACTACTTTTTTTTCAAATTTTGGATGCTGGCATCTTTCATTTGTTTAAGCCTCAGATATTTGGGCACAATATGGAAAAATATTATGGATAGAAGAGAAAAGCCTTTGGCCTAGTCACTGATGAACTGACCTTTGCCTAAGCTTATAAGAGGTTTCTGTTATAACTTGCCTCAAAAACCCTGGTGAGATTTGCTCTTGCTTGATTTTAAAAAAAGGAAAAAAATTGTAAGTCACTTTTTACTTCAACATCACTAAGGCCCTGTTGTTATCAGTCATTTTGGCATTTGGGTGGATTTAGTCTGTTTAATGATTCAAGAGTATATCGCATATTTTTGATACAACTGGTACATTTTGAATGAAGGGGAATCTAACAATTCAGGTAAGAAAACTTCCAGGTTGATCAGTTAACATTTCCCATCAATAATGACATCATTGGGTGCATTATATCATGTCTTTGTGTTTGTTCTGAGTTAATTTAATGGCTGGCGATAGCTTTCGTCTCAAATAAATCCCTTGGGGAAAAAAAGCCTAAGTAATATATTTATCAAATGCACTTGTACATTTTTGTTTTTAGGATGCACTCCAGAAATTGACTGAAATTCTCAATTTAAATGGAGAAGTAGCTTGCCAGGACTCAGGTCATCCTGCCAAACACAGGAACACATCTGCAGTCCTAGGCTGCTTGGCCGAGAAACTAGCAGGTAACTTTGGGAATCTCTACCAAGAAAGATCTTCAGTTGTTTGACATAAAGGTTGCACTGGAGGTCTTTATTCAAACCTGCTGTCCCAGAAAGGAGTATCTGCCCTGCAACCACCACCACCAGGAAAAAAAAAAAAAAAATTGAGGGACAAGGACCAACTGGAAAAAAATTACTCAAAGGCCAAAGAGATGAATGCAATCTAATTTAGCTTTGAAGATTTTCAGAGAGACATTTAAAAGAAAAGGTTTTACTTATTTGCTTTAAAATTAAGAATAAAAGGCTAAATTCAGTATAATAAAGATTATATAGGTATTTATGCATATACTAGATAATATACATGTATACAGTTTATAAAGTTTAGCCAGATAATGGAGACATACTAAGTCAGGGAAGAGGAAAAGGAACTTTAAATTGGAGCAGTTCCTGAGAAGAGAAGCAGATATTTAACTTGTTTATGAACATTACCCACTTTAGGCAAGTTAACATCCAAATCCAGGAGAATAGCTCAGCCAGTTAGATCATGTATGGTGGAAGAAACAACGTATTCAAAATCAGGACACCTGGGTGCTGGGTCCAATTCTGCCACGTGCGCCCCAAGTACACCGGAATGAGTCACTTCACTGTAGGCTCAGTTGCTTGGCTGTGAAATGGGAACAGTGCTATTCCCTGCCTCAGAGCAGGAGGCTTAAATAAGACAGTGTGCATGAGAGTACCTTGTCAAAGAGTTCAGAAAGCAGTTTTACGGTTAATAGCTACTGATGAAAAAGAATACGGCCCATTTCATGATATCTCATGTTTGTTGTGTTTGTCCAGGTCCCGCAAGTATAGGCTTACTTAGCCCAGGAATACTGGAATATTTGCTACAGTGTCTGGTAAGTAAGGCATCAAAGCCAGTTATTCTTAGTCATCTACAACTGTGCATTTTTCTAAAATTACCAGTGTAACCATTGGCACAGAGAATGGAATCAGTTATAAATTTTATTTGCAGGTGTTTCCTGAGTGTTTATTCCCTCCTATATTAAAAAGAAAAAAAAATGAGGGTGGGATAGGCATTCATTACAAGCAAAAGCAGCCAAGTTGGTCTGGTTTTAAATTTAGTCATAAGATAGCTGCTATGATTGGCTTTTGTGTGTGTGTCCTTAGAGTCTGCCAAATGGTAGTAGGGACCTCCACAGTGGAAACAAAATTACATGGCATTCCAAGCCAGGAAACTGTCAGGTCAGATTGCCAGTGTATATAAATCTCTACTCCTTCCCTCCCTCCCTGGCCACTGCTCTTATAGCTGTTGCCATAGAGTATTAGATCTATTGTCTGTGAAGCTGTGGTTTGCTGAGGTGGTGCTGTCAGATCGCTCACAGGGCTGGACGGCAGACTTGACTGGTCTGTATTTGTAAAAGTTATTTTTGCAGGCTTAGTGAGCACTGACCTTCTTCAAAATCTGAAAGACCTTATTTTTCAGTACCTATATGATATGTACTTAAAACACACACCACAATGCTAAGCAAGCACTGTGGGGATACAAAAGTGGTATAACAGTCCTTTGCCCTCAAGAAGCTTCCTGATTAACTGAGGGATCAAAACTACCCAGACAAGACATTTAGCCTCCATTTTAAGACAGGATGTGATTAAGGGCAAAATCACTAAGTGCCATAAGAGTTCTGAGAGAGGGTGATGGAGAGGGGTGGAAGATAGGGGTGGTGAGAACTAAGAGAGCTGTGGGAGACAGGCTTCCTCATGAACTTGGGCCCTCAGCTGGGTCACATCATAAGTTAGTATTTATCCATGCACGCTGGAGGGAAAAATGGGTTTCCTGGCTAAAGCCATCACCAGCAGAAGCCCAGAAATAGGAATGGCCATGCTCCTGGCATATTACAGAGAACTGTCTGAACAGGAGACAGTGTTCAAAGACAGGAGGACGGGCCTGGACAGCCTGGTGGGGAGGGCTCAGGGCCTGCAAAACCAGACAGAGGGATTGAAAGCAGGTATGACAAAAAGCAGAGTGCTGAACGGGCTTTGCTACAGGGCAGGCTGGTGGTTATATGAGCTTTGCAGAACCTTTGAGCCCCAGGGAAGTGAGCAGGAATCATCTGATGTTCTAGAGTTCCTTTGCAGACTCCTAATGGAGCTGTGGGGAAGGATGGCTATGAGAAGGTGTGATGTTAAGCAGGAAGACCTTTCTTTAAATGGGAACACCTGTGATGGGAAGCTAACTGTAACTGTATATAAACTGTATATATATATATATATACTTCTATGTGTGTGTGTATATATATATATATACTTCTATGTGTGTGTGTATATATATATATATATACTTCTATGTGTGTGTGTATATATATATATATATACTTCTATGTGTGTGTGTGTGTATATATATATATACTTCTATGTGTGTGTGTGTATATATATGTATACTTCTATGTGTGTGTGTGTATATATATGTATACTTCTATGTGTGTGTGTGTATATATATGTATACTTCTATGTGTGTGTGTATATATATGTATACTTCTATGTGTGTGTGTATATATATATATATACTTCTATGTGTGTGTGTATATATATATATATACTTCTATGTGTGTGTGTGTATATATATATATACTTCTATGTGTGTGTGTGTATATATATGTATACTTCTATGTGTGTGTGTGTATATATATGTATACTTCTATGTGTGTGTGTGTATATATATGTATACTTCTATGTGTGTGTGTGTATATATATATACTTCTATGTGTGTGTGTATATATATATATATACTTCTATGTGTGTGTGTATATATATATATATACTTCTATGTGTGTGTGTGTATATATATATATACTTCTATGTGTGTGTGTGTATATATATATATATACTTCTATGTGTGTGTGTGTATATATATATATACTTCTATGTGTGTGTGTGTATATATATATATATACTTCTATGTGTGTGTGTGTATATATATATATACTTCTATGTGTGTGTGTGTATATATATATATATACTTCTATGTGTGTGTGTGTATATATATATATACTTCTATGTGTGTGTGTGTGTATATATATATATACTTCTATGTGTGTGTGTGTATATATATGTATACTTCTATGTGTGTGTGTGTATATATATGTATACTTCTATGTGTGTGTGTGTATATATATGTATACTTCTATGTGTGTGTGTATATATATATATACTTCTATGTGTGTGTGTATATATATATATATACTTCTATGTGTGTGTGTATATATATATATATACTTCTATGTGTGTGTGTGTATATATATATATACTTCTATGTGTGTGTGTGTATATATATATATATACTTCTATGTGTGTGTGTGTATATATATATATACTTCTATGTGTGTGTGTGTATATATATATATATACTTCTATGTGTGTGTGTGTATATATATATATACTTCTATGTGTGTGTGTGTATATATATATATATACTTCTATGTGTGTGTGTGTATATATATATATATACTTCTATGTGTGTGTGTATATATATATATATATACTTCTATGTGTGTGTGTATATATATATATATATACTTCTATGTGTGTGTGTATATATATATATATATACTTCTATGTGTGTGTGTATATATATATGTATACTTCTATGTGTGTGTGTATATATATATGTATACTTCTATGTGTGTGTGTATATATATATATATATATACTTCTATGTGTGTGTGTATATATATATGTATACTTCTATGTGTGTGTGTATATATATATATATATACTTCTATGTGTGTGTGTATATATATATGTATACTTCTATGTGTGTGTGTATATATATATGTATACTTCTATGTGTGTGTGTATATATATATGTATACTTCTATGTGTGTGTGTATATATATATGTATACTTCTATGTGTGTGTGTATATATATATGTATACTTCTATGTGTGTGTGTATATATATATGTATACTTCTATGTGTGTGTGTATATATATATATGTATACTTCTATGTGTGTGTGTATATATATATGTATACTTCTATGTGTGTGTGTATATATATATATGTATACTTCTATGTGTGTGTGTGTATATATATATATACTTCTATGTGTGTGTGTATATATATATGTATACTTCTATGTGTGTGTGTATATATATATGTATACTTCTATGTGTGTGTGTATATATATATGTATACTTCTATGTGTGTGTGTATATATATATGTATACTTCTATGTGTGTGTGTATATATATATATATATACTTCTATGTGTGTGTGTGTATATATATATATATACTTCTATGTGTGTGTGTATATATATATATATACTTCTATGTGTGTGTGTGTATATATATATATATACTTCTATGTGTGTGTGTGTATATATATGTATACTTCTATGTGTGTGTGTATATATATATATATATACTTCTATGTGTGTGTGTATATATATATATATATACTTCTATGTGTGTGTGTATATATATATGTATACTTCTATGTGTGTGTGTATATATATATATATATACTTCTATGTGTGTGTGTATATATATATGTATACTTCTATGTGTGTGTGTATATATATATGTATACTTCTATGTGTGTGTGTATATATATATATGTATACTTCTATGTGTGTGTGTATATATATATGTATACTTCTATGTGTGTGTGTATATATATATGTATACTTCTATGTGTGTGTGTATATATATATGTATACTTCTATGTGTGTGTGTATATATATATATGTATACTTCTATGTGTGTGTGTATATATATATGTATACTTCTATGTGTGTGTGTATATATATATATGTATACTTCTATGTGTGTGTGTATATATATATGTATACTTCTATGTGTGTGTGTATATATATATATGTATACTTCTATGTGTGTGTGTGTATATATATATATACTTCTATGTGTGTGTGTATATATATATGTATACTTCTATGTGTGTGTGTATATATATATGTATACTTCTATGTGTGTGTGTATATATATATGTATACTTCTATGTGTGTGTGTATATATATATATATGTATACTTCTATGTGTGTGTGTATATATATATGTATACTTCTATGTGTGTGTGTATATATATATGTATACTTCTATGTGTGTGTGTATATATATATATATACTTCTATGTGTGTGTGTATATATATATATATACTTCTATGTGTGTGTGTGTATATATATATATATACTTCTATGTGTGTGTGTATATATATATATATACTTCTATGTGTGTGTGTGTATATATATATATATACTTCTATGTGTGTGTGTATATATATATATATACTTCTATGTGTGTGTGTATATATATATATATATACTTCTATGTGTGTGTGTATATATATATATATATACTTCTATGTGTGTGTGTATATATATATATATATACTTCTATGTGTGTGTGTATATATATATATATATACTTCTATGTGTGTGTGTATATATATATATATATATACTTCTATGTGTGTGTGTATATATATATATATATACTTCTATGTGTGTGTGTATATATATATATATACTTCTATGTGTGTGTGTATATATATATATATATACTTCTATGTGTGTGTGTATATATATATATATACTTCTATGTGTGTGTGTATATATATATATATATACTTCTATGTGTGTGTGTATATATATATATATACTTCTATGTGTGTGTGTATATATATATATATATATATACTTCTATGTGTGTGTGTATATATATATATATATATATACTTCTATGTGTGTGTGTATATATATATATATACTTCTATGTGTGTGTGTATATATATATATATACTTCTATGTGTGTGTGTATATATATATATACTTCTATGTGTGTGTGTATATATATATATATACTTCTATGTGTGTGTGTATATATATATATATACTTCTATGTGTGTGTGTATATATATATATATACTTCTATGTGTGTGTGTATATATATATATATATACTTCTATGTGTGTGTGTATATATATATATATATACTTCTATGTGTGTGTGTATATATATATATATACTTCTATGTGTGTGTGTATATATATATATATATATACTTCTATGTGTGTGTGTATATATATATATATACTTCTATGTGTGTGTGTATATATATATATATATACTTCTATGTGTGTGTGTATATATATATATATATACTTCTATGTGTGTGTATATATATATATATATACAGGAAGAGCGCTCTCCCACCCACCATTAGCATTTGTGCAATTCCTTTCAGAGAACAGATTGAAAACTAAGCCATTAGTTGTTCATTTCAACATTTAGCATTTTGGAACTTGGTAATGATGAATCGTTCCTTTAAGGACTCTGAATAAAAGTCACTCTTAGCTCCTATTCTAGGTTTCTGTTTGGCTTGCTTCAATGAATGTAAGAATCAGCATGGTTTTGTTTCACAAAGCCCTAATACAAATGTTACTAAGTAGAATAACATAGTGCTTTTAACGAAGTACTTTTGAACTGCATATCTATCATGAGACTCTATCTTGGTTCCTCATTACTAACAATATTAGCAAACAGAGAATTGAGGACTTAAATGAGTTAAATTTTCTGACTGCTCCCAACAAATCTAGCGCATATTGGATACGAAGAGGAAATTGCTAACTTACCGCCTCTGCAGGGGAATGATGTTTCTGCCTTTTTGTTTTTTATCTTTTGTTGTCTTTCAGAAGTTACAGTCCCACCCCACAGTCATGCTTTTTGCACTTATCGCACTGGAAAAGTTTGCACAGACAAGTAGGTATAGTGACTTCTTGCACTAATGATCTTCCGTATCGGTTGTTAAAAATCTTATTTTTCTTACTTACTGGATGAGCTTATGCTTTGAGCCCCATCAAACGTGCACATGTTCTGTTTTTCTCTGGGTAGATTGCCTCAAGGCCAGTAAGATGTAACAGGGACAGAAGCCAAGAGTCTTCCCACCTAAGAATCAAAACTTGTGACCACAGTTACTCACTTTTTATAGCTAAAAAGTTAGCAATGAGATTGCTACTTCCCAGAAAATAGTTGAGGCTCTTGGGCTAGGTCATTATTCTAGTTTCCACGTTTTCTGATTGCCTCTCCTCACTCCTTCCTACCCCTTACCTGCCCCGCAAATCATCCTACTCTTTCATGGTTGATTCAGTGTGTCTGTCTTCCCAAACAGGTGAAAATAAATTGACTATCTCTGAATCCAGTATTACTGACCGACTCATCACATTGGAGTCCTGGGCTGATGATCCTGATTATCTGAAGCGTCAAGTCGGTTTCTGCGCCCAATGGAGCTTAGACAATCTCTGTAAGTAGGCGTTGTGCTTTATTAAAATGCCTGCTTCCATATCCAAACCCATTTCTTATATACGATCACTGTTCTTCATTTTGTTAATAGTGAGTGTGACATTTTCCTTGAAAGGGCCTATACTGTAGGTTGGCCGTATTGTAGCAGAAAAGTATTCTAGGGACTCTCCAAACAAGAAGTATATGGCATACTTCTTTTTTTTTTTTTTTAAAGATTTTCTTTCTTTCTTTTTTTTTTTTTTTAAGATTTTATTTTATTTATTTGACAGAGAGAGACACAGCGAGAGAGGGAACATAAGCAGGGGGAGTGGGAGAGGGAGAAGCAGGCTTCCCGCTGAGCAAGGAGCCTGATGCGGGGCTCGATCCCAGGACCCCGGGATCATGACCTGAGCCGAAGGCAGACGCCCAATGACTGAGCCACCCAGGCACCCCTTATTTATTTATTTGACAAAGAGAGACACAGCGAGAGAGGGAACACAAGCAGGGGGAGTGGGAGAGGGAGAAGCAGGCTTCCCACCGAGCAAGGAGCCTGATGCAGGGCTCAATCCCAGGACCCCGGGATTATAACCTGAGCCGAAGGCAGACGCCCAATGACTGAGCCACCCAGGCGCCCCTATATGGTATACTTCTAATTTCAGCACTCTCCTGTTCAAAAACTTTTACTGGTCCCCTACTTCCTGCTGCATCTGGGCCATTAATCATATGGCAGTGTCCAATCAAGTCTTCCCTACACAAACTGTCTCCTCACTGTCCTACAAGCAGGCCCCAGTCATCCCGATCTCTCTAGGCTTTTTCCTCACTTGGAGTTCCCTCTCTTTACTCTTCTAATCCTAACATGGCTCTTCAAAACTCAAGACACGTCTGACCTACGCCAAGAGGGCTGCTCCTGGCTTTTCTTTTTCTCCTCCAAGGGCTGCTAGAACGAAAACCATCCTACTACTAAATCCTCACTCCCCCTCCATAGTTAGCATTGTGCTAAGGCATGGCTGGGTGTGTGTGCCCCCCTCCCACCGCAGCACTGTGGAGAGTTGCTTTGTGCACAGCCTGCGCGGTGCCAATGAAAGAATCATTCCGAGGGGCGCCTGGGGGGCTCAGCTGTTAAACATCTGCCTTCAGCTCAGGTCATGATCCCGGGGTCCTGGGATCGAGCCCCGCATCGGGCTCCCTGCTCAGCGGGAGGCCTGCTTCTCCCTCTCCCACTCCCCCTGCTTGTGTTCCCTCTCTCGCTGTGTCTCTGTCAAATAAATAAATAAAATCTTTAAAAAAAAAGAAAGAAAGGAAAAGATAGAATCATTCCAAAAAGGTATAATTTGGCTTTTATTGCATGCATGATAACAAATATAGGGAACAGAAGCCTAAACCCAGCAGTGCCGTCCCAGCTTGTCCCAGCTTTGGCTTGATTGATCCTCATACGGTCGTGCAGCGGAAAGGCAAGGTTTTAAGTCTCCCTACCTATCCTGCCATTTCTGAGCACCCCCACCTCTTAACCAGGATGGCAGCCAGCGAAGACACTAGCTTTTTTTCCACAACAGCCTGCCTTAGAGACATGACCACTTTTTCTTTTGCAGTTTTAAAAGACAGTAGGCAGCTGACCTATGAGAAAGTGGACCTGAATAGCATTAGGGCCATGCTGAATAGCAACGATGTCAGCGAGTACCTGAAGATCTCGCCTCATGGCTTAGAGGTAAAGCTTTCATGGACGGAACATGTGGGGGAAAAAATCTTGTTCTCATTTTCACGCCCTGGTTCTGAACAAAGAGCCATTTCTAGCAGAATAGATGGAAGTGTCAGGTGTAGAATTTAGTGATTCATCACTTACATACAACACCGGTGCTCGTCACAACCAGTGCCCTTCTTTAATCCCCATCACCCATTTAATCCATCCCCCCGCCCACCTCCCCTCTGGCCACCCTCGGTCTGTTCTCTATAGACAATTTGATTTAAATATGTCTGTTTTCAATCTCTGCCGCTTTATTCAGCTAAAGGCGCAAAGACTAGTGTTTTCTGAGAGAGGCCCTTCCTTTTTGAATCCCTGCATCACAGTTGTATTCTGGCTAGTGCTCCCCTCCTCCCTGGACGGTGGAAGTGTTGCTGATTTCGTGGTGCAGGTTGATGGAAGCTGCTGATGCACAGGAAGGCACCATCAGGCACCAGACACATCAGGATGAAAGAGCTGTTTGAAGAATGGCTGCAGACAGCTCTTTGATCTTACGTTATTGCCAAATGCCTGCCGTGGTTTTCTGCTTTCAATTATTTTTAGGTACCCCATCTCATACCCTTCAGTGTCCTCCTCTCTCTGCATCCTAACACATGCAGGATAAGGCCATGTTGATGCATTCGTAAAAGATTCTACTGGGAGGGTAAAGCTCTATAAGTACTTCAAAAAAGAAGCCAGTAGCCCCCGTTAATGGTTACTGCAGCCATCTTTGAGGCCTTCCAACCCTGTTAGAACTCCCTAGGAATAAAACTATAAGAGAGAGCATGCTTCTTTCTGTTTTGTACTTCGTATCACTGAGGATGCACAGAGAAGGAAACGACCGTCCACCTGAAGCTTTAATAAGGAAAAGGACATTCCACGTCTAGGCAGTCACTTAACTTCCATGGTCTTCAGGCATTGACGGTGGGCTGTCGCACGCTTTGGTTTTGCCAGGCTCGCTGTGATGCCTCCTCGTTTGAAAGCGTGCGTTGCACCTTTTGCGTGGATGCCGGGGTGTGGTACTACGAAGTCACCGTGATCACTTCTGGTGTCATGCAGATCGGCTGGGCCACACGAGACAGCAAATTTCTCAATCACGTGAGTACCCTAGAGAACGGTGTAAATGGGGACAACAGCAGTTTTTTGGCGAGTGGGTGGAGGACACAAATTTTCCAGATGGGTTTGCACAATGATCATTTCTCGGGCTGAACCACATGCTGCCAGATCCGACACAAGGGTTTGCTAACCCGGTTCAGAAATAGGAAAACACAAGGGAAATCGCCCCTCGGTTTTTTTTTCCCCCGAGTTTTAAGTTTGCACCTAGAGGTTGGCTGTGTCCTTTGTCTTTGTAGGCCCTCCTCCGGTGCCAGCCACATCTCTGGCTCAGTTTTTATATTGGAACCCGTGATGACTTTTACCTTGCATTTAAGCTGTAAGAACTTTGTAGGAATTCTCTTCCTTTCATAAAATACTAAATGTTGGCTTGACTTCTTTTACTTGACTTTTACTTTGTAACTAGTAGGCACATTTGTTTTCAATATTTAGCATTTATCTTTTGTTATAGAAAGCGGTCACGTAAAGAGGGAAGAAGAAACCCACTAGAGGAAGCAGGATTCATCTACCGCGACTTGAGTATCAGAGGCTGGGGTTCCTCCCTTTCCTATAGATGTTGATTTCTTGCCAATATATACCCTTCAGATGTCAGCCTGAATAGCTTTCTTGTGTTATTCCAGTTTTAAGCTGTTTGGAATTAATCCAGTTTTGATTTGGACTCTTAATGGACATAGGAGTTTTACCCTTTGAACTGGGAAAACCCCTTGGATTATTTTGTTAATCTAAACAATAGTCTCCCATATGTAAGGTCCTAGGATAGGTTTTAGAAGTGAACCAAACTGAGCCTGCCTGCCAGAAGCATAGTTTTGGAAGGGGCCCTTCCAGCGAGGCTGTATAGCATCTTGGAATTGTGCATAGCGTTTTGCCAAACTCCTTGCTGGAGAGACAACTGGAGGAAGGGGACCAGTAGAGAGGTCAATTCTTGTCCAGGATAGAAAACTAGACCCCAGACTGCTCTTGCTTTCGTTGGGAACTTACCCTGATGAAGGGCCTCCTCTTTGACTGGGCCTTAATTAAAACCTGGAAGCGTGGGGCTTGATTGTGGCACCATGAAGTCAGAAGTACATGGGTCTGGAGAACAGTGCCAATTAATAATTAATAAAATCTTTAAAAAAAAAAGCACTTAAAATAATTTAAGATCCCATCCACTCTTTTAACAATAAAATAACTGTGAAATAATTAAAAGGCAGTAAGTAATAAAAGCTGCCAAGGACCTATATGATGCTCCAGTTAAGCCCACCTCAGAATAACTATTAGCTGGTCATCCACTCTAACCTTTCTCTTGCCTCCAGTTTTGAAATTTCTGAGCATGTGGTTGTTGTGAAGTCTACTACATGCAAGAAAGATGTTTGCCCAGCTACAATGAAGTGGAAAGCACACCAGTCTTGGAATCAGAAGATTCCAGCATCCAGACTTGACTTTCTGAGTAATGATTTGTCCTTGGCAACATGGTTGACCTCTCGGAGCCTTTATTTCCTCTTAAAGTGGGGTATAATGCCACCAGCCTCAGAGGGGTTAGTGAAGATTCAGTGAACTAACACATGTGAAACTTGGGAGGTATTTGGTGGTGAAGTCATGATCTAGTCACAGAGAACCAGGCCTTGAGGTCAGAATTTTGGTATCTTCCAAGAACCATAGGCTTCCTTCATCCAAAAAGCTTCGAATTCCAGCCACCAGGTTGATGGTTACGAAAGACACTTTTCCCAGAACATAGCAGGCAGAGCTTGCTAATCTTCTGGGCCCTGTCTCCCTCCAGGAAGGCTACGGCATCGGGGACGACGAATACTCCTGCGCGTACGACGGCTGCCGGCAGCTGATTTGGTACAATGCCAGAAGCAAGCCTCACCTACACCCGTGCTGGAGAGAAGGTATTCGTTCCTCTCTGTGAATTTATCAACTAAGTGAAGACATCTGGGTATGATGAGGCATCTATTATGTTAGGCCTTAAAATATTTTAATGGAAGATTTAATGTGAAAAGGGATATGAACCTTTGTATTCCCTGTCATGGATGTGAACAGTATTCTCCTGATAAGTTCACCTCTGGTGGGGCCCTTCCTTTAGCAAAACCATTTCGGACTATAAAATTCTTAATTTAGTGGGGGAAATGATAAGATTAATATGAATTCAGGGTGCCTGGGTGGCTCAGGTCATAATCCCAGAGTCCTGGGATCGAGCCCCGCATTGGGCTCCCTGCTCAGCAGGGAGTCTGCTTTGCCCTCTGCCCCTCCCCCCTGCTTTGCTCTTTCTCTCTGTCTCGCTCACTCTCAAATAAATAAATAAAATCTTAAAAAAAAAAGGGGGTGCCTGGGTGGCTCAGATGGTTAAGCGTCTGCCTTCAGCTCAGTTCATGATCCCAGGGTCCTGGGATCAGGCCCTGCATCGGGCTCCCTGCTCGGTGCAGAGCCTGCTTCTCCCTCTCCCTCTGCCATTCCCTCCACTTGTGCTCTCTGGCTCTGTCTCTCTGTCAAATAAATAAATAAAATCTTAAAAGAAAAAAAAAGATAAATATGAATTCTAGTTTCCTCGAACTCACAACCCCGACAGCAAGAGTAGCAAGTTCCATTGACTGAGCCAGCCAGGCGCCCCTCTGGGTACATGCTTGCATCAGAGCATCCAGGGAGATACGCTGGGAGGATGCTGACATTGTAATGCCGGTAAAATGAGGATTTTTCAGAGACCAGATGGGAATAGGCACTCTTCAGTGGCCACATTCTGGTCCCCTCTAGAGCAGCTTTTAAGGACCATTTGAGCACTTTCAGCCTCAAACACACCTGCCCAGCTTCCATTCTCCAGACATCAGGCTTGGGGTGATGCAGCAGGGGCACATGCTGCCAGGACTCTTAATCATGGCTCTAGGATTTTAGCAGGAATGTATCTTATCAACTTACCTTACGATCTCTTTTGCCCCATTCAGGTGTTCATTCTGTCCAAGGCCTTAGACCCAGGAAAATATTTATTAAGGAAAGATTCAAGCAGCAAAGTTATAGCCATGCAGTTTGTTAAAGGGTTAGATTATTGAGTCTTTTTACCCCGAACTAAATACAGAGAAAACAGGTGTTTCCCCCCCCCCCCCCCTCCCCGCTATGGCCCCACTGCACTGGAGGATGGTATTCTTGGAGGGCCTTCTGGTGGCCCCACTTCGTTCTGAAGATGTAGAGCCATATGGTAGGGGATGGAACCTCTGGAAAGATTATACTCCCGGCTTTGAACAGTATAGGGGAGAGAACCCAGCTCCTTCTCCAAGCATCTCTCTTTTGGTTTCATGCCCTGATCAGCATTATAGATGTCAACTGAATTTTCAGGCATGCTAAGAGAACAGGAATCTGACCACTCCTGTGAGGGGATGGCTCCACTTAATTAGCTCCATTGATAGTGTGGGAAAAGAGGAAACCTGAGAAGCCTATATAAGCCCTCCTCTTAACAGGCGGGTTCTTAAGGGAACACAAAGCCTCTCCGTTTAGCAGACCGTAAGATGGAGGCACTGTCCTCAAAGATTGCCTCATTTGGGGTTTTAATAATTTTTAAAAGGATTACTGAAGTAATATGTTTAGCATAAAAATTTGGAAAATAGGGGGGGGAAAGCAAAATGAAAATCCCTCGTAATTTTTTTTAAACACTTAAAATTTGGTGTATGTATTTTTTGCTCTTGTTATATTCATATGCCTTGAAGTTTTGCAGGTTATTAAATAACATTATTTTTAAAGATTTTATTTATTTGAGAGAGAGACAGAGAGAAGAGAGCACAAGCAAGGGAAGCGGCAGAGGGAGAAGGAGAAGCAGGCTCCCCGCTGAGCAGGGAGCCCAATGCGGGGCTTGATCCCAGGACCCTGGGATCGTGACCTGAGCCAAAGGCAGATGCTTAACTCACTGAGCCACCCAGGTGCCCCAAAATAATGTTATTTTTAATGGCTTTTTCAATAGCCCATTTTATCATTAAACTCTATCAACCAATGCCCCAAGAGATTGGAGAGTGGTGCTGTGATTTTTAAAATTATGATTTAAAAAAATATTATAAACCATTCTGGTTTTCTCAGGATAAACCCCTCGAAGGGAAACTTCTCTAGCCTGGGGGATACAGCTTTTGCGATCTATTGGCAGATTCTCCTCCACCAGCTTTGAGTATCCATATTCCTTGTCGTCACTGTATAATTTCATGTGCTTATCTTTGACAGTTTAAAAGGCAAAAACTTTTGAGTGAAGACGAATGTTTGTTTGTTTTTTTAACATGTTTTTGGGCAGTTGTTATCTCTGAGAGTTGAAACTCACCAGAGAGGCAAGGTAGCACAGGATTTTGACCTTGCCATATTTCACTGATCCCAAAATGCCATTTTTCCACATTTTAACATCTTCGAAATTGGGATGCAGCTTATAATTGATGGCTTGTCATAGATTAATTGGCAGCATTTTCTTCTTATTGGTACATTAAAATATTAGATCAGCTGCAAAAGAAGCAAGGAAGATGAATGTGTTAATACATAGCTACAGATGCAGATTTAATACAGTGATGTATTTAACCCTTGAGACACTGAGCAGAACCCTGGCAGTAGTACATACCCTTACCCTAACAATGTTCCACTTTATCCTCTAGGAGACACAGTAGGATTTCTGTTAGACTTGAATGAAAAGCAAATGATCTTCTTTTTAAATGGCAACCAGCTGCCTCCTGAGAAGCAAGTCTTTTCATCTACTGTGTAAGTAGCTTTCCTCAGTCAAAAATTTGAGTAGATTCATGTAGTTCACTTTTCTCCAGAAAAAGACTTTGTCCATTTATGTGGTCAGTTGTGATGAGAAGTCATTTTATTTCGAGTCACTGGGGGCCTATCTGATCATACCTACAACTGTCCTGAAGTTTGATATAGGAAGATGAGGGCAGGATATTGTCAGGGTCACAGTCCTGTCTAGGTTAGTGAACAGAATCTGTCACCCTTTCTGCTAGGGTACAACATCTCAAAGCCACTTTGTGTATATGAGCTTTACTTTGTTTTCATGAATTCTCTTGACCTCTGTCCTCATTTTTATTTGTAGATCTGGATTTTTTGCTGCAGCTAGTTTCATGTCGTATCAACAATGTGAGTTCAATTTTGGAGCAAAACCATTCAAATATCCACCATCTATGAAATTTAGCACTTTTAATGACTACGCCTTCCTCACAGCTGAAGAGAAAATCATTTTGCCAAGGTAAGGAATCTGCTTAGGCTGTCTGCAGACTTTCACATGCATCTCATGAGAAGCTGAAATAGCAGTTCCTTGAGAGATTTTTTTCAGCTTTTTATAAATAATTTTGAAAACCTGAGTAAAATGGATGACCTCCTAGGAAATAAAAATTACTCAAAGAGATCTCAGAAGAGATAAAACAAACCAGTTATTATAACAAAATTAACTGAAACAAAGTAAGAGGTATGTCCCCCAAAAACACCAGATCCAGGTGGTTTCACAGGAGATTTCCACCAAATTTTTAAGTAACAGACAACTTCATTACTATTTAAGATGTTACAGAACCCTCAGGGTGCCTGGGTGGCTCAGTTGGTGAAGTGTCTGTCTTAGCTCAGGTCATGATCCAGGGTCCTGGGATCAAGCCCCGCATCTCGGGCTCCCTGCTCAGTGGGGAGTCTGTTTCTCACTCTCACTCACGCTCTGTGCTCGTTCTCTCTCAAATAAATTTTTAAAAAAATGTTATATAATCAGTTGCTCCTCACAATCCTGGAACAGCAGCTCTTTAATAAATGTCCCCATGCTTTAATAAAACCACCTTTTCGCACCAAAAAAAAAAAAAAAAAAGTTACAGAACCCAGAAAGAAATCATTCCAAATAATTTTTATGAGCTAAATAACATCGGTATAAAAACCAGACAATATAACACATGCACATACACGAAGAAGCCCCTCAAACTAACTCTACCTGAATGTCAATGAAAAATCCTAAATATTAGGAAATCAAGTACATCTTTTAACAGATGTGCTTTGAACTTCGGGATTTAATGAAACATATTTCTTGTTGGGTTTAGCTACTCGGCAAAGATGCCAACACTGTTCTGCAGCCCTTAGGACAATGAATGCCATCTTGGATAAAATTTCACAGCCCTTCTTTGCCAAAAATTGTGCTTGGCCTTAATTATCTCCTTGGATGAATACCTGCTTTCCTCCCTTACGAGATGAACGTGATCTGTTCCTTAAGCTGGGAAAGACTCCAGCTGCTTCCTGGTAATGACCTCAACTTGAAGCTTGTTTCACGATATGAGCCAAAAGTTATCATTTTTTAACAGACAGCTTGCTGGGCCTGTGTGAGGAAGGGCCTTCCTGCTACTCATGCCACACGGGTTATATCAATGACAGAGATTCTCCCAGCACTCAAGGAGACCACACTGGCCATGCTGTAGCCAGGGTTGAGCCGTCATGCCCCTGAAGGTATCTGTAACACAATGTTGTAATCCTCGCTCCTGTTTTGTCTGAAAAAGCAGGTCTGTAAACAGCCCTTCTGGGCTGTGCTTCACCTTGGACTCGGTGTCTCAAGGCTGAAAAGCAGCTCAGCAGTTTCCAGATGAACCAGAAAATGTCACTTGGTGACCCAGCAGCTTTGCCTGCTACAGCAGAAGCTCCGTAATATAGCAGGAACAGAAGGGCCACTTACATACCGGCTCAGGGACCTGAGGGTCATTCTTCCCTTCAACTTGTCTTGGTGCCTGACAGAGATTCTGAACTTTAAATTCCTCTTGGTGATCGTCTGAAGTAATACCTCGCTCGTCTGGCGTACCTCGTTCCTTTATTGCTTGGCCTGTCATCTTGGATGTCGCCCAGCAAGCGGCCTGCCTTGTGACGTACACCCTGAAAGGGGAGGGCAGGCCCCAGGAATTCCGTTGGAGGCCGGCCTCCGCTCGCACTGCTCCAGCATTTAGGGAACCGCCCCTGCAGAATTAAACTTGGCAAAAGTCAGATGGCAATAGGTGCTCTGACAGCAACCCTGGCTCGGGAGTCGGAGGCTGATCAGGCCGCAGAAACCTCCTGCTGCTACGTTGCACCCTTTAACCTTCCAGTTGCACCTCGATGCAGGTTGTGACATTAGGTGTGTATGTGCCTGAGACCGTTTTCTATGCCATTAATATTTTCAGCCAGTGTTCCAAAAGCTTCTATGCAGCTTGTATTTGTTTACTCATATATTCCTTTCTGGCCTCATGGTAGATCATGGCCCTGTGACTATCTGGGATCTTGTAAATTGTTCTATATTGTATAGACTCTCTAATTCTTCTCCTTCATTGATTCTTTTTTCCCCTTCTTAACCTTTTTATTATGAGAAACTTCAAATACACACAAAAGAAAACAAGAACAGTACAGTGAAGCACCATATCTCCACCTCTCAGCAACAGTGGCCATGATTGTAGAACTGCAGGCTTCCTTCATCTGTTAATAACTCCATTATCATTCCAGGTTCCCTGGCCAGAATCCCAGAGTATCTTTGACACCTTACTTTCTGCTCTTCCTACATCCTATCCCTCAGCACACCCTGGGAGCTGTGCCTTCAGAATACATCTCAAATCCAACTACCGCTTATCACCCTCACTGCTGCCACCATCATCCCAAGCTGCCATCATTTCCCACCTGGATTATTTTCACCCTGCTCCTTAGTTGGTTTCCTGTTCCTACCTGGACCCCCTTCAGTCTATTCAACACAGCTTCCAGAATGATTTTGTTACGGCTTTAATCAGATCATGCCCTTCCCTGCTCAAAAGACTCTAGTGGCTTCTCATTTCACTTAAGGTGAAAGCTTAAATCCTTACAGTGACCTAGTAGGCTGTACACGATTTGTCCTCTCCTCTCCTTTATTACTTCACTGATTTTATCTCCTACCCTCTCCCATTTCTTCATGCTCCTTATTCAGCCACCTTGGCCTCCTTGCTGCTCCTGAAACATACCAGATTATAGCCTCAGGGCCTTTGCACTTGCTATTCTTGCTACTAGAATGGGCCAGTGTGTGTTTTCCAAGGCCACCCAGCAATTAGCTCCATTCTGATGCTGTCTTCCCATGATCTCCTCATCATCTTTGATTAATTTGCTAAGAGTGGCTCACAGAACTTAGGAAAATAGTTTACTTACTAGTTGACAATAAAAGGATATAATACAGGAACAGATGGAAGCGATGCAGAGGGCAAGGCCAAGGAGCCTCCATGCTCTGTGAATGCGCCACTCTCCCGAAACCTCCACATGTTCACCATCCCTGAAGATTTTCAAGCCCTCTCCTTTTGGGTTTTTATGGTGGCTTCATTATGAAGGCGTGATTGATGAGAACATTGGTCATTACTGATTGAACTCAATCTCCAGCCCCTCTGCCCTCCTGGGAGGTGGGGGGAGGAGTGAAAGTTCCAACCCACTAATTACAAGGTTGGTCCCCCTGACAACCAGCCCAAAACTTAGGTTAACTAGGGGCTTTTCAAAAGTTGTCTAATTAACATAACAAAAGACCTGTATTGCTCTCATCTCTTAGGAAATTTCCAGGGTTTTAGGACCTCTGTGCCAGGAACCCAGATGAAGACCAAATATATATTTATTATAAATTACAATATCACAAATGGTATCTCCAGATATCCACAGGTCTCATTCCCTCACACCCTTCAGGTCAAATGTCACCTTCCGTGGCTGCCATATTTTAAATGGTATCTCCCTGCTTCTCACGTACATACTACCTTATCCTCCTCCCTGCTTTCGTTGTCTTCATACTCCTCTTAAAATTCTATATATTTTACTTTTTCACCTAGTTTCTTTCTAGTCTCCCTTCACTAGAGTGTAAGCTCTCTGAAGGCGGGGATATGTTTTTACTCCTCTCTTCACTGCTAAATCTCCAGGCTTTGGCCCAAGGTGAACAGAGTGAATGTTTCATTTCTCTTGCCCAGCGTCAGGGTTGCACCTTCAACAAAGCAGTTCTGCCTGTTTGCTTTTCTATTTCAAACGGAGTCAAAGTGTGATGCAAGGGTTCTAACCTGAGGTGTGTGGGCTTCCAGAAGAGTCTGTGCTGGACTATCATAAATACCTTGAAATTGTTTTGTTTTGTTTTGTTTTTTAAAGATTTTACTCATTTATTTGACAGAGAGAACGAGAGAGCACAAGCAGGGGGAGCAGTAGAAGGAGAGGGAGAAGCAGGCTTCCTGCTGAGCAAGGAGCCCGATGCGGGGCTCGCTCCCAGGACCCTGGGATCATGCACTGAGCCGAAGGCAGACGCTTAACCATCTGAGCCACCCAGGCGCCCCTTGTTTTGGTTTTATATTTAAGATTTATTTATTTGTCAGAGAGAGAGAGAGCACAAGCAGGGGGAGCGGCAGGCAGAGGGAGAAGCAGGCTCCCTGCTGAGCAAGGAGCCTGATGCGTGGCTGGGATCATGACCTGAACAAAAGGCAGATGCTTAACCGACTGAGCCACCCAGGCATCCCAACACATTGAAATTGTATAAGAACTTGTGTGTGTGCATTTTTCTTGGGTAAGTCTCCTGCTGCTTTTCATCAAACTCTCAGAGCTGTAGGACTTAAAAGTGAAAATTTGCTGGTAAAATAAAGCTAGTACTAGCCTGAGAACCAAAAGATTTGAATTTGGTTCCTGAATCTGTTTACCATGTGTGTGACCTTATGCAGATCATTTCCATGAATTATGCCTTTGTCTGTAAAATGGGAATGACCATGCCTCCGTCATTCTCTACCATAGAAAATCACTCACTATAAGGTTGAAATGAGATGCGTGTGAGAACCTTACTGAACAGAACTTAAGGAATACATCGTATACTTCACATGGACAGAGTATTTTCAAAGCATTTAATATGCAGCACTGCTAATAGGCGCATTTATTTATTGACCAAGTAAGTTTCAAACTACACTTTCTACTCAGGCACAGGCGCCTTGCTCTGTTGAAGCAAGTCAGTATCCGGGAAAACTGCTGCTCCCTGTGTTGTGACGAAGTAGCAGACACACAACTGAAGCCATGTGGACACAGGTAAGAGGGTTTGGTCATTTCTTTTGTGTATTACATTAGGCAAAATTTCATCCTGTTCTAGAATTGCTTTTATAGTTGTCGGGGAGGAAGGAATTCTGCTCTGTCCAGAGTTCCTCTAGCTGGAGTCAGAATTAAATTTGTATTATACAGATTAACAGGAGAAAATCACATTTAGTTTCGTACATATGGGGAATCCACACAGACACGAAATTCCGAAGACAGTCAGGCAAAAGGAGCTATGTATGTCTGCATAAGCTAAGGAAAGGGTAGGGGTGGGGGTAAAAAGGGGAGGAAAGCCGCTAGCAGGAAGGTGAGGGGATGTTTGGAAAACAAAGGTTGCCCAGTTATGCAGATGAAGTTTCTTAGTGTGCTAATAACTCTTCCTGGTAACAGGTCCTCTATTTAAATTCTTTTTAGGCAGTTGCAGGGAGGTCAGAGTCTCTTCTTGAGTCTTTTGGACCTTGATTGTTTTCAGCTCAAAGTAATCTGCATGTCATTGTGGCCCATCCTGGGGCTGCCTGCCCTTGGACCCTACACAGTGTTTCTAGTTCCATAGCTGTTCACTAAAGTTTATTATATACAAAGTGGGCTGAATGAGAAATTAGTTTGCCAGGGAGTGCATGGCTGTCTTCCAGAAAGTACCTGAAGTAGAAGAAGCTGCTTAATGGAAGGCCTCTGTTTTTATTTTGTTTTTTTTTAAGATTTATTTATTTGACAGAGAGAGACACAGCGAGAGAGGGAACACAAGCAGGGGGAGTGGGAGAGGGAGAAGCAGGCTTTCCGCAGAGCAGGGAGCCCGATGCGGGGCTCGATCCCAGGACCCTGGGATCATCACCTGAGCCGAAGGCAGACGCTTAACGACTGAGCCACCCAGGCGCCCCTGTTTTTATTTTGTTTACTCAGTACTGTATTTTAGTATAGTTTTCACCTCACAAAATGTAAACGTTTTAATACCATTTATGAGCCTCTTGGGAAATCCCTTTTAGTTTTTAGGGCCTCCTCGTTTACTTACTGTTTACCCTCCTAACCGTTGAGAAGGCAGTGCCTCCCTCCCGTCTAACCAAGTTTCAGTTGTATGAGATGAATCAGAGGGCAGCCTGGATCCTATAGAAGAGTGTCTAAACATCAGCAAGAGCAACAAGTACAAATGCCCCCAAGAAGGCCTCCCAGCCGAGGTTGGAAACGGAAAAAGGAGCCAGGCGGTGTGCTGGCCCTAACCTGGCCCAGGCATGTGTGCTGACTGTGGAGGAGCAGTACCCAGGCTGATGTTCCAGGCCAGTTCCCTGTAACTCACCATATCCCATACTCTGCCCTTCTCGTCCCCCTCTCCCTCCCCCCCCGCCCTGCTTTTACTTTTGATAGAGCTTTAGCCACCAGGTCTCCTGGGGGTCCAGAGCCTGGAGTGATGGACCCCAGTTTGTCACCTCCAGGTGTGGCTCAGCCTGGGCCCTTCACTCTACCTTGCTGACTTTTGCAATGGGTTGTTAGCTAATTGGCTGTTAAGGGAAGTACAAGCAGTGGATCTCCTTTCACCCTTCGCAGTACCAGTTTCTCTTCTGAAAGAAAGGCACAGCGACTCCAGCTGTGGCTGTTCCTTGGTATCAGTTCTGCAGCCCAAATTCTCAGTTTGAGCACCTTTGAAGGTTTTAGTTATTAGAGCCTCACAGGCAGATGCAAAGTTTAAAGGATGGATATCTCAACACCGTTTTTGATCTTTGTCTCTGGGAGGTTGTTAAGATCCCAAAGAGTAGTATCTGGTCTTACTCATCTTTGAGCTCTCTGGCCATTCTCAGTGGTTTTGCACACAATAAGCACTCAGGAATGGGGGCTGAAATCTAAAAACTTAGAACCAGGTATCTTAAGTATGAGCAGTCTCCATAATAGATATATACAAGACAGGATTGGAAGAGGAAATTTAAAGAGTTGTAAGAAAATTTAAGGGACACCTGAGTGGCTCAGATGGTTAAGCGTCTGCTCAGCTCAGGCATGATCTCAGGGTCCTGGGATTGAGCCCCGTATCAGGCTCCTGGCTCAGCAAGGAGTCTGTTTCTCCCTCTCCCTCTGCCTCTCCCCAGCTCATATTCCCCACCCCCACCCCCCACCCCCGGCCACATGAATAAATTTTTTAAAAAATTTAAAAAACGGCAAAAAAAATTTAGCTCAACTTTCAGCAGCAACAACAATTTTAAAGTGGCGGGGGGGGGGGGGGGGAGAGAAAGGAAATTAAAGTGAATGACTTGATCTGACCCTGGGAAGATATGGACAATCTAAGCATTCCTATTACCATAGAAGAAACTGAGATGATTATCCAAGCTACATTTGCACCCACACTGCTCTCCACCCCACCCTCAGGCAAAAATACTAAGCCCAGATGGTTTCACAAATGAATTCTTTCAAACTTTCAGGGAATAGATTCTATATAAACTCCAGACCAGGGGAGCCTGGCTGGCTCAGTCGGTGGAGCATGCAAATCTTGATCTTGGGGTTATGAGTTTGAGTCCCCTGTTGGGTGTAGAGATTACTTAAATGAGTAAATAAAAAATAAAAACTACAAAAAAAAAAAGGGCTATTTAAGAATACGTACCAAGAAATATGTGGTGCCTGTAAGAAGAAAACTTGTAAACTACTAAAGAATGCAATACGAGACTTGAATAAATGGGTCTGTTCTTAGAAGACTTCTCAGCATTGTAAAGGTGACAATTTTCCCTAAACCCTAATTTTAATTTGGGTCAACCTTTTTTTTTCCCCCTAGAAATAGAAATGCTAATTTAAAATGCTAATTTATGTGATGTAAGGCAAGAAAATTCTGAAAGAGAAGAGTTATGGAGGGCACCCACCCTACCACATCTTAAGATATATTAAAATAAATGCTTATGGGGCACCTGGGTGGCTCAGTTGGTTGAGCGTCTGCCTTCGGCTCGGGTCATGATCACAGGGTCCTGGGATTGAGTCCCACATCGGGCTCTCTGCTCTGCGGGAGGCCTGCTTCTCCCTCTCCCTCCACCTAACACTCCCCCTGCTTGTGCTCGCTCTCTCTTTCTCTCTCTGTCAAATAAATAAATAAAATCATTAAAAAAATAAAATAAAGTAAAATAAAGGCTTATAGTTTGCTCCCAGTATATGAAAAGAATGACAGAACAGTGGAACAGAATAGAAACCCAGAAATGGAACTAATTACATACAAATGAAAATTTAACATATAAAGGCCTTGTGTCAATTCTGCGGTACAAGATGGACTGTTTGATATTGGGATAAATGGCTAGCTGTCTGGGAAAATATCATGTGTCTCTACCCACATATCCACATCTATAAGTTTTTGCTGTGTACATACAGACTTTCTAGAAGAATGTACTTATTCCCAGAAGAGGAAGATGGGGGATCAGAAATGGGAGGAGACTCATTGTTGGTTTATATATTTAGTTCATTTTTTTTTTTTAAAGATTTTATTTATTTGACAGAGAGAGACACAGAAAGAGAGGGAACACAAGCAGGCAGAGTGGGAGAGGGAGAAGCAGGCTTCCCGCTGAGCAGGGAGCCCAATGTGGGGCTCCATCCCAGGACCCTAGGATCACGACCCGAGCCAAAGGCAGACGCTTAACGCCCCTATTTAGTTCATTTTTTAACCATGTGTAATGATTACCCTTTCACTGAACGAACTTGTTAATATTTCAGATTGAGTCGGCACATTGTCGGTTTGCCCTTTGGAAGCACTAACCTAACCAGCGCTTGTATCTTTCTCCTCAGTGACCTGTGCATGGATTGTGCCTTGCAACTGGAGACCTGCCCGTTGTGTCGTAAAGAAATAGTGTCTAGAGTCAGACAGATTTCTCATATTTCATGACACACGTGAAGAGGCATCACGGACTTATTTCTACTCAATTCCAGCCAATGTTGAAGAGAAAAACAAAGAAAAAAAAAAACATCTCTAATCAATTGTGCGCACATTGAAACTTATAGCCATGGCCAGATTTTATGCTAAAAATGGTAGTTTGTCAAAGACAAAATTCTCTTAGAATCTAACCCAACTTGCCAGCCCTGAGAAATTCCTTTTAAGGCCAAGGAAAGCTGAATGCTAACAGCTAGGCCTGTGGTCCTTCCATGAAAAACCATAGGAGACCATGCCCTCCCGAGTGCTGAAACCACACCGGAATTCTCCATGTTGGGTGTATTTGATTGTTTAACAGGATGTTTTGTCTCATTCTAAAGTTTTTATTTGGGGCAGAAGTCGTTATGGAGAAGTAAATAACAGCATTTCTGGGTTAAGCATAACTCCCCGTTGGTCAGAGAGACAGTGGTGTGTTAAGCGTGGATGTTGCACTGCAAGACTTGAATCTATAAACTAGAACCACCCAGGTCAATGCTACGAGGAACATGGAGGGCCTGAAAGAAGGTGCACAGACTGTGGGAAAAAACCCAATTTTTTATATTTCCGTGATTCCAAAGAACATTGTAGTTTTTTTTTAACTGCAGAAAACTGGTGGTATTTTCACATTCATGGTGTTTCTATCCGGTTTCAGTACCCGCATTTTCTGAGGAAAAAATGTTTTAACAATGCAGGAGGAATTCTTAAATTAATTGCAATGTTAGACTGGAGAAAATTTGGTATTTAGGGTATTTTTAAGGTACCATCAAATCAGGTTTTTTGTTTTTTGTTAAAAATTTTTTTTAATCAGTATTGTTTTTGGAGGTAATATACTTTGAAACTCTTGAACTAACAGTCTCAAAAACTCTTAGAAGACAGTCTGAGAGCGCGTATTCCTATTGTTTTAAATAAATACATGTTTTTGAAGAGTAAATTCAATCATGGATTGTTGCCTATGTCTTCATCAAAAGTGTTAATCCCTCTCAGGGTCTCTGGTGAAGACCTTCAAGAGTTTGGTTTTTTCTCCCAGAAAATTGGAAGGTAGAATTGTAAATTCATAGAACTTATTTTATAATGGTGTACCTCAGCAGCTGCCTTTCAATTTATGCCAAGTCCTTACTGAGTTTATACTTGAATAGTAAATATGTCTTCTGAGTTTTACAGTGTCTTAAACTCAATGCACATTTTTTTTTCTTCCTTTCCCACCCTTTCTTGTTTGTAATTCATTAAACTGTCCTATTACAGAGCTGATTTCCTTCCTGGCTGTACTTGTTGGGGTGCTGGATTTTTTTCCATGTCTTTAGTCTTCCGTAAATTCAAATATATATATAAATATATATATGTTCTCTTCTTTAGCTTGTGGTGAATACAGTAATTTGCATTGAAGAAATAAAACATTTGTTGCCTTTTTGACTAAGATTTCACAACTTTCATTGGTGCCTACTGCTAAGGTTCTAAGACCTCATCCTCTCAGTTTTAAGGGCTACTTTCCAGGGTAGGAGAGAGTCAAGTAAAAAGAATTAAGAAGCAAGGGTAATCATTTACTCATCCCGCAGATCTTTATTGAGCACCTAATATGTTCTGGGCACTGTGCCTACATGGTATACAAAACAGATCTGTGCATGGAGCTTACGTCTGATAGTGGGTAGAAGACAATAAATTTCTGTTTATTTTAATAAATTGTTAGTGCCTTAAAAGAAAAGATTAAGGTACTGCGAGAGAGAACGAGGGGCACTTAATTTAGATGAGTGGAAGTGATGAGGGAGCAGAAGGCTAGCTGAGGACAAAGCAGAAGCTGACACCCTACACCCCCACCCCCCATGTGGTATATGTGACATTCCTCAGGCACTCCTGGCTGCCCTAAAGGAAAAACAAATGGTTAACTGATAGAGATCACAGTCTTGCAGAACAGGAGTCTCCCTCAGTTTACAAATGTCCTAGCGATTTACAAGGAAGAAGCTTTCTTACCAATAGCTTAACTTCCAGAGACCCATAACTCGGTTCCTGAAGCCCTAACATCACCTTCCCCTCCATAAAATTAAGGGAGGCTGAGGCAGAAGGAAATGTAAATAAAACTGGATTTCTTCTAAACCTAAAGCCCATTGACAAGTACATGTGATAGGAGGAATGTAACATTCCTCCAGGAAACTCCCAACTGTCTTCACGTTGGTACCTTATTAGAGGGAAAAACAGCCTTGGCTTGACAACAGCCAGGTCTCCATTATCCTGAGACTCTTCTTTAGCATATGACAGCCCTTCTGAACACCCGCTTTGTCCTCAACTCCCCAGCTTCCAAGTATATAATCAGCCACACCTCACAAACCCAGAGCAGCTCTTTCTGCCCACAGGTCCTGTCCCTGTGCTTTAATAAAATCAACTTTTTGCACCAGAGACGTCTTAATTCTTGGTCGTCGGCTCCGGACCTCACTTATATTCTAAAACTTCATCAGAAGGGGGCAGAAGAAACCTCACTGAGGAAGTAATACTAGTAAAAACTCCAAGGAAAAAGTAGAACGTGGCCAGGCAGAAAGACTGAGGACAAGCTTCTAGGACTACACAGCTATGGGAACACAACATTCTAGGTGAAGGCCTAACTAAGGAGGAAAGCTCAGTAAGCTTCAGGATCTGATGGGAGGCCCCCATAGCTCGTAAGTTAGGAACAGAGAGTAGAACAGTGTGCTCCCGTGTTGGAGAGGTCAGGGGACTGCTCATGAAGTCATGCTGAGGATTTTGTATTTTATCCAAAGTGCCACAGAAAACAAAAGAGTTTAAGCATGGAAGTGCTTTGATAATTTTAAAAGATAGCCCTGGCATCTATATGGAGAATGGAAAAGATTGGGGGGGGGGGTGCAGGACAGAGGACAAGCAAAACATGGAAATAGTCCAGTAAGGAGACTTTGGAGTCCAGCAGAGTGGTGAAGGTGGCCTATAAATTCAGTGGAGAAAAATAGCATTGATAGGTAATCTGTCACAAATCAAAGGAATGCAGGAGCCTATTAGCTTTCTAGAAGTCTACCCTTGAATTTTGTTCATAAGTTGTAATCTTGGAACTGCTTCAAAGGGAAAGACCATATAGAAAACTAGGAAATAACAAGCAATGTGGAAGAGAATAAACAGTAGATCAATATTCTGCATTGCATGTAAGCATTTTAAGAGAAATTGAAAGCTAGGCTTTTACTGATGATATATTGTACCACAGAGAAAAAAAATTAAGTTAATGGCATTTCTCCAATGATTTATTGGGTAAATGCTCCCAGGGTTCTAGCAAAAAAAAGTTTTTAATGAATTGCTATCTTTTTGGAATGATTAATAAAGCAAGGTAAAGTTATGGTGCCATTTGCAAACCAGGAAACAAGGATTCAATCACAGAAATCAAAACAATTTCATTTGCAGAAAATGACTCTTGCATGAATTTCCAACACCTTGAATATGTATCCAGGAAACAAACCGTCCAACTAAGATCAGCTCTTTCCAAGACTGGCCATTTTTTATTTATTCACTTAAAACAATTGTTTTAAAGGTTTTATTTATTTGAGAGAGCGAGTCAGATCATGAGCTGGGTGGGGGGGAGAAAGAGGGACAAGCAGACTCCGCACTGAGTGCGGAGCCCAACATGGGGCTCCATCTCACGACCCTGAGATCATGACCTGGGCCGAAATCAGGAGTGGGACGCTTAACCGACTGTGCCATCCAGGTGCCCCCAATTTAATGTAGGAACACCTGGGTGGCTCTGTAGTTTGATTGTCTGGCTCTTGGTTTCGGCTCAGGTCATTATCTCACTGGCTGTGGGATCAAGCCCCCTACCCAGCTCCTCACTCAGTGGGGATTCCGCTTGAAGATTCTCTCCCTCTGCCCCTTCCCCCTCCCAAATAAATAAATCTTTTTTTTTTAAGATTTTATTTATTTATTTGACAGAGACACAGAGAGACGGAACACAAGCAGCGGGAATGGGAGAGGGAGAAGCAGGCTTCCCGCTGAGCAGGGAGCCCGGTGTGGGGCTCAATCCCAGGACCCCGGGATCATGACCTGAGCCGGAGGCAGACACCCAACGACTGAGTCACCCAGGCGCCCCCCAAATAAATAAATCTTAAAAAAAAAATTTTTTTTAATGCTCTACCCACAATCAAAGGATTTAGGAAATGATTATTAATGGAAAACATTTAGTATCTCCAAGTAAGTTTTAAATTTTTCCTTTAAAGGCCACCATTCTGTCTTGAGCAGAAAAATACCATGTTCTGATTTCTAGGAGTATTGTTTGAGAACTCAGGGATTGGAGCCATATATAAGCGTGACGGTTAAACATGGCCTTGGGAGTAAGCCTGGACCCAGTTCCAGCTCCCTGATGCCACTTATCACCTGTATGCAAGTACTTCTAAGCCTTTGTTTCTTAATCTGTAAGATCAAGATAACAAAACCTTTAGAAGTTTCTTTTTTTCTCAGAGTTTCAAGTATTTCAAAAAGACAATGTATTTATATAAATGTTTAGCACAGTAACTGGCACATGCCTGAGTAAATGGGTACCTATTATTTATGCCCATTTGTTCTTTTTTTTTTAATGACTTTTTATTTATTTATTTGACAGAGACAGTGAGAGAGGGAACACAAGCAGGGGGAGTGGGAGAGGGAGAAGCAGGCTTCCTGCTGAGCAGAGAGCCTGAGGAGGGGCTTGATCCCGGGACCCTGGGATCATGACCTGAGCCGAAGGCAGAAGCTTAATGACGGAGCCACCCAGGCGCCCCGCCCATTTGTTCCTAAAGCTGGACATGGTGGGGGCTCCTGGGTGGCTCAGTTGGTTAAGTGTGACTTCAGCTTAGGTCATGATCTCAGGGTCCTGGGATCCAGCCCCATGTTGGGCTCCCCACTCAGCGTGGAGTCCGCTTCTCCCTCTACCCCTCCCCCTACTTGTGCTCTGTCTCTCTCTCAAAAAAATAAAATCTCTTAAAAAAAAAAAAAGGGGACGCCTGGGTGGCTCAGTTGGTTAAGCGACTGCCTTCGGCTCAGGTCATGATCCTGGAGTCCCGGGATCGAGTCCCGCATCAGGCTCCCTGCTCGGCAGGGAGTCTGCTTCTCCCTCTGACCCTCCTCCCTCTCATGCTCTCTGTCTCTCATTCTCTCTCTCTCAAATAAATAAATAAAATCTTTAAAAAAAAAAAAAAAAAAGGCCAGACATGGTGAAGTGAATTAAAAATAGCCACAAATTGTTTGACATCCCTCCCATCTATATAAATGAGGTTTATGTACCCTCCCCTAAAATCTGGATGGGCTCTGTGTCTGTTTGACAATAGAATTCAGTGGAAGTGAGACTGTGCCAGTTTCCAGTCCCTAAATGACTGGCAACTTCCACTTCCTGTCTCTTGAAATATTTGCTCTTGGACCCCGCCACCATGGTGTGAGAAAACCCAAGCATCCCTGGGAAGACGTACATGGAAAGAAACTGAGGAGCCCCCTCCCTGCCAACTACCAGTCCTCTAACAAACATCCACAGCTGAGCTCCCAGCCAAGAGCCAACAATAATTTGCCAGTCATGTGAGTGAGCATGTTGGAAGAAGCTCCTCTAACCCCATTCCAGCTGCCCCAACTGATGCCAAGTGGAACAGAGACTAGCTGTCACTACCAAGTCCTGCCTAAATTGCAGATTAGTAAGCACAATAATCGTTGTTTTAAGCCACTGAATTTTGGGGTGGTTTGTAACAGCAATAGATAACCAGAACAGATGAAATCATCAAGTCTCCTACTCCACTCTGATCCCATATATGATTTAGAAGTAGAAAAAGGGTGGGCAAGTTCATTTAGTCCAGAAGAAATAAGTGGTTTATAAAGAAAAATAGGTCATGAGGAAATGCTGAGGTTGCTTTGAGCCGCAAAACCAGCACTTAACTTAAATGTAATTCAGTCTAGTTAATCAGCAAACCTTTATAGATACCTGTCTTCTACTTGGTGCTAACTATAGTACCTCTGAGAACTGATCTCGTTCACTCTGGATATAACAATGTCTTGGTAACCATTTTTAGTTCCAGAACCCAATGTTATCTATTTTTTTTTTAAATTTTATTTGAGAGCGATAGAGAGCAAGCATGAGTGAGCAGGGGAGGGGTAGAGGGGGAGGGAGAGGACAAGCAGATTACTGGCGCCATCCAATGACCCGGAGATCACCACCTGAGCCAAAAACAGAGTGGACTGCCCAACCAACCAACGGAGCCACCCAGACACCCCTTCACTATTTTATATCCATTCAAAATGTCAGTTCATTCAGGCTGGCCATCTGACCCTCAGATCAAACCTAAGCCAGACCTTAAATCACTCTAGACATGTACCACACATTTTGCCCAAGGGTATAATGCAACCAAAGACACATAACGCCTAGTGGTCCAATCAAGAGAAATCAGCTCTAGGGAATCCTTTTGCAAAATTTGGCAGTTTGGGAGAGGAGTTTTCCTGGAACAAAGTTACCCGATTTCTGATTACGTTGATTCAGTGATTGTCAACTTTTATCTTGCCTAATTAGCCAAGGAACTAATAAATGCCAAATAATGTTTATGATGTGAACATTATCCTTTTGTGTGACTATTATCTTTATGATGTAAATTACAAGACGTCTACCTCTTGCGGTGGGCTTTCTTTCCACAAAAGGGAGTAACTGTCTTGAGAATCAGAGTCTGCATTATCTGATTCAAAAGCTAAGGGATTGGCTCCCAAGAAATCTGCAGTTTACAGTGCTCTTAAAACCCACTTTAAACGATTTAATCTTCTTTTTAAAAAGATATTTATTTTAAAGAGAGCACAAGGGGTTGGGGCAGAGAGATATGGAGAGAATCTCAAGCTGACTCCACGCTGAGTGCGGAGTCCCACGCCAGGATGAATCGCAGGATCCTGAGATCATGACCTGAGCGGAAATCAGAGTCCCACCTCAAGGACTGAGCCACCCAGGCGCCCCCTATTTAATCTTCTTAAATCCTGTAATTTATTCCCAAATTGCAAGTGAAGAAATTGAGGCTCTTCGCTTCCATTCCTTCCTCCATAAAATGGGGGCAATGTGAGATTTAACCGCCACAAAGCGAGAGAACACTCCCGTAACCCCAAGCAAGCGTCCCATTGAGTCTCAAAGGGCTTCCCCTAGCGCCTCTCAATCCCTTTCCCTCACTTCCTCGCCCCATCTTTGCCCCACCCCCGGCGTCAAGCAGCGCGCACCTGTGATTGGCTCTCGGGAAGCGCGAGGCGGCAGAAGGGGTTTGGTGGCCGTGGTGACGGGAGGCGGGGCGCGGGGCCGGGCTGTGGGTAACTGACGCCCGGACCCCACAGCGGCAGCGGCGCGCACTGAGAGGCCTGGCCGGGTGCGGGGGTCCCGCAGGCGCGTGGCCGCTGCCGGGGAGCCTGAGGGCCGGGCCTCGCACGCAGGGCCTACCCGGCTGCGCCGTGAGCGGCCGCGGCGTCGGCGGCGAGGCCTCCTAGATGCGCGTTGGGGCTCTACGGAGCAGAGCGGAGGCTGGGCCCGGGCCGCGAGCAGGGTAGGAGGCCGACCGGCCCGCTCGCCCCGCGGTGGATGCGGCGGCGGCGGCGGCGATGGACGCCCCAGAGGAAGAGAGCTTCGCGCTGGCCTTGTGAGTGACGCCGCCCGGCAGTGCCGGCGCTCGCCTGGGCCTCCGCCCTGTGAAACGGTGTCCTGGAGGGGTGGGATGGGGGTGAGGGACCGCCAAGGCTCCGCCCCAGTTCCCGCCGCCGATTGCGCGGCCGCAGCGACCGCCGGGTTCAGGCCGGGAGGACGGGAGTGCGGCGAGAGTGTCACGCGATGAGCAACGCCTCCATCACAATCCCCCCGCCCCCGCCCCTTAGTCGTCAGCAAAACCTGGCAGCTTTGAGCTGCCGAGGCCGACCACGGGTCAGAGGACCTTCCACCACCACCACCTCCACCATCAACTCCTTCGGGGACTCCTGAGCCGATTGCCCCCCAGGCCAGTATCTCGCTGGCGCCAGGTTCACGCTCACAAGCCGATAGGTGTGGGGTGATAGCGAAGATGCGGTGAGTAAACCTGAAGGACAAACATGCAAGGAGCCTTAAGATGTGCCCTGCGAGCCGTTGCTCCCCTTTATTTGTCCCTTTTGTGGCTCCTTGTGTCCTAACAGGTTTTCTGAAAACGGAGCCATTCAACTTCGATGTCACAAATGTGTCAAGTGGGTTTTCCTGTTCGGAATTGCTACATTAGGCAATAATCATTCTTAATTCGTTGAAGCTGGGTGATGGAAAGTTCACTTTGCTGTTCTTTTTTAGGCATGTTTGAAAATGTCCCTGATACACTTTTTTAAGCGAATTCTTTGAAACAGCACCTAATCCAGTTCTATTTTTCAGCTCTTCCGCCTCTGATGCAGAATTTGATGCTGTGGTTGGATATTTAGAGGACATTATCATGGGTAAGCTTCCTTGAGCCTCAGTCTAACCTGTGCTCTAAATTTAGTTCTTAGACCCTTGCGGTTTGGAGAGTTAATATTGAGAGAAAACAGCAAGCTGAATATAAATTTTAATGTAGCACAGAATAATATTAAGTAAGCCTTACTGTGATTTTAGAGGCAAACATCCCCCATGGTTTTAACAACTAATAACCATAGCTTCAGGTCCTGGGAGGGACTTATTCAGGTAATGGGGCCCTAGACTTTAGGAGCCTCTTGGCAAAACTTCAGGAGCGACTGACCTATTTTATTTCAGAGAGTAAGAGGAATTCCATTTTTCAGTTTTGAGCTTTAACGTTTTCATGACATGAACCACAGCGTAATACCATAGCCATAGCACACGTGTCCATGAAGAAAGTAAGTGCCATACTTCAGCTGGTTCTGTATTTTCCTGGGTTCTGAGTTCCCCTTTGTGCATTCATTTTGGTGCATACAGACCTGCTAAGTATAATAAGCAGTAACAGGCACCCAAGGTTTAAGACAAATAACATGGGAGTGAAAAACTTTGAGAAAACTTTTTTTTCTTTAAATTAGGCAAAAAAAGGGACTCCGTTATTTTGGTGGTATTTCATAATCTGTGTTTCGTAGTCTAGTCTAGTCTGAAAATTACTGACCCAAGCTTTTGTATCTTCAGGTCCCAAAAGTTCACACCCTTAACACCTAAATACAGAGGTTTCACCAGTAAGCCCTTGTCCTGTGTGAATCTGAGGGCTTCTGGGGAATCCTCAGGAATACTTTTGAGTTCTTCCATCCATTTGGGCACCCTGTGTGCCGTGGGAAAAAGAGCCTTTTTTTTTTTTAAAGATTTTATTTATTTATTTGACACAGAGAGAGTGAGAGAGAGAGAGAGCATAAGCAGGGGGAGTGGCAGGCAGGCAGAGGGAGAAGCAGGCTCTCTGCTGAGCAAGGAGCCCGATGCGGTACTTGATCCCAGGACCCTGGGATCATGACCTGAGCCGAAGGCAGCCGCTTAACCGACTGAGCCACCCAGGCGCCCCAGAAAAGGAGCCTTTTTAAAGCTCAGGGTATTTATCCTAAAGGCTAGGTCATTTGTGAAGCTTTCCTTTTATTTTCAGAATATTCTCTTCACTTGTTAAAATATCTTATTCTTTCACATTTAGGTGTTTGCTATAAGCTAATCTCTATACGAATCCTCTGAATTCCACCTGGCAATCCTTTATGATAGGTACTCTATCATCCTCATTCACTAGTTGACAGAAGTGGGGCTTAGAGATACTAGGAAATGTCCCCAAGGTCACACAATTTAAGTGACTGAGCTAGGATTGGAGCCCATATGCTTAATCACTACACTGTTTCCACCATAGCTGCTGAAATCCTATTAAAAGAGAACCATCCTGGGGCGCCTGGGTGGCTCAGTCGGTTAAGCATCTGCCTTCAGCTCGGGTCATGATCCCAGGGGCCTGGGATTGAGCCCTGCATCAGGCTCCCTGCTCAGCGGGGAGTCTGCTTCTCCCTCTCCCTCTGCCCCGCCCTTCCACTCAAGCTCTTCTCTCACTCGTTCTCTGTCTCTCAAAAAAATAAAATCTTTAAAAAAAAGAGAGAGAGAGAGAGAACCATCCCATTCCTTTGTGGAAAAGGAATGTAAAGGAGTTCCCAAGCCACCGTTTGGGTGTGTTTAAAATGGACCAAAGGATGGTGGTAATGGTTGCACAACAACGGAGATGTACTTAATGTCACCAAACCACACTCAAAAATGGTTAAAATGGTGAATTTTATGTGATTAAAAATATGAGTATTTGTTATTAATAAAAAGACTGGATTGGGCTCTTTGAATGTCGGTGTCCTATTGAACACTTCCTTAAAACATCTTTAGTTTTCCCTCTCCTAGAGACTGGCCACTGAGAAAGCAGTTGTGCTGGCGCAGAATTCCTGCCTGTTTATCAGTCAGAATGGTTTTTAGTCTCTACTGAAAAGCATAGAATTTCCCTATTTTGGTTCAGATGCCGAGTTCCAGTTATTACAGAGAAATTTCATGGACAAGTACTATCAGGAGTTTGAAGACACAGAAGAGAATAAACTCACCTACACGCCTATTTTTAACGAATACGTAAGTGGTTTTGTTTCTCTCCCCGCAGATTAGGAGTTCTTTAAAATGTGAATTTAAAACCAAAAGATGTTGATGTTTGCTGTACTTTTAGAAGCTGCCACCAATACCTGCCAGGAGTTGTTTAGAATCCGGTCTAGTTTTCACCTCCCATTGCTTTCCTCTGCAGTGTTTGGTGATTTTTGTCCAACTTCTGTTTTAAAAAATGGCTTGATCATAGTCCTGTTTTCAGTTATAATCAGTTATAATATATGGGTTCACAATACCTTGCATTCATATGCTTTGACCTTTGGACTTGCACACACTACAGTTTACCCTCAAACAATGTGAGGAGGGGCACCTGGGTGGCTCAGTCGTTGGGCGTCTGCCTGCTTCTCCCTCTCCCTCTCCCCCTGCTTGTGTTCCCTCTCTCGCTGTGTCTCTCTCTGTCAAATAAATAAATAAAATCTTAAAAAAAAAAAAAAAATGTGGGGACTAGGGGTCCCGATGCCTGTGCAGTCCAAAGTCCCTGTATAACTTCTGACTCCTCAAAAATGTAACTACTAATAGCCTATTGTTGACTGGAAGCCTTACCAATAACGGAAATAATTGATAAACACGTATTTTGTATAGGTATCCTATACTGTGTTCTTATAATAAAGGAAGCTAGAGAAAAGAAAATGTTATTAAAATCATAAAGAAAATACAATTAAAGTCCTGTATTGATCAAAAACAAAAACCAAAACAAAACCCACATATATGTGGAGCCACGCCGTTCAAACCCTTACCGTTCAAGGGGCAACTGTATTTTTTTCTACTACATACCCAGTTAGGTACTGCATGACTGTCAGGCAGAAGTGAAAACCAAGACCGAGATCATTAATTAGTTGGTGGGGAGACCAAGACTAGAACCCAGGAGTCTCAACTCTGGACCCTCAGGTTTTTCCATTGTGCTGAGGCCTCAAGTAACCTCCTGGAACGATCTCGTCTGTCTGAGCAAAGGTTTGATCCTCCCCACTTTCTTAACCTTAGAAACAGGGCGGACTCGACGGTTTTCTCCAGACGGGCCTCCGCTTATAAGGAAACCGATTACCTGCAACAATATGCTTCTTTGTACGTTCTTTTTACAGATTCCATCTACCCAAGAAAAAAGGTCCTACTTACTCCATTCTTGGCTTCCTGTCACGGGGGGCGGGGGGGGGGGGGGCCCTGCTGTCCGCGGCCTCCACCTACGTCGGCGCGTTCGTCTTGTCGCAGGGCCGTTCCCTGCGCAGCCGCTGTGCCGCGTGGGCCCGGGCGCATGCTCACTGAGGACAGGCGCCGCACTGTGGTTCTTTGGTGTCCCCAGCGCTCAGCGTGGAGCCTGGCACATAGAATAGGCTCTTGGGAAATGGTTGCAAAGGGCTAGAGGCCAGGCTTTCTGGAAAGCAGCCTTGTTTTCCTAAAACCAAGATCCTTTCCACCGTGACAGATTTCTTTGGTAGAAAAGTATATTGAAGAACAGCTGTTGGAGCGGATTCCTGGATTTAACATGGCAGCTTTCACCACCACTTTACAGTGAGTTGAGCTTGACTGTTTTTTTCTCCCCCTTCCTCCTCCTCCACTCTGAAAAAAGACCCTCCTTTTTCTTCATTGCATGAACGTGAAGGTTGAGAGCACTTGGTGGTCAGGTCCTGGGGTGGGAGGCCCTCAAAAACCCTCTAGTGGATCGGTTTCAGTCTTTGATGAAACAGCCATCCTTTTCTTTTGCAGGCACCATAAAGATGAAGTGGCTGGTGACATATTTGACATGCTGCTCACGTTTACAGATTTTCTGGCTTTTAAAGAAATGTTTCTGGACTACAGAGCAGTAAGTCACTCTTGCTCACTTTGTCAGCCACATCGGACCACTGAGCAAATTCCAAGTAGACCTGTCAAGCACAGACCAGCTGCCAGGTTTCTCCCCACGACTGGCCAGTGTCAGTCTGGTAGCTAGCAAGGTGTCAGGAGCATAGCTGCTTTCCCCCATCAGGGACCCAGTACCCTTATTGAGGGACTGCATGCTTACGTTTTGTCACAACAGGTCCCAGGTACCTCTTATACACCCTAAATAATCAAAAGGACAAAACTGAAAAGCAGGTCTCATTGCCTTGCCTCTCTCATAATGCAGGCTCTTAATAGGAAAAAATATATTTCAGTGAAGAGAGGGAACACTTTTTAAAGAATGATGGGGCCAGTGCTGAACAAGAATGCAAAATAACTTCCTTCCCTCTCCAGTCTGCTCCCCTGTGGCCCACCCTCCCAGCCCAGCACCTCCTAACCCCATGCCAGAGACAGGGTTCTGAGCTAGAAAGGACGTTTTTTTCCCCTCCTATTCCTTGCCTCTTAGGATTGTTTTTTTTCTCACGCAGGAAAAAGAAGGCCGGGGACTGGACTTAAGCAGTGGTTTAGTGGTGACTTCATTGTGCAAATCATCTTCTGTGCCAGCTTCCCAGAATGACCTGCGGCCCTAGGTCCCACCACCAGGCAATGCGATCTTTCTGGACGTTGCCAGCCAATAGACTGGAAGAGGCTCTGGCAATGTGACAGAATACATGTTGGAAAGACTGCCTGTTCTGCAACTCCTTATTAATGTTAAGTATTGATGGGTTAGAAGACAATCGTCTGAACCTCCTGAGACCCTGAAGCACCTTCTCATGTTCAGTAATCCTAGCACTCCTCCCCAAGCAGAACCCTCTCAGGCCTCTGCGTCAGGCTCTGCCAGAGCAAGCCCAAGGCCAGCATTGCCCCTTCCCCAGCATACGTGTTGGTAGGTCAGCAGCATTGGAAGAACCCACCATCTCCAGCCCTCTTTGGCTCAGCAGGCTCTGCATGTCCTCCAGGCTTTTTCTGTGCTCACACAGCCCTCTGTATTCATCTCTCTCAGACTTGCGGCCTCAGTGGGTTTTTTGCCTGTGGGGTAACGTGTCTCTAGGCTGTCAGTCAAGCCAGCTGCCCACCCAGCTGAGCTTTCTGCATCTCATCCCATTCCAGCTAGTTAGAATCAACTGAGAGATGTCCCTTGCCTGAAGCTACACGTGAAAATCATTTCCTTGTCTTATTTTGCAGTCCTTGCATCACTGTCTTCTGCTGGTCCTGATGTGGTCTGTTTCTAGAATTCTCTTAAGCATTTTTAGAAAAATATTTTTATAGAAAAATACTCAGGCTAACCTAGTGGATATAATCTTGGAGCTTCCATGATTACCCACTTAAAGATCAAAGTATTATATGCTGTGTGCTTTTTAGCTGTTAGTGCTATGAAAGCAAAAATGCTTTCTACGTTGGCCTTCCTGGTTTACTGGGTGCCAACAAGTGTGTGCTTATGCTGGAAGTAGGCTCAAAGGTCTCCCTTTCCTGCAGCATGTTAAGTGTTTGTACAGGTTTGCTAAAACCCTTTCTGTATAAATCAGTTTGTTAGGTTTTCTGTTGGGGTAGGGTCTCTGTAGTTCCTTCCTCCTATCAAAATCTCCCTACCAAGATGGTGTTCCACTGAGCTAGTTCAGCATGAGTTAGGAGAGAGCAGACAGCTTTCCTGGTCACCTGTATGCTTTGATTTAGCACAATATTTCATAGAAATTACTGACCAGAAAACACGGATGTCACATCTCTAGAAAGAAAGAACATGGTATTTCAATTCCCAGTGTGTACCCTCTGTATTGTTTTTAAGTAAAAATGAGACTCTATACTGACCTCAATCACCTGTTCTGGTTTTAAAGTATGAGCTATATAGACTGTGTTTTTCTGTACTGATGTATGGCGCTTATTAAATACTTTTGTACCATGAGTAAACCTGGAGGTGCGTTGCAAGAACTGTGATTCTTCACAGGGTCTTCCCTTCTTTACTGTCGTGGCTGCCATTGGGTCACTGCTACTCTGGTCCTTCACCCCTTTCAAGCCGAAGACTTGCCAGCTTTTTCAAATGCTGCCTCTCCTGGCCTTGCTTTCCCTTCTTGCCCTTTTGATAGAGAGGCCTGCGCACTGTAGGCCCAGCATGTTCGAAGTACTTGATGAAGAC